>NC_091064.1:101117809-101717809 GCF_000393655.2 Nicotiana sylvestris
TAACGTTTTGTATAAATATACAAATGACAAACGGTTTAAAGATTTAGAAACTAGACTCGAAGATCTTTAATTTGATAGGTTGTACACCATATAACTCTTTATATATCCCGAGGTATGAGCTTCTAAAGTAGGCTCCCCGAAATCAGAAAATTCTGGAGAACGAGCTCCACCAGTCATATGCAATCGACCGTAACATTCTCTACAGATGTCCAAATTAAGATTTCTTTAGCTTTATAAAAACTAGACATGAAGGGCTACAACTTTCATTTTTGAACCATCTCAAAATTACTTATATATCAAAAGATATAGGCCTTCGAAGTATGCTACACGATTGCATTTTTGCTGTGCAGAGACAGCTTCTGCAACAGCTTTTCTTCTTTTTTTCGTTTTGGTCTGAATTTCATTCCGTTAACCTTACGAAATCCACGTGAGTCCCTCGGGACCTTAACCAATTATATCAACATATCCCACAATGTCATTCAAACTTGTTCCAACCTTCAGAACACCCAAAATAACATCAAAACATCAAATCATCATCGGATTCAAGCCTATGAACTTTGAAACTTCTAACTTTCACATCCGATGCGGAAAATGTCAAAACTACTCCGAATGACCTCAAATTTTGCAGACAAGTCCAAAATGACATAACGAAGCTACAGAAACTCTCGGAATTCCATTCTGACCCTCGGATCAAAATCTCACCTATCAAGTCCCAAATCACCTAACGAAGCTATCCGAACCATAAAATTCGCATTTCGAGCTCTCTAACATATAAGTCAATATTCGGTTGACTTTTCCAACTTAAGCTTCCTTAAAAGAGACTAAGTGTCTCAAATCTTACCAAAATCATTCCGGAATGACTTCAAATTTTGCACACAAGTCACATTCGACATTACGGACTTGCCCCAACTTTCGTATTCACATTCCGACTCCGATATCAAAATTTTCACTTCCGGTCGAATTTTTCTCAAAAACCTTCAAATTTCTATACTTAGCCAAATGACTTCAAAATGACCTCCGGACATCCGAATTCACTTCCGATCGCGCTACCAATCCTTAAATCATCCCCCGAAACTAACCGAATCATCGGAAATCAATTCTGATACCTCTAACTCATAAGTCAACTTCCGGTTGACTTTTCTAAGCTAATTCTTCATTAAAGAGACTATTTGTCCCAATTTCTACCAAACTCGATCCGAATTGACTCAAATTCACCAAGTACACATACTGAAGCATGAATAAGCATATAACGGGGAATACGGGACGGAATTACAGGAGACGACGGGTCGGGTCGTCACAGGTGTTTAGGGACATCAGAGGTTGATTACCTGATGAGGGAAGTTCATGAATGAGTATACAAGAATCTTTCTCTCATGCATGCGATATTTAGATTATCGCCCCAAAAGAATAACAAATGTCTATGAAATCTCTAAGATATGAGAATAAAATAACCACATGGGATGATGCCTGACTAAAAGAACCAAGAACCACATGCTAGCTACCAACAAATAAAAGTGGTATCTTACCGTATACCTCGAAAAGAGAGTCATCATTTTCATACATCATATACCACACCTTATCTTGAAATATATAAAATATGCAGAGCCTTGAAGAGGGGCCCGCAAGAGCTGAGTACATCGTCACAGTACTCAATAAGTTTTTGGGACAAGGCTTTATGTAAATAATGCAACCAATATTTGATATAAAGGAGTAAATAATTATATCAATTCATGCTCTTTGTTATTTTAAATAAAAAGACTAGTGAAATATAAACCATGATATAAACCTTTAAAATATTTATATCAATTCATGATTTTAATAAAAACCATACAAAACCCTTTCGATGGAATTAAATCATTAAAATCATTTTCGGCTCCTAAGGTCTAAATATAATAAAAGTTATTTTTTACCTTTCACCGGGAGCATAATACCAACACCGACATCATAATAAATTCAACTAGGTGATCAACCTAGTGGCAAGTATTATATACCCTACTTGCTCAACTTGTCTCATCATAGTGTTGCATGAATTGACTCAGCTTTGCTGATATAGCACATTTGCCTCTCTTGAGGGACTTATTTCACAAACCTCATCTTAGACTTAGAATATGTTCCTCCACCGGTATATGCAATTTCATGGTATCAAATATAAAATTCGAACCAACCTTGATGGTCTCTACTAGTAACTTTAAAGATATTTGATATTTCAAAAATAGATTCATAGCCTAATAGCCTCAAAAAATCTATTTTATAAAATCATGATGTTTATAACCAAATTAACTCATTGAACAAAATCAATGAATAACTTTTTTTTTTTATGTCAAAGCCTCTAAGAGTTTAACAATAATCTTTAAGAGATACAACGAATGATATCCCCTTATCAATTTTCAAAAGAATCATATCTCATGTAAACACATCTTTAGCAACAACAACAACAACATACCTAGTAAAATCCCACTAGTGTGGTCTGGGAAGAGTAGAGTTACGCAGACCTTACCGCTACCCCGAAAAGGACAGAGAGGATGTTTCCAGGAGACTCTAGGCTTAACAGGAGAAGCAATAATATCATAAAAGAAATAAGAGAAAAGACATGTACCAAAAAAATATACCAGAAAGAAAATAACCACAGCAAATAAGTGAAAGGACAATAACACAAAACTATGCAAAACAACAATGTGAATACAACAAAGACCGCTAACAAACCTAAATGAAACTCTATCAGACTACCCGATACAAAGAGGGAAGAACATTCGACTACCCTTAGCCTACCACCCTAATGCTCGACCTCCACATGTTCCTATCAAGAGCCATGTCCTCGAAAATCTGAAGTCGCGCCATGTCCTGCCTGATCACTCGCCCCAATATTTCTTAGGCCGCCCTTTGCCTCTTCTCGTACCTCCCAATGTCCACTGCTCACACCTCCTAATCGGTGCATCTAGGCTTCTCCTCCACACGTGTCCGAACAATCTAAGTCGCGCTTCCCTCATCTTGTCGTCCACGGGAGCCACGCCCATCCTCTTCTGAATATCTTTATTATGAATCTTATCTAGCCTAGTGTGACCACACATCCATCTCAACATCCTCATTTTTGCTACTTTTATCTTCTGGATATTTGAATTCTTGACGGGCCAACACTCAGCTCCATTCAACATGGATGGTCTAACCACTGCTTTATAGGACTTACCTTTGAGTTTTGGTGGCACATTCTTGACACACAGGACTTCAAACGCTAACCTCCATTTCATCCACTCGACTCCAGTACGGTGCGTAACATTCCCGTCGATCTCCCCATCTCCCTGGATAATTGACCCTAAGTACTTAAAACTTTCTCTCTTGAGGATGACCTGTGAGTCAAGCCTGACTTCCACATCCTCTTCCCCCGTCATGTCGTTGAACTTACATTCCACATAATCTGTATTAGTCCTACTCAACATGAATCCTTTAGACTCTAGAGCCTGCCTCCATACCTCCAGTCTCCCATTAACACCGCCTCGCATCTCATCAATTAGAACTATATCATCAGTAAAAAACATACACCATGGCACCTCTCCTTGGATATGGTGTGTCAGTGTGTCCATCGCCAAAGAAAATAAGAACGGGCTGAGCGCAGATCATTGGTGTAATCCCATAACTACTGGAAAAGGCTCAGAGTTACCTCCAACACTCCTAACCCAAGTCATAGCTCCATCATACATATCCTTTATTGCCCTAATGTAAGCCACCGGCACACCTTTCACCTCCAGACACCTCCAAAGGACGTCCCTAGTGACCTTGTCATATGCTTTCTCTAGGTCAATAAACACCATATGCAAATCCCTCGTCCTATAGCTTTGTAGTTCCACCAACCTCCTGATAAGGTGGATAGCTTCCAAAGTAGAACGACCCGGTATGAACCCGAACTGGTTTTCCGATATAGACACCGCCCTCCTTATCCTCCCTTCAACTACCGTCTCTCAAACTTTCATGGTATGACTTAGTAACTTGATACCCATATAGTTGTTACAATTTAGGATATCCCCTTTGTTCTTGGACACCGGAACCATTGTACTACACCGCCACTCATCATGTATCCTCTTTGTTCTGAAGATAACATTAAACAACCCAGTGAGCCACTCCAATCACGACCCTAGTTCGCCCTCCGTGAACTATCGTGATGGCACCTAGTCTCTACAACTAGGTAAGCCTAACAAATTGCAGAAAATAGAAAATTACAGAATAAAACTAGCCATAAATTGCAGAAATAACACAATGAAGCGTTTAAGATATCGCTCGACATATACAATAAAAACTCTCGAACTGAAAAAACATTTCCCAAAACCAGGAATCTCATCAAATCACAAGCTATTGGATAACTATAAGTTTCTAAGTTCGGAATGTCTAAACAAAAGTAAATACAGAAGGGCTGATACTATAAGAGAGAATAGAAAGGGACTCCTCGGTCTGCGGACGCAGCAGATATACCTCAAAGTCTCTGGAGAATTGCCTCGCCTAAGGGTAGTAGGTATGAGTCGAAGTACCTGGATATGTACATGAAAAACATGTGCAGAAAGGGCATAAGTACACCACAGCGGTTCTCAATAAGTGTCAAGCCTAACCTCGGTCGAGTGGTGACGAGGAAGGTCAGGGCCCTACTGAATTTAAATGAAAAACAAGGTATAACGGTATAGAATAAGATAATATAACTTAGTGCAACAGTAAGAAGTAATACAGGATAGAAAGAACAACAACTACTACAACAGAGACAAAATAATCATAGAAAGGAATACAACTCAACATAGAGATAACAATCAGGGATCTTCCAGGATACCATCCTATAGTCCCAAATATAAATATTCAGTGGATCTCACGGGTGTTGTCTCCTAGTCAAACTCAAAAAGTGCGAGGATCTCCCGGAATACCGAACCATCGTCCCAAATGTAAATATATAGTACTGGGGAATCTACCGGGTGCAGTCACATATTTCCAATATAAAAGTATGGGTGGATCTCCCAGAATACAAATCTGTAGTCCCAAAGTAAACATGTAGGGGATATCCCGGGATACAGTCCCAAAGTAAATACACAGCAGTAACACGAAGAACACTCAATTCAATTCAAATTTCATACCAAGGTAAAACAAGTATTTCTAACCTAGCATGCTGCACAGAATCCAAATAAGGCAGTTGAGCAAATAAAGATATTAAGTCAATTAGACATTCTTCCCTAAACTAACAGTAAGCTCAAATTAATTCTAAGCTAATACGCTAAATTATGTAAAATGACCAAAATGCCCCCTCGGCCCACGTCTTAGAATCGGGTAAAATTTACAAATTCGGAATCCTCACACTCTCACGAGTTCAGTCATACCAAAAGTACCAAAATCGGACCTCAAATGGTCCGTCAAATCATCACTCAAAACTCTCCAATTAATCAAGCCCTAACCCCAATTTACCACTGATTTTTCTTCAAATTTCATGCTTAGAATAATAAGAATCACCATAATAACGAGCTTAGGAACCAAGGACCTTACCTCAATGAATCCCTCTGAAAATCTCCCTTGAAATGGCTCCCAAAAGCTTCACCCCGAATGAAATATTGAGAAAAATGGCCAAAAATTGCGAAGGGTGAAATATATACCTTATGACCCAGGGATTTCGCACATGTGGTCATTTCCCGCTTCTGCAGTCTAACCACTGCACCTGCGGTTTTCACTTAAAGGTCTAGGACCGCACCTGCGGTCACTCTCCCACACTTGCACCATCGCAGATATGCCTAGATGTCCGCTTCTGTAGCTCCGCCTGACTCACCTCTTGGAAACATCACGAACCTTCCGGTCCTTCTGTCTGGACTGGGCTATACGAAGTCTATCCTGAATCACCTTAACCTTCTCCAAAGCATCCTGAACCAAGTATGTGCCCAATAATATAGTCTTACCTGGCTTAAACCAACCCACCTGGGATCTACACTGCCTACCATATAAAGCCTCGTACGGTGCCATCTGAATGTTGGACTGATAGCTGTTGTTGTAGGCAAACTCCGCCAATAGCAAGAACTGATCCTAAGATCCTCCAAACTCAATCACACACGCACGGATCATATCCTCAAGAATCTGAATATTGCGCTCGGGCTGTCCATCCGTCTGAGGGTGAAATGTTGTACTCAACTCCACCCGAGTACCCAACTCATGTTGTACGACCCTCCAGAACTGTGATGTGAATTGAGTACCTCTATCTAAAATGATGGAAATTGGAATACCATGCATATGAATAATCTCCCGGATATAAATCTCCGCCAACCACTCCGAAGAATAGGTAGTACACAGAAGAATGAAGTGTGCGGACTTGGTCGGCCAATACATAATCACCCAAATGGCATAGAACTTCCGCAAAGCCCGTGGGAGTCGAACTACAAAGTCCATGATGATCCGCTCCCACTTACACTCCGGAATCTCTATCTGCTGAAGCTCTCATACTTCACCTGCTGACAATTGAGGCACCGAGCTACAAACTCAACTATATATCTCTTCATCCGCCTCCACCAATGGTGTTTCCTCAAATCCTGGTACATCTTCACGGCACCTGGATGAATAGAATACCGCGAACTATGGGCCTCCTCTAAAATCAAATCCCGAAGCCCATCAACATTGGGTACACAAATCCAACCCTGCATCCTCAGTACCCTGTCATCGCCAATAGTCACATCTCTGGCATCGCCATGAAGGACCTTGTCCTTGAGGACAAGTAAATGAGGGTTATCAAGCTGACCCTCTTTGATACAATCAAATAAGGAAGACCAAGAAATCATGCAACTTAGAACCCGACTGGGCTCCGAAAGATCCAATCTCAAAAACTAGCTAGCTAAGGCCTAAACATCCATCTCCATGGGCCTCTCCGCTGCTGGTAAATAAGCTAAACTCCCTAAACTATCCGGCTGGTGAATCAAAGCACCGGCCACCATATTGGCCTTGCTCGGGTGATACAGAATAGTGATGTCATAGTCCTTCAGCAACTCTAACCACCTCCTCTGACGCAAATTAAGATCCTTTTGCTTGAATAGATGCTGCAAACTTCGGTGATCAGTATAATATCATAAGGCACACCATACAAATAATGATGCCAGATCTTCAAGGCGTGAACAATCGTAGCTAACTTGAGCTCATGGACAGGATAATTCTTCTCATGTACCTTCAACTGTCTGGACGCGTAGGAAACCACCCTACTGTCCTAAATCAATACCGCTCCAAGGCCAATCCTTGAGGGATCATAATAGACAGTATATGACCCCGAACCTGTAGGAAATATCAAAACTGGTGCTGTAGTCAAAGCTGTCTTGAGCTTCTGAAAGCTCGCCTCACATTCTTCCGTCCACTGGAATGGAGCACCCTTATGGGTCAACCTGATCATAGGGGCTGCAATAGATGAAAACCCCTCAACAAATCGACGGTATTAACCCTCCAAGCAAAGAAACCTGCATATCTCTGTAGCTGAGGACAGACTGGGCCAACTCTGCACTACCTCTACTTTCTTCGGATCGATTTGAATACCTTCACTCGATACCACGTGGCCTAAGAATGCCACGAAATCCAACCAAAACTCACATTTCGAGAACTTTTAATTTAACTTCTTTTCCCTCAAAGTCCGAAGCACTGTCCTCAGGTGCTGCTCATGATCTTCCCGACTCCGAAAGTGTTCTAAAATATTATCAATAAAGATAATGGCAAACGAGTCAGGATATGGCCGGAACACACTGTGCATCAAATGCATAAAGACTACTGGGGCATTGGTTAGCCCAAATGACATAACAAGGAACTCGTAATGACCATACCAAGTCTTAAAAGTAGTTTTCGGGATATTTGGCTCCCAAATCTTTAACTGATAGTAACCCTTATGCAAGTCAATCTTAGAAAACACTCGTGCACCTTGAATTTGGTCAAACGAATCATCAATACGAGGCAAAGGATAACGGTTCTTCATTGTAACATTGTTCAAGTAGCGATAATCAATGCACATACGCATAGAACCATCCTTTTTCTTCACAGACAAGATATGAGCAACCCAAGGTGATACACTGGGCCGAATAAAACCCTTATCAAGAAATTACTGTAACTGATCCTTCAACTCCTTCAACTCAAGAGGAGCCAACTATACAGAGGAATAGAAATAGGCTGAGTGTCCGACAACAGATCAATGCCAAAATCAAATCTCTATCGGGCAGGCTCTAGGTTCATAGGACTCATGAATCACAAGCTAATTTATTAGAGTCTCACGGATCGGTACAAAGACATTTGTACTTATCTACAAGAGGCTATGTAACTGTTAGGAAAATTTCACTTCATTTGATTTTCTTGTCGTGAGAGATGTTGGTATCACAATTCTAAACTTTTGTATTCTATTCTCTCACAGATGGTGAGGACACGTGCTATCAGAGATGATAAGGCACCAGTGCCCCCTACTGGAGCTGTCAGAGGTCGAGGTCAGGGTAGAGGCCTAGGATGCGCATGTGGTGCAGCTAGAGCACCCGCGTGAGCTGCCACCAAGGTGCTACCAATAGTTCCAGCCAAAGTCCAAGCACCTGATACGCCTACTGCTACTACTACTCCAGCTCTCTAGGAGGCTCTTCCATAGTTCATGACCATGTACACCACTCTGGCTCAAGCAGGGTTGTTTCCCCTTACTGCAGCTACATCTTAATGTGGGGCAGGAGCACAGACTCCCGCCGCCCGCACTCTTGAGCAGCGAGTGCATATTGATCAGGTCCAAGAGATTATTCTTGTACAGCCTACAATCCAAGATCAGTCCAATGACAGGGCAATGGCTTCCGGGGATGAGCAGCGGAGGCTTGAGAGGTTCAAGAAGTATAAGCCTCCTGTATTTAATGGTCTAGAATCATATGATGCTCTGGGATTTCTAGATGAGTGCCACTGTATTCTCCGTACCATGGGTATATCAGGATCGAGCGGGGTATCCTTCACTACTTTCCAGCTTCAAGGAGCCGCCTATGAGTGGTGGCATACTTATGAGTTAGACAGTCCGGATGAGGCAGCTTTCCTAGCGTGTGTGAGCATGTGATTTTTGCCCTATATGAAATACTCCTACCGAATCCCATGGAAATAGATTTTTCTTAATTATTTGCATTCTTTTGTGCATGTTTAATTCTTATTTAAATTATGAAAAAATACCAAAATATCATACATTGCATTTAAGATTTTTTTTTCTACATTTTTGGAGTTAATCGGTAATTATTTGTTTTATAAATTTTGAAAATCACAAAAAAATAGTTTATTTCTACATTTTGTCTTTTAATTTTTAGCTTATTGATTTTTTTCTTTTAATTTATAATTAAGTATTGTTTATAAATTTTATAATTAGATAATTAGTTTAATTTCACACTTTTGGATAATTTAGAATTTTTAATTAAAAGAAAAGGAAAAATTAGAAAGTAAAAGAAGGGATTAAAAAATTGATTTGTCTTGTGAAATTGGGCCATTTTAATTGAAGACCCGCTCAAATGCTTCCCAATCCAGGCCCAAAAAATTAAGTCCAACCCCGGTCAAAACCTTTAGGCATCAAGATGATTCAAACGACGTAGTTTGAAACCAAATCAACGTCGTTTTGAGTTCAAGGTTAAAATTAGATTCGGGCCCTCTATTTATTTGCATCCAACGGCCCTGAATACTTTTCCTTCTTCGTTTATAATTGTCCAAACACCCTGAAGACAACCTAAGACCCTACTCATCTCTTCAGCCTCTCTCATTTCCTCATCTGAACCCTAGCGCCGCCTTCAAAAGCTTCCGCCATTTCCACCGGCAACAGGCCTTCAAACCATCTCACATTTCGACCACACAACCCTCACTCACCCCCAAGTCCCAATCTATCATCATATCTCCCTAAAACCTCATTAAATCGAACCAATTTCGAATCTAAAAGAAAGGTAGAAAAAAAAGGCAAATCTTCTAAATCTTCAAGTTTCCAAGACTGATTAATGCCGAAATTGGTATTATCGTTTGTTCTCAACGAGAACACACGATTATTGCCAATTTTGGCCGAAATCAAAAATGTTAGAGATCCCTTCAACTCCTGTTCGTCTGCATCTTTTTTAGTTACCATCGTTCTTTTTTTATTTTTTTCCCCGTCCTTTGTGCTATTTCCCGTCTTCGTCCCTTTCTGATTCCTTGCTTTTTCTTTATTATGTTTTTTTCTATTTTTGAATCAACATTTTGTTTGCATGTTAAAATTAAAAACGTTTGTTTTGATTTTCATGTTTGGTTGATTAATTCGTTCTTTTTATTTTGTTTTGTTTTAGAAGAAATTCTGGTTTTTTTTGCAAATCCATTAGCCTGCATCTTTGTGGGTTTTGTTTTGGCTTTTTAAATTGGACTTGGGCTCGTTCAGCAGAAGCCCAAAGAGGGAGGGTCAATCCGGGTTTGTGAGCCCAGTGGTTTGGTTTGTTTGTTGGGTCAACTTGACCCATGTTTGGTCTTGAAGGTAAATAATAGAAGCCTAATGGGTTGTTTAGGGAATTTAAATGGGAAGAATCTTGCTTAGCCAACTAGGAAACTTCCAAGAAAGAGGGAGTTGGGTAGTTTCAGTAGTTGGTTTAGAAACTCAGGGCTTAAAATGAAAGAATGAAAATTGAGGGAAGGGTTAATTGGTAAAAATAGAAATTATTTCTGCTGCCCTAAAGGTTTTCTATAAAAGGCATGTTTCCTTCTCTTTCAAGGCAGGGTTTACATATACTGAAATTTAGAAAATGGCTGGAAAAAAATCCTCTGAAAGAATATTGAACTTCCTGCATTCTTTGTTCGAAATTTGGTTTAGGGTCTGCTTTTCAATCTTCTTAACTTGAACCCTTCAAGATTTCTAGTTCATTCTAGGTTAAAAGTGGTTAGAAGAAAAGAGTTTTGTTGTTGTTTGATTTGCTGAGCTGCAAGCTCATATTGCTGCTGATTTCTTTCACCTTCCTTTTGTTTTGATCTTTCGAGGTACTTCTTGGCCCTCAGTAGTATGTGAAGTGCCTTGTTGAAACCATGTAGTCGATTTGGACATTGTGGAATAAATGTGAACTGCTGCATATTAGTCTCTACCCTTCAAAAATTAATCATTTTTTATGGAATTAGCCTTGTTATTTAAGTTGTACTGTATTCAGTCTTGCAAGGGCAGTACAATTCTTATTTGGTTAAAATTGTTGTTCTAGTACTTGTGTGTTTGGACTATTATGATGGAAACTTAATGAATAATATGCTTAGTTGATTCAGTAGTTAAACTCTATATTTTTATGTTTGAGGTTAGTAATTTGGATATCATATTAGTGGTGGTTGTTGAAACTTTATAGCTTAGCCGTTTAATTCAAGTAGAATTAGCTGACTATTGAAACTACATAGCTATTAGCATTATTGGATCAATTTGTTAGTGCAAGGGTTAGCATGTGGTAAAGAATAATTTTGGATCTATCTTCATTTTTTAAATTGCTTATTAACAGGTTTTAGACTTGAACTTAGAATAAGATAATGCCTGTTAGCTTTTGCCTATATTTTTTTCGGAGTTTCTTAAAAGAATTAGGCCTGGTTCAAACCAAAATGGGTCTGCCAGTTAGGAAAAGGGTTGTTTAGGCCTATTTCCACCTTTTGTGACTTCTAGGCCCAACTTTGGGACCCTATCACATCCAAGAAGTTTTTCTTTGTCATTATTTTTTGTAATAGATAGAAAAGGGATTTGTCTTTGAGTTTTGATTGGCCGTCCTCATTAATGTTCGTTTCTTTTGGGTGCCATGCCCGACTTGCTCTACTTTCTTTCTTCTCTAGGTTTTTCAAATGGCATTGGGCCTTTAGGTGGCCCAAACATGTTTCAATTAATTAAGCACTTGGCCTCAACCGGCGCGGGCTCATTAATCATTAGGATTAGATTGAATATTGACCTAGAATAAATTCTAATTCTCTTAGGCTTCTCGAATTAATTAGACCCTTTTAAGTTAGATTGGAGTGTGCCATATTACCAAAATATATAATTTATGACCCTCAAAGACTAGATCAAGAAATTACTTTAAGAATAATCTGAGGAGCGCCATGCCGAAAAAAATCCCAAAACCCATGGCCCTCACTTAATTAATATTAACTCTTTTCAAAATCGAGGTGTGCCATTAATTGAATTTTTCATGGCCCTCGCAAACCTTGTTATTAATTTTAAATTTCGTAGTTGTATTAGGCACGTTATTTAAATTTCTTTTTTTTTAATTATTAACCTAAGGTGCACATTTGATATGACCCAAATACAATTCTTAACAATGTTAAATAGAACGTGTCACGAACCGCGGGTGCATTTCATGTGGCATGGTTCAAGACATGTTTTAAATAACGTTGAATCTTTCTAAAAGAATTAAAAGCGGTTAATAAGTTAAAAATGCACCATATCCTAAAACATGTAATAAATCAGATAATAGGCTAATTATAATAGTTTAAGCGACCGCGCTAGAACCACAGAACTCGGGAATACCTAACACCTTCTCCCAGGTTAACAGAATTCCTTACTTAGAATTTTTGGTTCGTAGACTTCAAAAGGAAAGACAAATTTACTCGATTTGGGATTTAAAAATAAACTGGTGACTTGGGATACCAATTAAAATATTCCAAGATGCAACTCTAAAAAATTAAATAAATAATCCCATTTCGAATAATGTCACTTAAATTAGAAAAACTCCCTTGTATACCCTCGGGTGTGTAAAAAGGAGGTGTGACAGCTCTGGCGACTCTGCTGGCGATGCAAACCCAGAACTTCGGTTCAGGGTTCAAGAATTCGAGCTTAGAGTAATTGTTATAGTTGGCTTGTTTTATCTGATTTTTACATGTTGAGCCAAATGTGCTAATTGCCGCTTTTACCGCTTTGATATTGTTTGGACTGTATATAAATTGCTACGAAACCCTCTTCTCTCTGAGTCTTCTACATCATCTGGGAAGTGTGCATTTTGTGTGACTTCTTTTCTGTTAGAGTCATATCCCAAATTTAGAACGAGGTTCGGACAAGTTGCAAAGTCGGTAAAGCTTCTGTATTCCCGGTACGCTGCCCCTTCCCCCTCCCCCCCCCCAGCTTGAGCCGTCTGCTCGGGTAATCCAGGTCTAGAACAATACACCCAGTTTTTAAACCTAGTATAACAAAGCCTCATGATGGATCCCTAGTAAGAACGCTTGTTTGCATCACGTGCATTTCACTTTGGAGATTCAACACAGGGGTTGGGTCTGTCTAGGACAGGGGTACCCAAAATGAAAAGACCATCGTGATGCATTCTACTTGCTACTTGTGCATTTATTTGCTTCGGATTGCATGTTGACCGGCTTATGAATAATAACGAAATGTTGGGAAAGAGAAAAATCAATTTGAGGGCTGAGAGAGAATTACCTGTTTTCTGAAAAACCTGATGTTCAAAAAGTACCGAAACTCTGTCGAAATTTTGAAAAAAAAAAAGAAAATGTTTCAAGAAAATATTTGGTAATGTTTTTATTATGTCGAAACCTCCCGAACTACACAAGTTTGATTCTCACGGGATGTGGGATATGTAGACAACCCTCACCGGGTCCAACTCCACTTTTTTTTTTATAAAATAAGCCAAAAAGAACAAAAATCTTATTGTTTTGTCATAAATAAGTAAGGTGATGTCATTCTTGTCTAAATAGCCAAAATGTCCCCAAAAGGGCGCCGGAAAGCTGCTTTTGTAAGAACAGCCACCTGTGGTTTCTTTTTCAAATTTTTGGCCGATTAGTGAACACAGCCTTAAAATCTTCTTTCCTGAAGTGCTGAAAGGACGTAATTGCAAGGCCTGGTTTTTGTTTGGAAATGAAAATTTTTGAAAAAATAAATTATGATTTCTTAATTAATCACCCTAATAAATGTGCAGGATGAGCACAATTGAAATTGAACCCTTTGCAATTCTTGAGGAAATCCCATTACGGCTCCATATGTGGTGGAACGACTTAGGAAAGGTCATCAGAGAGACTGTGGTAGAAGTTTTGGGCGGTCTTACTGGACTTCTAAAAATCAAACCGAGGTTGGATGTGATTGAGGCCTTGATAATTTTCTGGGACCCAACTCATAATGTGTTTCACTTTTCTGATTTTGAGCTCACCTCCACACTGGAGGAAATAGCGCGCTATACCAGTCTTAGTGGGAATCTCAGAAGTCGGTACCGGGTGGCGCCAAAAATAGTGTCTCCTCACAAGTTTCTAGATTTGTTGAGTATCAGTCGGGAGCTTCAAGATGGGAATCTATTTGAAGGGTCTTGCACTGTCCATTTCTTGTACCAGCGCTATGGCAATCCCTATGGTTTTGAGGCACCAGATACTGGCCTGACCCATTCAGGAAACAAAGATAAATGGGAGGCACGGTGGGGTTTGGCTTTTATCGTGGCATTCTTGGGTGTCATAATCTACCCAAGAAAAGACGAAAACATAGAATTGGGTCTTGTAGGAATGGTCGAAGTCATGATTAAAAAAGCTAATGGCACCCTTGTTCCAATGATCTTAGCTGAGATTTACCGAGCTTTAACAATCTGTTGAGAAGTGGGAAAATTCTTCCAGGGTTGAAACCTGCTCCTACAACTTTGGATACAAGAACATCTTTGTCACCGCTTGGGCTACATGAACTACGGCATGACTGGTCTGAACTGCATTGAAGAGTATGAAAACCGAGTGGTGGGTTGTGATTTTCCAGAAGGTACAGAAGCTTGGTTTGTGCATTTAATTTTCTTAACTTCGGACAAAATTGAGTGGACTTTTGGATGGCTCACTGTCACTAAAATCATCTACATATCGGCCGAGGTGTGTTATCTTCTCCAAATGGGTCTCCGGAGCATCCACCCATATGCTCCTCACAGGGTGTTGCGCCAATTAGGCAGGTTTCAAACTATCCCACATGACGAAGATCTGAGCCGATAAGTCATCGAATTGGGTCCAAAAGCTATATTCCTAGAAGGAAAACTTTGTCAAATTTGGAATGAGTGCAGATTTCTAGAACCAAAGACTCGGGTGCGAGATATATCAAAAGGCGAGTTAGACCCTAATTACATGACTTAGTTTGGTAAGAGGTTAAAATCCCTCGAGAGCCCGAACGAATTGCTAAAAGACCCCATGTCTAGCAATTCACTGACGATTTGCGAGAGCAATGGGACTAGTTGGCGAAAGAGGCAAGCTATATGGCTAAGATAAGCAAATTGGAGGGACAAATCAAGGATCTCAAATTTGACAATAGTGTACAAGCTGCTGCCGATGAAGGGGAAAAGAAGAAGCTAGCTCAAGAAAACAAAGCCCTTAGAGCTCAAATACAAAAAATGAGAATAACTGCTGAGAACTAGGAGAGAAGCCGAGCAGATGAAAGGCTCATAAGTGGTCTTAGAAGGAAAGTATTTAAGTATCAGGATGACTTAGAAAAATCCGAGGTTAGTCTAGCAAGAGTCCGAGCACAGCTGACAAAGAATGCAGAAGGACGGGCGGAGTTTGTATGGTAGTTGAAAAGAAAATATTAGGGCACAGTCACAGATTTGAAGAAAAAGCTAACTACCCTTGAAAATGAGATGGCCAAACAAGCTAGGAACTTTAAAGTCGAAAGGGAACATTGCTATGCCTTAATGTCCCAGTTATAGGAAGATATGCAACAGCTGCAGAGTCAAAACCATCATGACACCTAAGTGCTAGAAACTAGGTCTCAGCAAATCGGGCGTTTGCTCCAAGGAAAGGACATCATCAGGGAGAGGGTTAGAGCAATTGTTGATTACATCTTCATGAAGTGCCATGAATGTGAATACATGAATAGAAACACCTTCTTCGCTGCGGTAATAACCTTTGTTCGTCAAATAATGAGTGACCTGGAGCGTCTTCAAGGGGATCTTACACGCAGGCCCGTGGCAAGATCGACTGATGTCCCACGGGCCCCTGGAGTAGAAGCACTTATGCACTCTTGATTTTCATTTATTGAGTCTGTACTTCAGTTTTTAGTTTCAAAATGTTCTTTGAGTTATGTAGTTTTTAAAATTCCTAGAAAAAGTATGATGGAGTCTTTTGTAATAGAAAAATTTAGGAGTTTTATTAATGAAAACTCAAAAAAAATTGTTTCCTTATTTCTCGCATTTATTTCTTGAACTATGTAATGATCTGATTCACGCGGCGTTGTGATACATAGGCAATCCTTATCGGATCCGGTCATGATTTTGTAAATAACTCAAATAAAAGAGGAATATGGGAAGGAAAGAACCAAAAGAAAAACCAAAAAAAAAGAGAAAAAAAGAGATCCAAAGAAAAACGAGAAAAGCAAGAGAAGAGAGGAAGGAAGAGAGAGGAAAACAAGAATAAGAGGAGAAGCATTAAAGAGCCAAAGTGGAAAGAAAGGAAAATTGGGGAGATAAACAAAAGCTGGGATGAAACACGCAACCATTGCAAAACATGTAGAAACACATTTAACTGTATATGTGCATCACACCCCCAATGTGCGATTACCTATGTGTTAATTGCTTTAAACTAACCAGTTTGTTGTCTACTGTTGAGTATAGGTTCTATATTAAGGTGGCTGGTTTTGTGGTAATCTGGCTTCACATCTGTATTTCACAAGATCAAAAGAAAGTGTTGAAATATCGTCGAAAAGTCATCTGCCAACAGTTCCTATCCTGGAGGATAGCCCGATCTCGGCCATCCCAACTTCAGAGTCAGCGGCTGCTGAGGAAAACAGAATTCTGCATCTCCACATGGTAGAAATGTGGGACGCCTAGTCCAATGGTAGAGAACCACCGAGTGCGATACCTAGATTCCCTGAACTACTTCCCAAGGCAAGTAGGACTTCCAACGTCCCCATAAGTTATCTGAACACCCCACTTGGATATCCTACCATCTCAGCCCACTTTGCTAGAACACCATCTGAGGTTTGCCCCCAGGTGCTAATTTCAGGTGCGGCCTCCAACATATTAACTATGCCACCTTCTTCAGCCATGGCATAACCCACTTTACCCAAGCCAAGCTTTGATCCATCATCTTTTACCTTCCAAGGACCATCGTTTCCACTGGAACCCACCCAGTTCACTACTAATTCTTACCCTCAGTAGCCCCGGTACGAGTTTACCGTGGGACAGGAGAAAACTATAAAGAATCCTGAGCAAGAGAAGATTACCTGAAAAATGAAGAGCTTGGAGCAGAGCCTCAAAAATATACAAGGTTTGAGCGGACAAAAGAGCGTATCCTACGCTGATCTATGTATGTTCCCACATGTGCATTTACCCCTGGGTTTCAAGACCCCAAAGTTTGAGAAGTAACGGGCACAAGGATCCTATAGCCCATCTCAAGAGGTACTGCAATCAACTAAGAGGAGCAGGTGGAAAAGAGGAACTTCTCATGGCTTATTTTGGAGAGATCCCGGTTGGCATTGCTTCTGAATGGTACATGGATCAGGATATATCTCGTTGGCATATTTAGAATGAACTGGCTCAGAATTTTGTCAGGTAGTTTCAGTATAACATAGACATAGCTCCTAACAGGAATTCTTTGTCGAACCTCAAGAAGAAGTCCTCGGAAAGCTTCCAAGAGTATGTTGTCAAATGGCGCGAACAAACGGCCAGAGTCAAGCCTCCAATGGATGAAACGGAGATGGTTAGTGTTTTTCTTCAAGCCCAAGAGGGTTACTACTTTCAGAATATGATGTTTGCGATGGGGAAACCGTTTGCTGAGGCCATCAAAATTGGTGAGATGGTCGAGAATAGTCTAAAAACAGTGCGCATATTGAGTCAATCTGCTATAGGGGCTACTTCCCAAGCAATTCAAGGCAGGTCCAGAGGTGTAGAGAATAGAAAGAAGAAGGAAGAAGTGGCTGGCAACTTCAAGTATAAGAAACCCCATCCACCCAGAAATTACTTCCAGCCAAACACCCTACAACATTATTATCCCCATCGGGATGTGGCCTATGTTATGGATCCTCAGCCGTACGCAGTGATGAATGCCCAGCCATACGCTAGGCCACAATAACAATTCAACAAAAATTGAGCTCCATTCCCTAGAAACAACCCTCCTCACCAAGCTTAGTATAATACTCGACCTCCATAAAATAATTTCCCCTACAATGCCCGTGCTCGGGAGCCACCCAGAAGGACAAACTTCGCACCTATTTGTGAGTAATACTCTATTATTTTCCCTAAATTTGTCCAAATGGGTCTGTTGCAACCCGTACCCCAAACCCGGCAAAACCTAGAGTCTCCCTCCTATAAAGCCGGTACACGATGTGCTTTTCATTTAGGAGCAGAAGTGCATGATACCGAAGATTGTTGGACTTTGAAAAGAGCTGTTGAAAATCTCATAGAACAAAAGTGGATAGTTTTAAAGGATGAAGACATTCCTAATGTGACCAACAACCCATTACCGGCTCATAACAACGGGCTGGGTATTGGAATGATTTGCGAGAATAAGGAGTTTGATCCTGCTTTGAAAGCCATAATTGCAATCGTTAATGTTGAAAAGAAGTCAAAGGCTGCTGCAAAACAAGACAATGGGAAGAAGAAGAGTAAACCCACCCCTCAAAATACAGAAAAGAAAGTGGAAACCAAAACTGGGGCAGTGCCCTCGAAAGATGTCATTCTTTATATTCCCCAGGGTCACAGGAAAGAACAAATGACATTGAGCCCTCCAAGAAGGTTTGAGCTGAACAAGGGATCTAAGATGTACGTGCCTAAAGGGACCTATGTGGTATGCGGGCCAGTAATTTCACCAAGGCTGAATGTGCCCGTGGTTATTGGCTGCGCACCGTAGAGGCCCATGACAGATCCTACTACTATCCCATGGAATTACAACAAGGCGGTAGTAACCTACATGGAAAGGAGGTTTTGGGGGAAACAAATGAAACTAACCCAGCTGAGAAATACTTTAATGTGGGAGAAGTAAACAATGCCAAGAAGAAACGCTTCCCGGTCAAGAAACTAGTTAGTGCCGAAGAAGTATAAGAGTTCTTCCGAAAAATGAAAACTGCAGACTACCAGATAATTGACCAACTCCAAAAGTCTCCTGCTCAGGTATCTTGGTTGTCTATGCTAATGAATTCAACTGAGCATCAGAAAGTGCTGATAAAAATCCTCAATGAAGCTTACGTTCCGATGGAGACCACTGTGGAACAACTGGAAAGGATGGCAGAAAGGTTCTTCGTAATAAATCATATTTCCTTTAGCAAGAATGATTTTCCTCCAGAGGGGGCCGCCCACAAAAAAGCCCTCCATCTGACAGTTAAGTGCGAGGAATACTATGTGAAGAGAGTCATACTGGATGACGGATCCGGAGTGGATATCTTCCCTCTCTCAACTATGAAAAGAATGTAGATTGGAACTGAGAGAATCATGCCTAACAATGTTTGTGTGTGTGCCTTTGATGGCATCAAGAGAGATACCATAGGTGAGATCAATTTGATTTTGACTATTGGTCTGGTAGATTTTGAGGTGACCTTTCAAGTCCTAAACATGGACACTTCTTATACGTTCTTCTTGGGAAGATCTTGGATTCACGCGGCAGGGGTTGTACCTTCCACTATCCACCAGATGGTGATAATTGAATATGAAGACCAGGATATTGTGGTTCATGGGGAAGACGAGCAGTCGATTTACCGAGACCCATCAGTCCCATGTCTCGAAGCCAAGGAAGGTAGCGAGCATATAGTTTATCAAGCTTTTGAGGTGGTGGTTACAGATCAATAAAAGGAGGGAAACCCTTGTCCTCAACCTTTTTTGTCAAATGTATCCATCATGGTCGCTGCTAAAATGATCAAGCATGGTTATAAGCCTAGGAAGGGACTTGTGGCATCACTTATCACGACGCAAACCGATGGGCTAC
Organism: Nicotiana sylvestris; assembly: GCF_000393655.2. Classification (NCBI taxonomy): domain Eukaryota; kingdom Viridiplantae; phylum Streptophyta; class Magnoliopsida; order Solanales; family Solanaceae; genus Nicotiana; species Nicotiana sylvestris. The sequence goes on from NC_091064.1 coordinate 101,137,619, forward strand.
GAAGGGCACCCAGTACCTTACTCAACCAAGTACAAACATAACATATCTTTCTTATTACATCATCATATACATATGACATAAGGGTCTAATAGGCCAACATAATCATTTATAAACTCAAAACATAGGTTGGCAAGGTCGTACAATCTTTCACGTACACGACATATGTCTACAAGCCTCTAAGAGTACATAAATGTCACAAAGGTCAGGATAGAGTCCCGCCATACCAAACAATACACGTCTAAATCATACTAACCAAACGAGCAAGTCTGAAGCAAATAGAGCGCACTAGCATCTTCCGTTGAGCTGATAGCCTACTTGGTGGGCTCTTGACCTGTCTATCGGGACCTACGGGCATGAAATGCAGTGTCCCCGGGCAAAAGGAACGTCAGTATGAATAATGTACTGAGTATGTAAGGCACATAAATAAATACATAAGAGACATGGAAGACATATAGAATACATGACTCAACCTGTAAGTCTGAATAACTTTGTAAATCATAATTTACTTTTAGCGTCATGCATATGCGTATGAATGTCATGTCGTGCATAGGTACATGTTTCATAACATCATCAGCCTCTGAGGGCATCCCATCATATCATATCGGCCACTGTAGGCAAAATCATTATCGTATACCAGCTGATCAGGTGTGGTGCGTATATAATGCCATAACCTTTCACATATCCCATATACATATATATACATACATATATACACATATATAATGCCGTTTGAATCATATTTCAGCCATTGTGGGCAACATCATCATCATATACCAGCTAATCAGGTGGTGGTGCGTATATAACGCCGTAACCTTTCCCATATCCCATATACATATATATATATATATATACATATATACGCGTATATAACATCGTTTGAATCATATTTCAACCACTATGGGCAACATCATCATCATATACCAGCTGATCAGGTGGTGATGCGTATATAACGTCGTAAACTTTCCCTTATCCCATATACATATATATATACATACATATATACGCGTATATAATTCAATCTGGTCATGCGTCAATACACATGAATGCAATGCATGAAACATACGTTAATAAAATCTTCAATGCTTCATAAGACCATTTTGCCTTTAAGTAATATCATAAAGTAAACTCTTTTCAACTTTCATATTTTTCTGAGACCCATGAATAGATGATACAATATTATGACACACGGAAATTCAAGAACATAGATATGTCTATTACTTCTATAAATAGAGTCATTTTTGGAATTTGTGCATTTGCACGTTTCGTTCGTACCGTATGGATCATGCCAAAAGAAATAAGGGATAACCTTAACATACCTGGACCAATTCTCTTGAAAATTCATCTAACACACGTCTTTTGTGAATAATACATAACGTCGGATCGAAATAAGGAAAAATTCATATGATATTCTTGAAAAAGATTACATCGTACTCCTTAAGAACTGTGAAACTTTCACTGCCAAGGAGCTAGTAATTTACGCAAGAAATTGTTGAAGCTGGATGTAACATCTGCTTTGCATGTTTGAATTTGGAATATGTGATATAATTTTGATGAGGCTAAAATGAAGTTATCCTTAGTTTTTTCTGATTTGAGTTCAATTAAGCCAAAAGATTGGTAGGTTTCTTACACGTAAGAATATTACATTAAATGCCATATTTCAACCAAAATGGTAAACACTTAATTAATCCTTGTGTGGCTGCCACATTATGGGGGTGGAATTTAATCTTATCCAAATATATCCCCAATTAATTAGGTAATGTCCTGTTACCCGATAATTAATCAATTGCCCGTAAAATTGAAAATTATTCCCACTTACTTAAAATATTACTCACTTTTAACATACCTTATACACCTTACTATCATGGCTATGTAGTACCTTGTATGGCACTAATCCATAAATACCGGGTATTTTAGCTCAGGCCGTATTTTATCCAAAATGCAACTAAGCATAATCCTTATAATCCCCAAATAATCCTTTCCTTGGACAGATGTTAATTACCTTACGACAAATTCAACGTAAAATACAGCAGGGTGCAACACTATCGTAACTTGTTACTGCAAAGTGCAACATCACAGTAATATAATACTATAGGGTGCAACACTATCGTAACTTATTACTGCAAAGCGTAACATCTCCGTAATGTAATACTATTGGGTAGAACACTGCCGTAACTTAATACTGCATGATGTAATATCATCGTAATATATTACTACGGAGGGTGACATCATCATAACATATTACTGCAGAGCATAACATTATTGTAATATAATATTGGGGGACGTAATATTGCGAGGTGTAACATCATTCTCCCCTTTGGAATATTTGTCCTCGAATATTGACTGATGCTCTTATCATTTTCATAACTTATAGCTTTGTGAATACATTAACACTCTTCTTTCCATTCAAGCAGTTGCTCTGTGAATAAATCCAAAGTCTAGGGTATTCCCCTCTTTAGTCTTTTTGCTCATATCATGACCTGTGTTCGAAATCTTCCTAATCTTGCAACTTCTTTACTTCTTGTCATGTGGCCTGTATGACCCTGGCTTTGTAGGTGCACTTATGCGATTCATCTTTCCTTTTTCCTTTTACCTTTTAGTCAATCTTTAGTCCTTACTTTGTATATGCAAGGCTTAATAGGATGCCTCTTTGGGCCTCTATAGGTATATTGAAGTCCTTTGCTCGATACTTTGTTGAATTCACAAATATTTCTATATCTCATCACACCGGTCTGTTTACCCATCCGTATGAATTTACTTCCATAACTCTTACTTTAATTTATAGTTGCTGAGGTCTGTTACCAAATCCCAGCTTACTCTCGTTGATTATTCCATATGTATAAATTTATGTCCTTTAATGCTTCCCTGTTACTGCTCATCTTTAAAATGACGACCTAATCTCATCTTATACTTTGTGTCTTTTGTCCATCCATTGTTAATTTACCTCAATATTGATCTACAATATACCCACTGGTAACTTGAAACATCTTACGTAATACTTTGTCGCTAGGGCTTATGTTGCATTGAGGAATATTTGAAGTGACTCCCATAATCATATTTCATAGTATCTCAATGTGATTCACCTTATGGGGGGATCATAATTCCGTGCTGCCGGCGAAATCCTTTCTTCTTCTCTTCTTTTTTTTTATATATATATATATTATTATTCAAACGAAGGCCCAAACATCATCCTTTATCTGTCACAATTTCACCCTCATTTATTATCGGAGCAACATTTCATTCCTTCTAAATGCTATTAATCTTAGAATTCTTTGAGTTCATTCAAGCTATACTGAACTTTTAATAACTTAGAAAAACCATCATCTCTCTTATTTCCATGGACATAATCTTGAGGACTTATCCATTCTCGTCACCTTTTCACTTACCTTTCCCCATCCTTACTCATGTTCCCTTAAAACTTTGTTGCTCTGCCATACTTTAGCTTGCAACCTATACATATCCATTTATACTACTCGCAACTTTCCTTCAACTTGCTTGCACCATATATTTTCTTATGTTATTCTGGAACGTCAATCGAGACATTACATCGTCTCCAACTTTTCTCTACTCTCGTAACTAGATCTCTCAGTACTTAGAAACTATAGGCTGGAAGACATGCCACTGACAATGCTGCTATAATTCTTGATTATTGGATCACCATGCTTATAGCCTTCTATCTGAAGTATGGACTATTCAGGATCTTCTGGCTTTGAGTATCTTGTACGTTGTTCACCTTTACCATAAAATCTCGCATCGTATCTTCTATCTCTTTCATGACCTCCCTTCTACCTAGGTGTAATTCACGTCCATAACTTGAATCTCTATTATAATACTCGCACCCCTAGTACATACACAATCCGGTGGGAGTTTTGTACTAACTTCTTATGAGGATGGTACTTCTTCTAATTGTCCTCCTTGTAGAGCCATTATAGATTATGGTTGTTATGTTATTTCTCCTGAAAATCTGATATTTAGAGTGATTTTGTCATGTTCTCAAGCACAACTTCTATGATTTTTCTAGGTCCACTAATCAGACTCCTGATTTACTTGGGTGATGTAATTCTTTAGTCTCCTCTTCTTTCTAATCAGCCTCTATGTAGGCTTAAGATATCTTCTGACCTGCGGATCCTGATATTAGTTATTACTTTAGCCTTTCATAGGCTCTGAGGGATATTCACGACAAAATACTTTAATAATTCAATCCTTCATCTATGACCTTGGCTCATTTCTTTCTTTTAACGTATACCAGAATCTTCTACGGCTGTATATGATGCATGTATAAAACTCTGAACCCTTAAGTGAGTTCTTAACGTAACCTACTCTAGATCATTGATCGAATAATTTCTTTCATTCCATTTTATCTTTCTTAAAACGTAAGCTATTACTTTTCCTGGTCATTCTGCCCCATGTTGCATCCATACTTAGCTTATCTTAGTGCCTATACATGCCAGAGTTTTCATGCAACTCATATGATCTCGAATATTACTTTTAATTTTCTTCTCATTCATTAGTCATGGTAGGTGCCACTTTCCTTTGGAGTGCTTATAATGTTTTTGTGTTACTATTTTTACACGACCATTTCCTCTTTAGGTCGTTGTGCTTAAGTTGAAGCCTTCTTCCTTATTTCCTCAGCTAGTCTTTTGTTATAGTACTTAGGGAGAACCCTTGACTCTCGTAAGCTGTGAGCTTATTACGGACCTTTTGATGTCCTTCCTTTCCTATAATTCTCCGTAGTTGCTTACCTCCGCGCCCTTGTGCTTATAGGATTGTTTCAACTAATATTTTGATTGCCTTCCCCGTGGCACTTTCTTTTATCCCCGCAACACTCATACGTTATCTTTAACTACCCTGATTCCTATTTGAATATATCTCAAGTATTATAACAACATTACTGCGAGGATGAAATCTCCATGTTAGGGTTTACTATATTTACCTTGCATGATCTGCTGATTTATTTGTAACTTCTTGTCTAGCCATGACTATGCTCTTCCTGAATCAACTGCTAACTACTCATCGACCCATTCTCATTTTCTTATTCGGAGTAATCTCTCTTAGTTTATTTCCTTTGTCTAACTTACCTATTGCACTAGATCCTTATTTATCAATAATCTTCCAGGCAAGAAACCTTACTTCCTTTTTTTGACATCGTGCTTATGTAACATTATGGAATCATAGCATAATTGTTGTATTCAGATAAGTGCAATCTCATCCCCTTCTCCTTTTTATCGCATTCTTCCTTTATCATTCCATATTCCCCCCTTTAGGTGAGTACTAAGAGTTGGAGCTACGACGACCTGCCTATAGATGTTTCGTCTTTGGCATCCTTTCACATCATCCATGACCCTTACTCGCCATGCAGTAATCCTTTTGTACCAAGTATAACAAATTTCCTTACTCACGAGGGTGACACTTAGTATAACTGGCATATACAGTCCCTTAAGCTTAACATTGTTCACATTGCTTGCTTTAGGGAAGTGTCTTCCTGAATGACCTTTAAAGGTTATTCTTCTGTATTCCATTCTATTATTGCCGGAATGCGATCTGAAATTCATGATGTTGACTTTTACCAAATCACTAAGTCCCTAATTCATATTTAGTTTATCTTGTTTACCAATCCATACTGATTTCTGTTACTCTGGGGATTAACTCTCCCCTCTGGTAGTTGCGTTGCAGTCACGAACTTATTTCTCAAAATGAGAATATAACCTTATGGCCTATACTCTTTTGTTGTCTTAAGGCCCATCACCTTACGTCTCTTCCTTCATTTGACTATAGGGTTTGTAACACTTTGCCGTTTTCATCCATGGATCACACCTTATTCATAATGCTTCCTTATCTCTCTTCTCATTACTCTGCTAATATTTCTACATATCCCTTTTCTTGTGAAAACTTCAATACGATATTCTTTCGCTTTTAGCTTTCCTTTGCTCCATCTAGTGGCTCTTCAAGTTGCTTAACGTTCTCACTTTACTAGGGACGCGAACCGCACTAAGGTAATATTTATCCCTTCAAGGCTTATAGTGCATGTCTTTGTAGTACTCATATCTAGATGCACTACTTTAAAGTGTACCATCTGGATGACTCACAATGAGATCTATTAGCACATTTACAATATCCTTCGGAAATGTCAACTGTCACAAACAATTCATCCATCATATCTTCTTATACTGCTTCTATTAACCCCCATATGGCATATTGGAATGGGTGCGACCAATTGTATATACCTCTGTTACTATTGAATATAACTCAAAAAGCTTATGTTCCTCTGCCTCAATTATAAACGCCGTTAGCCTTCATTAATTAGGTGCCTCGTACTCTTCTTCCTCTTGTTTCTTTTGTTTGTTGAAACTTGTATTTATCTTCTTAATCTCTCTTTGTCTTTTACCATAAAGATGGATAGATATTCTTGCCTTAAGGCTTCTTATAAGGAATCTTGCACCTTTTAGTACACCCATGATCTGCTAAAGACCTCACATTTACTTATCATAGGCATTATACAAAATTCAAATTCCTCTGACTCGGCTCTTCCACAACTATCTCTCTTTCCAATCCTTCTTTTCGGATGTAGGTATTGTCTTATTACAAATAATAAAAAAAGAATTTCGGAATTTGAATTCTTATAAGTGAGCTTTACCACACGATTTAGAGTAAGAAGAAAGAGTGACAATCCTAAATGCCATGTAGCCTCCTGCTTATAAGTGTGGTGCACGACACACCGATAAAGAAGACTCTACTAGACATGGCTTGTAGACTTCCTAGGACAGAACTGTTCTGATACCACTTTTTTCACTTAACTGATGGGTCTCGACGGGCACTCGGTACCTTACTCAACCGAGTACCAACGTAGCGTATCTTTCTTATTACAGCATATACACATGACATACGGGCCTAATAGGCCAATATAATCATTTATAAACTCAAAACATAGGCCGGCAAGGCCGTACAATCTTTCATGTACACGGCATATGTCTACAAGCCTCTAAGAGTACATAAATATCAAAAAGTTCGGGACAGAGTCCCGCCATACCAAACAATACACGTATAAATCATACTAACCAAACGAATAACTCCGAAGAAAATGGAGTGCACCAACATCTTCCGCTGAGCTAATAGCCTACTTGGAGAGCTCTCAACCTGTCTATCGGGACCTGCGCGCATGAAACGTAGTGTCCCCAGGCAAAAAGGACGTCAGTACGAATAATGTACCGAGTATGTAAGGCACATAAATAAATACATAAGAGACATGGAAGACATATAGAGTACATGACTTAACCTGTAAGTCTGAATAACTTTGTAAATCATAATTTAATTTTAGCATCATGCATATGCGTATGAATGTCATGTCGTGCATAGGTACATGTTTCATAACATCATCACCCTCTGAGGGCATCCCATCATATCATATCGGCCACTGTGGACAAAATCATCATCGTATACCAGCTGATCAGTTGGTGGTGCGTATATAACGCCATAACCTTTCCCATATCCCATATACATATATACGCATATATAATGTCGTTTGAATCATCTTTCAGCCACTGTGGGCAACATCATCATCATATGCTAACTGATCAGGTGGTGGTGCGTATATAATGCCGTAACATTTCCCATATCCCATTTACATATATATACATATATTTATACGCACATATAATGCTGTTTGAATAATATTTCAGCCACTGTGGGCAACATCATCATCATATACCAGCTGATCAGGTGGTGATGCGTATATAACGCCGTGACCTTTCCCATATCCCATATACATATATATACATACATATATATATGCGTATATAATGACATCTTGTCATGGGTTAATGCACATGAATGCAATGCATGAAAAGTACGTTAATAAAATCTTTGGAGCTTCATAAGACCATTTTGCCTTTAAGTAATATCATAAAGTAAACTCTTTCAACTTTCATATTTTTCTGAGACCCATGAACAGATGATAAAATATTATGACACACAAAAATTCAAGAACATAGATATCTCTAATACTTCTATGAATAGAGTCATTTTTGGAATTTGTGCATTTGCACATTTCGTTCGTATTGTATGGATCATGCCAAAAGAATGAAGGGATAACCTTAACATACCTAGACCGATTCTCTTGAAAATTCGTCTAACACACGTCTTTTGCGAAGAATACATAACGGCGGATCGAAGTAAGGAAAAATCCATATGATATTCCTGAGAAAGATTACACCTTACTCCTTTAGAACCGCGAAACTTTCACTGCCAAGGAGCTAGCATTCTACGTAAGAAATTGTTGAAGCTGGATGTAACGTCTGCTTTGCAAGTTTGAATTTGGAATATTGTGATATAATTTACAATATGTGATATAATGTAACGTCTGCTTTGCAAGTTTGGCAGGTTTCTTACACGTAAGAATATTACATTAAATGCCACATTTTAACCAAAATGGTAAGTCGCTTAATTAATCCTTATGTGGCTGCCACGTTATGGGGGTGGGATTTAATCTTATCCTAATATATTCCCAATTAATTAGGTAATGTCCCGTTACCCGGTAATTAATTAATTACCCGTAAAATTGAAAATTATTCCCACTTACTTAAAATATTACTCACTTTTAATATACCTTATACACCTTACGATCATGGCTATGTAGTACCTTTTATGGCACTAGTCCATAAATATCGAGTATTTTAGCTCGGGCCGTATTTTATCCCAAAATGCCAAACTTTGACAAAATTCATTTTCTTAGACTTGCTCCCCCTTTCACCTTCATGAATTTACTTATCACTTATAAAATAGCATAATCCTTATAATCCCCAAATAATCCTTTCCTTGGACAGATGTCAATTACCTTACAACAAAATTCAACGTAAAATACAGCAGGGTGCAACACTGTCGTAACTTATAACTACAAAGCGCAACATCACAATAATATAATACTCTAGGGTGCAACACTGTCATAACTTATTTCTACGAAGCGTAACATCTCCGTAATATAATACTACTGGGTAGAACACTGTCGTAACTTAATAGTGCATGACGTAACATCATCGTAATATATTACTGCAGAGGGTGACATCATTGTAACATATTATTGTAGAGTATAACATTGCCATAATATAATATTAGGGGACGTAATATTGACGAAATGTTGCGGGGTGTAACATCACTGCAAGGTATCATAGAACCTATCACCCTACCTACCACCAAGAAATTCTTCAGTGTGGGTTTTTGCGCCACAGAAATTGATGTGACATGGGAAAATAAATGAAAGAGCGATGGTTGGGTGTTACCTCAGCCGGTTCCGTATCTCTATAGAACATTCGTCAGGCCTAAGTACAACGAAGAAGAAGAAGAAGATGAGACCTTCACGGCCGAGAAATTGAAGAAATCAGTGGGGCTATGAGGCAGATGTTGTTTGAAACCCACATGGTTCAGCCGGGAGAAGGGTCGAGCACCGCTAAGGTGCTGTATATGGGGTCCAACGCCAAGTTGCAAAACTAAAAGGCTACTATGTTCCCAATCAGGCGGGAATCCCGATAGTCCAGTCCTGCCACCTTTTCTACATCACGAGTTATTCAGGGCGTAACTCGGATGTTTTTCTTTTAGTTTCATGTCCTTAAATTCCAATGTAAACCCTGTTATCTTCAAAATTTAATGAAATGAAATCAATATTTCATCGTTCATCTCTCTTTATTCTTTCTGATTCTAGTTACTTTTTCTTATTTCTTCTTTTAGTTCTAATAATGCGGCTTTAAATAATATGACATGCTTGTGGACTTCATGCCCAGATCCAAACATGTTGTCTAATTGTGAAATAATGAATCAAGAACCGGAATATGATGAAGAATAGGCTTTTAGGGAAATAAATCGAGAATTGGAACAATTTGAGAATAAACCTAAGCCGAACTTAAATGAAATCGAGCCGGTTAATTTGGGTAGTTTTGAGGAAGTCCAAGAAACCAAAATAAGTATTCACACAGATGAAAGAACCAGAGACGTATTGATCCAACTTTTGTTTGAATTCAAAGATGTGTTTTCTTTATTGTACGATGACATGCCAGGATTGAGTGTCGATTTGGTGGTCCACAAGTTTCCAACTTACCCCGACTATTGCCCATGTCCAGTAAAAGCAAAGAAAGTTCAAAATTGATATCGGTGACAAGATCAAAGAGGAGGTCACAAAAGAGTTGAAGGCATGAGTGATCCGAGTGGTCCGATACACCATGTGGCTGGCTAATCTGGTACTCGTACCAAAGAAAGACAGGAAAACTCGAGTGTGTGTGGATTACAGAGATCAGAACAAAGCAAGTCCCAAGGACAACTTCCCTTTGCCGAACATCCACATCCTTGTTGATAACTGTGCCAAACATGAGATACAGTCTTTTGTGGATTGCTATGCAGGATATCACCAGATGTTCATGGATGAAGAGGATGCGGAAAAGACAGCTTTCACCATACCCTAGGGAACCTATTGTTACTAGGTCATGCCTTTTGGTCTAAAGAATGTCGGGGCAACTTATATGAGGGCCATGACTGCCATTTTTCATGACATGATGCGTCAAGAGATAGAGGTGTATGTGGACAATGTGATCATCAAATCCAGAACACAGGACGACCATGTTCGGGACCTGAGAAGCTCTTTGAGCGGCTGTGTAAGTATGATTTGAAGCTAAATCCGGCTAAATGTGCATTTGGGGTTCCGTCTAGCAAACTCTTGGGATTTATAGTCAATCGGAGGGGCATCGAGTTAGACCCAACAAATATAAAGTCTATTCGGGATTTGCCACCTCCAAGAACCAAGAAAGAGGTTATGAGCCTGCTTGGAAGGTTGAACTACATTAGCCGATTCATTGCTCAGTTGACTTCCACATGTGAACCCATCTTCGAGCTGCTAAAGAAAGATGCAGCAATTAAATGGATGGACGAATGTCAAGAGGCCTTTGACAAGATCAAAGAATATCTGTCAAACCCACTAGTCTTGGTCCCACCTGAACCTGGGAGGCCTCTGTTTTTGTACCTGACAGTCTTGGAAAACCCTTTTGGCTGTGTCCTCGGGCAACATGATGTGACCAGGAGAAGAGAGTAGACAATCTACTATCTGAGCAAGAAGTTTACCAGTTATAAAGCCAAATACACTTTGTTGGAAAGAACTTGTTGCGCTCTAACCTAGGTCGCTCAGAAGCTTATGCATTACTTGTTGGCCTACACCACTTACCTCATTACCAGGTTGGATCCTCTAAAGTACATATTCCAAAAGCCGATGCCCACAGGGAGATTAGCAAAATGGCAGATCCTGCTCACTGAATTTGACATAGTCTATGTCACCCACAAGGCAATGAAAGCACAGGCTTTAACGGATCACCTAGCCAAAAACCCTGTTGATGATGAATACCAGCCCTTGAGTACCTACTTCCTGGATGAAGAGGTGAATTTAGTTGAGATAATATTAGAAGACACCAGTGCTTGGAAAATGTTCTTCGATGGAGCTGTGAACGCAAAAGGTGTTGGAATTGGGGCAATTTTGATCTCACCCACTGGTCAACACTATCCAGCCATAGACCGGTTTCGATTTTTCTGCACAAACAACACCGCCGAGTATGAAGACTGCATTATGGAAATGATTATGGTGGTCGACCAAGATGTTGAAGAACTATTGATCATGGGGGATTCATACTTGATTATCCGACAAGCTCAGGGTGAATGGGAAACCCGGGATGTCAAGCTTATTCCCTACAGACAACATGTAGAAGATCTTAGCAAGTGGTTCAAGTCAGTTCAGTTCAGGTACATTCCTCGTTTTCACAATGAGTAAGCCGATGCAATCGCTACCTTGGCCTTGATGTTGCCGTATCTAGGCAATCTCCATATTAAGCTTTGGAGATCCAAATCCGAGAAACGCATGGATACTGCAATACAGTTGATGTGGAACCAAATGTTCAGCCATGGTATCATGATATCAAGAGATTTCTGAAAATGAAAGAATATCCCGAGCAAGCCAATGGAGACCAAAAGAGAACCATTAGACGGCTAGCAAGCGATTTCTTCTTGAGCGGTGAGGTCTTGTACAAAAGGACTCCAGATCTCAACTTGTTAAGATGTGTTGACACCGAAGAGGCCGGAAGAATCATGTATGAAGTGCACGGAGGAGTGTGTGTACCCCACATAAATGGGTATGTTTTGGCAAAGAAGATCCTTCGAGCAGGCTATTACTGGATAACTATGGAAAAAGACTGCTTCAGTTTCGTCCGGAAATATCATTAGTGTCAGGTGAACGGTAACTTGATTCATACACCGCCTACAGAACTGCATCCCATGTCAGCACCTTGGCCATTTGTTTCCTAGGGTATGGACGTCATTGGGCCGATCGAGCCAAAAGCTTCAAATGGGCATAGATTCATATTGGTCGCTATAGACTACTTCACAAAGTGGGTTAAAGCAATTACTCTCAAATCTGTCACCAAGAAAGCTGTGGTAGACTTTGTGCACTTCAATTTCATCTGCCGTTTTGGTATTCCCGCAACTATCATTACGGATAACGCTGCAAACTTGAATAGTCACTTGATGGGGGGAATATGTGAGCAGTTTAAGATCACACATCGGAACTCTACCCCTTATCGGCCCAAAGCTAATGGTGTCGTTGAAGCAGCAAACAAGAACATCAAGAAAATTCTATGAAAGATGATCTAAAGTTCTAGGCAATGGCATGAAAAGTTATCGTTTGTACTTTTAGGATATCGCACTACTGTGCACATATCTGTCAGAGCAACCCTGTTTCATTTGGTTTATGGCACTAAAGCCGTGATACCCACAGAAGTTGAAATCCATTCTCTTCGGATCATTATTGAAGCTGAAATTGAGGACAGTGAGTGGGTCAAAACCTGTCTGGAACAGTTAACCCTAATTAATGAAAAGCAAATGGCCGCAGTCTGCCACAGGCAGTTGTATCAACAAAGAATAGCCCGTACCTACAACAAGAAAGTGCGGCCAACGAACTTTGAAGTGGGGAAACTCATTTTGAGATGTATTCTCCCTCACCATCATGAAGCAAAAGGAAAGTTCGCTCTTAACTGGAAAGGCCAATACATTATCAGAAAATTGTTGCCAAAATGGGCGTTATACCTGGGAGACATCAAAGGAAATGACCCCGAAACAGCTGTAAATATAGACGCGGTCAAAAGGTATTATGTCTAGTCTTTCTGCAGCAACAACATTATCCGATTGGGATGACGAAGGCTTTCATTCTCTCTACCCCAAACACTCCAATCCTTTGCTAACCCTTTGATCTGGTTACCTTTCTTTCATTACCCTTTTTGGAACATGAAAACATTTGTAAAAAAACATCAAAACAAAAGAAAAAGAAAAACAACTAAAACAACAAACCAAAACTCCCTGAACTACGTTTGACTTGATTCCGAAAGGATACGTAGGCAGCCTCTCTCTGGGGTTCAGTCACACCAAAACAAAAATCCAATTTCCCCTAAAAGTGAAACTAGGGAAGATGTTATAATGGTTCGGCGATGATCCTACCTGAACGGTTCCAATGTTGTAATTCGATCCAAATTCATTTTACCCAAACCTTGTTCAAGTCCTTCCGATCAATCGGTGAAAGGTGTTCAAAATCAAAGAATGCAGTTGTTTGGATCCGATGCAATCAAGATGAGAGAAATAAAATGAGCGAAAACTCACAAAGGGCGTCGTTGATCGAAAAGAAGAAATCCTTCACCACCATTGGCACTAAAAGAGTCCTGGTAGGGTTTCTCGGTTTTAAAACACGGGTCATAATGGGTTTATGAGAAGTTGGATAGTTGTGCAGATCGGGTATCCAGTCCAAGAACCATGTCATGTCTATTGAAGTCTACATGTACCCTAGGTAAGTCCTTCTTTTCTCCCCGAAAGGGACACTTCTCTTTAAATTCATTTTCTTGTCCTTTGTTTACTTTTCCTTGAATCCCTTTCGGTTTAATTCTTCTCCGAAACTAATACAAAGAAAAGGTGGCAAGATTGGTTTTACAGGGTTCTGCTTAACAAAAGCCAAATCCAAAGAAAAGCACCCAACCTCAGTGGGTGCACCAAGTCGATCCCGACTGTCCATGGTGGTCGATGCTCTAAAGTCAAAATTATAGAAAATGAAAGAAATCCAAAGTCAAGTGCCCATAGAGGCAGAATAAGATGAAAGGACAAAAGCCTCACACGGGTGAACCGTCATGTGAAATTTTGGAAAGTTGAGTCCCTCGTTTTTAGAAGAAAAATCAATCTTCAGAAAGCCAACAAGTAGCAGAGGTTCTCATCGAAAGCATTGGGTTGAGATCAAGTGATCAAAATAATCAAGGCCACAAAACCATCCACCATTTCAAACTAATAATTTTTCTTTGTTTGAAAACTTAAAACAAGTGTAATCCAAAGCAACCTTGCAAGAACCAGGTGCAACCAAAAAAGAAATGCGCAAGTGTTAGAAACAGCTTTGCAGCAACAATCCATAGAAAGGGAAGTCCCCTCCAAAATTCTTTCCTGCATTCATTCATTCTATTAAAAAAAAGATAAGAAAAAGCGAGAAGAAAACAAATGAAAAAAGATAAGAAGAAAATTCAAAAAAAAAATGGTAGTTTAGGACCCCTAATCTCTATTTTTACGCTTTTCCAACATAGGGTATCCACTCCCTAATTGAGTTATTTTTAGACATAGGGTCTTCACTCCCTAGTCGCTTTTCCAACATAGGGTCTCCACTCCCTAGTTGAGTTTTTTTTTAAAATAGGGTCTCCACTCCCTAGTCGCCTTTTCCAACATAGGGTCTTCACTCCCTAGTTGAGTTTATTTTTAGACATAGGGTCTCCACTCCCTAGTCGCCTTTTCCAACATGGGGTCTCCACTTCCTAGATGATTTTTATTTTAGACATAGGGTCTCCACTCCCTAGTCGCCTTTTCCAACATAGGGTCTCCACTCCCTAGTTGAGTTTATTTTTAGACATAAGATCTCCACTCCTTAGTCATTTTTCCAACATAGGTTCTCCACTCCCTAGTTGAGTTTATTTTTAGACATAGGGTCTCCACTCCCTAGTCGCCTTTCCAACATAGGGTCTCCACTCCCTAGTTGAGTTTATTTTTAGACATAGGGTCTCCACTCCCTAGTCGCCTTTCCAACATAGGGTCTCCAATCCCTAGTTGAGTTTTATTTTTAGACATAAGGTCTTCACTCCCTAGTCGCCTTTCCAACATAGGGTTTCCACTCCCTAGTTGATTTTATTTTTTAGACAGAGAGTCTCCGCTCCCTAGTCGCTTTTCAAAGATACACAGTCCTGACTTTTAATGCTTTCAATAAAGAAGTAGTTTAAAATTTTGTTACAATATCTCATGAAATTTTCCTAGAGAAAACTGGGGCAGAAACATTTTATCGGGTTGCTTGTTTTGGTGTCTGAGCGGGTTTTACCTCACGGCATAGTGTTCGAGACAACCAAAAGAATGGGTCTCAATTCAGAATAAAGAAAAGAAGAAAAAGAACAAAATAAGTGAACTCAAAGTGCATAAGCGGAGAAAGATGCAGACTGCTCAAGATACGATTGAAGTCACAGGCTTCGCATGTCCCTCTTTGATCCAAAAGCTGAAGAATGAACCAGCGGTTGTAGCTAATGAGCATCAAGATTCAGATCAGGGTCTGCAGGAAAAACCAGCCAAGACTCAAGATCAAGCTTCAGAAGATTTATAGATAAGAATCTTGTAACTCGTAGTTGATAAGCTTAGCTAGTTTATCTTTCTTTTTATTTTCCATGTTGGTGTAATAAGGAGTTCAGCAAGAAGTAGCAGCAGCAGTAGCAACAGTGAAATCACAGCTTCCTAGTAGTCGCAGCTACCGAAAATTCCAGAATTACACTGACCTGATTCTTTTATAGCCAAGGATATGTAGGCAACCTCTGAAGCAAGGTTCGGTCAGGCTATTTCAAAAATACTTCTCATGGAGTTTCAAATGGGAAAAAATCCCTCGTAATTGCTCATTTTATCTTTGCCCGAAAACCCTTCATGTCTCCGAGCAAAGAGGGGCAGCTGTGAGCACGTGATTTATTATCTATATGAAATACTCCTACAGAATCCCAAGGAAATAGATTTTTCTATAAATTATTTGTCATTTTAGGAATTTTTGTAGAATTTTCTTAATTATTTGCATTCTTCTGTGCATGTTTAATTCTTATTTAAATCATGAAAAAATATCAAAATATCATTCATTTCATTTAAGATTTTGTTTCTACACTTTTGGAGTTAATCAGTAATTATTTGTTTTATAAATTTTGAAAATCACAAAAAAAAAATAGTTTATTTCTACATTTTGTCTTTTAATTTTTAGCCTATTGATTTTTATCTTTTAGTTTAGAATTCAGTATTGTTTATAGTTTTTATAATTAGCTAATTAGTTTAATTTCATACTTTTGGATAATTTAGGATTTTTAATTAAAAGAAAAGAAAAAATTAGAAAATAAAAGAAGGGATTGAAAAATTATTTGTCTTGTGAAATTGGGCCGTGTTAATTGAAGACCCACTCAATTGTTTCCCAATCTAGGCCCAAAAAATTAAGTCCAAATCTAGTCAAAACCTTCAAGCATCAAGATGATCCAAACGACGTAGTTTGAAACCAAAACTACGTCGTTTT
This sequence comes from Nicotiana sylvestris, assembly GCF_000393655.2. Classification (NCBI taxonomy): domain Eukaryota; kingdom Viridiplantae; phylum Streptophyta; class Magnoliopsida; order Solanales; family Solanaceae; genus Nicotiana; species Nicotiana sylvestris. Next base: position 101,154,234 of record NC_091064.1, read on the forward strand.
GAGTTCAAAAGTTAAAATTAGATCCGGGCCCTCCATTTATTTGCATCCAACGGCCCTAAATAATTTCTATTTTTCGTTTATAATTGTACAAATACCCTGAAGACAACCTAAGACCCTACTCATCTCTTCAGCCTCTCTCATTTCCTCATTTGAACCCTAGCGCCGCCTTCAAAAGCTTCCGCCATTTTCACCGGCAACAGGCCTCCAAACCCTATCAAATTTCAACCACACAACCCTCACTCACCCCCAAGTCCCAATATACTATCATATATCCCCAAAACCTCATTAAATATAACCAATTTCGCATCTAAAAGAAAGGCAAAAGAAAAAGACAAATCTTCTAAATCTCCGAGTTTCAAAGACTGATTAAGGCCGAAATTGGTATTATTCATTTGTTCTCAATGAGAACACACAATTATCGCCAATTTTGGTCCAAATCAAAAATGTCAGAGATCCCTTCAAGCCCTGTTCGTCTACATCTTTTTTAGGTACCATCGTTCTTTTTTTTTTCCTGTCCTTTGTTCTATTTCCCGTCTTCGTCCCTTTCTGATTCCTTGCTTTTTCTTTATTATGTTTTTTTTCTATTTTTGAATAATTGTTCTATTTTCATGTTAAAATTAAAAGCATATTAGCTTACGTTTATTTTAATTTCCGTGTTTGGTTAATCAATTCGTTCTTTTTATTTTGTTTCGTTTCAGAAGAAATTCTTGTTTTTTTGAAACTCCATTAGCCTGCATCTTTTTGGGTTTTGTTTTGGCTATTTAAATTGGACTTGCACTCTGTCAGCAGAAGCCCAAAGCGGGAGGGTCAATCTGGGTTTGCGAGCCCAGGGTTTTGGTTTATTTGTTGGGTCAACTTGACCCATGTTTGGTCTTAAAGGTAAATAGCAGAAGTCTAAAGGGTAGTTTAGGGAATATAAATGGGAAGAATCTTCCTTAACCAACTAGGAAACTTCTAGGAAATAGGGGGTTGGGTAGTTTCAATAGTTGGTTTAAAAATTCAGGGCTTAAAATGAAAGAATGAAAATTGGAGGAAGGGTTAATTGGTAAAAATAGAAATCATTTCTACTGCCCTAAAGGTTTTCTATAAAAGGCATATTTCCTTATCTTTCAAGGCAGAGTTTACATATACTGAAATTTAGAAAACGACTGGAAAAAAAATCCTCTGAAAGAATATTGAACTTCCTGCATTCTTTGTTCGAAATTTGGTTTAGGGTCTGCTATTCAATCTTCTTAACTTGAAACATTCAAGATTTCAAGTTCATTCTGGGTTAAAAGTGGTTAGAAGAGATGAGTTTTGTTGTTGTTTGATTTGCTGAGCTGCAAGCTAATGCTGCTGATTTCTTTCACCTTTCTTTTGTTTTGATCTTTCCGAGTACTTCTGGCTTTCAGTAGTATGTGAAGTGCCTTGTTGAAACCATGTAGTCGATTTGGACATTGTGAAATAAATGTGAATCTGCTGCATATTAGTCTCTACCCTTCAAAAATTAATCATTTTTTATGGAATTAGCTTTGTTATTTAAGTTGTACTGTATTCAGTCTTGCAAGGGCAGTACAATTCTTATTTGGTTAAAATTGCTGCTCTAGTACTTGTGTGTTTGGACTATTATGATGGAAACTTAATGAATAATATGCTTAGTTGATTCAGTAGTTAAACTCTGTATCTTTATGTTTGAGGTTAGTAATTTGGATATCATGTTAGTGGTGTTTGTTGAAACTTTATAGCTTAGCCGTTTAATTCAAGTAGAATTAGCTGACTATTGAAATTACATAGCTTTTAGCATTATTGGATCAATTTGTTATGCAAGGGTTAGCATGTGGTAAAGAATAATTTTGGATCTATCTTCATTTTTGAAATTGCTTATTAACAGGTTTTAGACTTGAACTCAGAATAAGATAATGCATGTTAGCTTTTGCCTATGTTTATTTTTCGTAGTTTCTTAAAAGAATTAAGCCTGGTTTCAGCCAAAATGGGTATGCCAGTTAGGAAAAGGGATGTTTAGGCTTGTTTCCGCATTTTGTGACTTTTAGGCCCGACTTTGGGACCCTATCACATCCAAGAAGTTTTTCTTTTAATTTGTCATTATTTTTGGTAATAGATATAATGAAAAGGAATTTGTCTTTGAGTTTTGATTGTCCGTCCTCATTAATGTTGGTTTCTTTTAGGTGTCATGCCCGACTTGCTCTGCTTTCTTTCTTCTGAAGGTTTTTCAAATGGCATTAGGCCTTTAGCTGGCCCAAACATGTTTCAATTAATTAAGCACGTGGCCTCAACCGGCGGGGGCTCATTGATCATTAGGATTAGATTGAATATTGACCTAGAATAAATTCGAATTCTCTTAGGCTTCTCTAATTAATTAGACCCTTTTAAGTTCGATTGGAGTGTGCCATGTTACCAAAATATACAATTTATGGCCCTCAAATACTAGATCAAGAAATTACTTTAAGAATAATTCGAGGCGCGCCATGTCAAATAAAATCCTAAAATCCATCGCCCTCATTTAATTGATATTAACTTTTTTTTAAAATCGAGGTATGCCATCAATTGAATTTTCCATGGCCCTGGCAAACCTTGTTATTAATTTGAAATTTCGTAGTTGCTTTAGGCGCGTTATTTAAATTGCTTTTCTTTTAATTATTAACCTCGGGTGCACATTTCATGTGACCCAAATTCAATTCTTAACAATGTTAAATAGAACGTGTCGCGAACCACGGATGCATTTCATGTGGCGTCTTTCAAGGCATGTTTTAAATAACTTTGAATCTTCCTAAAATAATTAAAAACGGTTAATAAGTTAAAAATGCACCATAGGCTAAAACATGTAATAAATAGGATAATATGCCAATTATAATAGTTTAAGCGACCGTGCTTGAACCACGGAACCCGGGAATGCCTAACACCTTTTTTCCGGGTTAACAAAATTCCTTACTTAGAATTTTTGGTTCGCAGACTTCAAAAGGAAAGTCGAATTTCCTCGATTTGAGATTTAAAAATAAATCGGTGACTTGGGACACTAATTAAAATATTCCAAGTGGTGACTCTAAAAAATTAAATAAATAATTCCATTTCGAATAATGTCACTTAAATTGGAAAAATTCCTTTGTATACCCTCGGGTGTGTAAAAAGGAGGTATGACAACGTGGACTCAGTTTTCAGATATGTTTCTGTGAGAGTATGCTCCTCAGAACCTTAGGGATGCATGGTGCACAGTGTTTTAGCATTTATGCCAGGGTACTATAACTGTCTCGGAGTATGTTGTCCGCTACACTAGCTTGGCTAGACATGCCTCAGCCTTGGTTTTTACTGTTCACAAAAGGGTTTGCTGGTTTATTGAGGGGCTTATTCCCAGCATCAGGTCTAGCATGGCTCGTGAGTTGAAGATAGATATTTCTTATCAGCAGGTGGTGAGCATTGCTAGGAGGATAGATGGTATACATGCTAGGGATAGAGAGGAGAGAAAGGCCAAGAGGTCTCGAGAGTCAGGCCACTATTCTGGTGCCCATGCTCCAACTGCAGTTCGTCATGGTAGGGGTTATATGAGTAGCCCCGTTCATTCAGCTCTTCCAGTAGCCAGTGGTATTCCAGCTCTTCCTAGGCCTCAGGAGCCTTATTATGCACCTCCAGTATCTAGTGTGCTTCCTGCACGGGGTACTTTCAGTGGTCAGTCCAGTAGACCTAGCCCGAGCCACTCATAGCCGCCACGTCCTCCTAGAGCTTATTTTGAGTGTGGTGACACACGTCATATGGTGAGGGATTTCCCCATACTTAGGAGGGGTGCACCTCCAAAATATTTCTCAGCCACAGTGTGCCCCACAGAGTTCTCAGGCTATGGTTATAGCTCCAGCTACTACCCCACCTGCTCAGCCAGCTAGAGGTGGAGGTCGGGGAGGTAGAGGTCGCCCTAGAGTGGGAGGACAAGCTAGATATTATGCCATTCGTGCCCATACTGAGGTTGTCGCCTTCGATTTTGTCATCACTAGTATTGTCCTGGTTTGTCATAGAGATGCATCGGCTTTATTCGATCCAGGCTCCACTTATTCTTATGTGTCTTCTAATTTTGCCCCGCATTTGGGTGTATCTCGGGATTCTTTAAGTTCCCTTGTTTTTGTTTCTACTCCTGTGGGAGATTCTCTTATTGTGGATAGCGTTTATCGGTCGTGTGTGGTTGCTCTTAGTGGTTTTGAGACCAGAGCCGATTTATTATTGCTCAGCATGGTAGATTTTGATGTTATCTTAGGCATGGACTAGTTGTCACCCCATTATGATATTCTTGATTGTCACGCCAAAACCGTGACGCTGGCTATGCCAGGTATACCGCGAGTTGAGTGGAGGGGTACATTAGATCATACTTCAGGTAGAGTTATTTCATTCCTTAAGGCTCAGCGTATGGTCAAGAAGGGGTGTGACATGTATCTAGCTTATGTGAAAGATGTCAGTATTGATACCCATACAGATGATTCAGTCCCAGAAGTATGGGATTTTTCTGATTTTTTTCTAGCTAATCTTATGGGCATGCCGCCCGATAGAGATATTGATTTTGGCATAGATCTTTTGTCGGGCACTCAACCCATTTCTATTCCTCTGTATCATATGGATCCTCCTGAGTTGAAGGAGTTGAAGGATCGATTACAGAAATTGCTTGATAAGGGTTTTATTCAGCCTAGTGTATCACCTTTGGGTGCTCCTGTCTTGTTTGTGAAGAAAAAAGATGGTTCTATGTGTATGTGCATTGATTATCTCCAGTTGAATAAGGTTATAGTGAAGAACCATTATCCTTTGCCTCGTATTGATGATTTGTTTGACCAGATTCAGGGTGCACGAGTGTTTTCTAAGATTGACTTGTGTTCAAGTTACCATCAGTTGAAGATTCGAGAGCCAGATATCCCGAAGACTGCTTTTAGGACTTGGTATGGTCATTACGAGTTCCTTGTTATGTCATTTGGGTGGACCAATGCCTTAGTAGCCTTCATGCATTTGATGCACAGTGTGTTTCAGCCACATTTTGACTAGTTCGTCATTATCTTTATTGATGATATTCTGGTATACTCTCGGAGTCGGGAAGATCATGAACAGCAACTGAGGACAGTGTTTCAGATTTTGAGGGAAAAGAAGTTATATGCAAAGTTCTCAAAATGAGTGTTTTGGTTGAATCTAGTGGCATTCTTAGGCGACGTAGTATTGAGTGAGGGTATTCAGGTAGATCCGAATAAAGTGGAGGCAGTGCAGAGTTTCCCCAGACCGTCCTCAGCTATAGAGATCCGCAGTTTTCTTGGCTTGGCGGGTTAATACCGTCGATTTGTTGAGGGGTTTTCATCTATTGCAGCCCGTATAACAAGGATGACCCAGAAGGGTGCTCTATTCCAGTGGACAGAAGAGTGTCAGGCGAGCTCTCAGAAGCTTAAGACAGCTTTGACTACAGCCCCAGTTTTGATATTGCCTATAGGTTCAGGGTCTTATACTGTCTATTGTGATGCCTCGAGGATTGGCCTTGGAGCAGTATTGATGCAGGATAGTAGGGTGATTGCCTACGCGTCCAGACATTTGAAGGTGCATGAGAAGAATTATCATGTCCATGATCTCGAGTTAGCTGCTATTATTCACGCCTTGAAGATCTAGCGTCATTATTTATACGGTGTGCCTTGTGCGATTTATACTAATCATTGGAGTTTGCAGCATCTATTCAAGCAAAAGGATCTTAATTTGCATCAGAGGAGGTGGTTAGAGCTGCTGAAGGACTATGATATCACAATTGTGTATCACTCGAGCAAGGCCAATGTGGTGGCCGATTCTTTGAGTTGCCGGACGGAGAGTTTGGGGAGTTGAGCTTATTTATCAACAGCGAAGAGGCCCATGGCGATGGATGTTCAGGCCTTAGCTAGCAAGTTTGTGAGATTGGATCTTTCGGAGCCTAGTCGGGTTCAAGTTTGCGTGATTTCTCGGTCTTCCTTATTTGATCGAATCAGAGAGCGTCAGCTTGATGACCCTCATTTGCTTGTCCTCAAGGATAAGGTCCTACGTGGCAATTCCAGAGATGTGACTATTGGTGATGACGGGGTACTAAAGATGAAGGGTCGGATTTGTGTACCCAATGTTGATGGTCTTGGGGAGTTGATTCTAGAGGAGGGCCATAGTTCGCGGTATTCCATTCATCCAGGTGCCGCGAAGATGTACCAGGATTTGAGGCAGCACTATTGGTTGAGGCGGATGAAGAAAGATATAGTTGGGTTTGTAGCTCGGTGCCTCAATTTTCACCAGGTGAAGTATGAGAACTAGAGACCAGGTGGGTTGCTTCAGCATATAGAGATTCCGAAGTGGAAGTGGGAGCGGATCACCATGGACTTCATAGTTGGACTGCCATGGACTTTTGAGTAAGTTTGATGCCATTTGGGTGATTATGGATCGGCTGACCAAGTCCGCACACTTCATTCCTGTGTGTACTACCTATTCTTCGGAGCGATTAGCAAAGATTTATATCTGGGAAATTGTTCGTCTGCATGGTAATCTAGTTTCCATCATTTCAGATAGAGGTACTAAGTTTACATCATGGTTCTAGAGGGTCGTACAGCATGAGTTGGGTACTCGGGTGGAGTTGAGTATAGCATTTCACCCTCAGACGGACGGATAGCCCGAGCGCACTATTTAGATTCTTGAGGATATGCTCTGTATGTGTGTGAGTGAGTTTGGAGGGTCTTGGGATCAGTTATTGCCATTGGTGGAGTTTGCCTACAACAACAGCTATCAGTCCAGCATTCCGATGGTACCATACGAGGCTTTATATGGTAGGCGGTGTAGATCTCTGGTGGGTTGGTTTGAGTCAGGTGAGGCTAGATTATTGGGCACAGACTTGGTTCAGGATGCTTTGGAGAAGGTTAGGGTGATTCAGGATACACTCCATACAGCCCAGTCCTGACAGAAGAGTTACGTGAACCGGAAAGTTCGTGAGGTTTCCTATATGGTTGGAGAGCGGGTTATGCTTTGGGTTTTGCCTAAGAAGGGTATTATGATATTTGGGAAGAAAGGGAAGTTTAGTCCGAGGTTTATTGGTCCTTTTGAGATATTGCGGTGTGATGGAGAGGTTGCTTATGAGCTTGCCTTACCTCCCAGCTTGGCAGGAGTTCATCCGGTATTACATATTTCGATGCTCCAGAGGTATCACGGTGATCCGACGCACGTGTTGGATTTCAGTTCAGTCCAGTTGGACAAGGATCTATATTATGTTGAGGAGCCAGTGGGAATATTGGACAGACAAGTTCGGAAGCTGGGGTCAAAGAATATTGCATCAGTAAAGGTTCAGTGGCGGGGTTAGCCGGTCTGGGAGGCAACTTAGGAGACCGAGCAGGATATGCGCAGCCATTATCCTCATCTTTTCACTACTTCAGGTATGTCTCTATGCTCGTTCGAGGACGAACGAATGTTTAAGTGTAGGAGGATGTAACGACCCGGCCGGTCGTTTTAAGAATGATCCCCTATTAACTATTTTTCCCGTGTTTGTTTCTGCTATTGTGAGTTGACAGGAGGATTTATTTGGAGTTCCGGAGAGTTTTGGGACACTTAGTCCGTAAATGAGAGTTTATGTTTTAGAATCTGGACCATAGTCGGAGCAGTATTAAGATGGCCTCAGAATGGAATTATGTTGGATCTGTTAGCTCCGTTGGATGATTTCAGGCTTAGGGGTGTGTTCGGATTGTGTTTTGGAGGTCTATAGCTTATTTAGACTTGAAATGCCGAAAGTTGAATTTTTGAAGTTTCCGATTCGATAGTGAGATTTTTGATATCGGAGTCGGAATGGAATTTCAGAAGTTGGAGTATCTCCGCAGTGTTGAATGTGACGTGTGTGCAAAATTTCAGGTCATTCGGACAAGGTTCGATAGAGTTTTTGATCGAAAGCGTAATTTGAGAGTTTTTGAAGTTTTTAGGCTTGAATCCGATGTTAATTGGTTGATTCGATATTGTTTGAGGTGTTTTGAAGATTTGTATAAGTTTGGATAGTGGCATATGACTTGTTCGTGCTTTTGGTTGACGTCCCGGGGGCCTCGGGATGATTTCAGATGGTTAACGGGAGGTTTTGAGTTGAGTTTGGCAACTGAAGTTTTATGGTTTATGTCATAACCGCATCTGCGGTTGGGAGGCCGTAGGTGTGACTCCTTCAGATGCAGAAGCAAGATGCAGAAGCGGCCAAGAGGTGAGTCAGGCGGAGCCGCAGAAGCGGATATCTGGACGCATCTGCGATGGCGCATGTGCGGGAGAGTGACCATTGGTGCGGTCCCAGACCTTTAAGTGAAAATTGCAGGTGCGGTGGGTTAGACTGCAGAAGCGGGAAATGACCGCAGGTGCGGAATCCCTGGGTCAGAAGGTATATATTTCACCCTTCACGATTTTTGGCCATTTTTCTCAATATTTCATTCGGGGTGAAGCTTTTGGGAGCCATTTCAAGGGAGATTTTCAGATGGATTTATGGAGGTAAGGTCCTTGGTTCCTAAGCTCATTATTATTGTGATTTTTATCATTCTAAGCATGAAATTTAAAGGAAAATTAGTGGTGAATGGGGGGGTTAGGGCTTGATTAATTGGAGAACTTTGAGTGATGATTTGAGGGACCATTTGAGGTCCGATTTTGGTACTTTTGGTAGGGCTGAACTCGTGAGAGTGTGAGGATTCCGAATTTGTAATTTTACCCGATTTTGAGATATAGGCTGGGGGCGTTTTGGTCATTTTACCTAATTTCGCGTATTAGCTTAGAATTAATTATTGGAATCAGTTATTTAAAGTTATATTTATAATGTGCATTATTTGAATAGATTTGGGCCATTTGGAGTCGAGTACTCGTGGCAAGAGCGTGGTTTCGGGTTGATTTTGAACCGGTTCGAGGTAAGTGACTTGTCTAACCTTGTGTGGGGGAAACTCCCCTTAGGATTTTGTATTGTTGATATTTGAAATGCCTTGTATGTGAGGTGACGAGTGCGTACTTGTTCTAATTGTTGAAAATCCTATTTTTATTAATTAACTGTAATTGTGCTTCTTTTCATGTCTATACTACTTGCAATTTAAGCTAACTGTTAGCTTAGGGAAGCATGTCTAATTGACTTAATTGTTTTATTTGCTCAACTGCCTTATTTGAATTCTGTGTAGCATGCTAGGTTTAGCAGTCTAATATTTTATATTCTAATCAATGCATAAGTTTTAAAAAAATGCGTCATTTGCCTCAAGTGTCATTTGTCATCCAGTCTTTGAAAACAATAATTTTCTTTCATAAAATAACAAGATATTTTATAAGCAACACAACTCAAAATATATGGTGACATCCTTCCTCGCTTGTCCCCACGAGTATGGATGCACATTCATAAACAATCTCACGTATTAACTCAAAATATGACTCTAGAGGAAATCTATTAAAAAGAATAAGTCTTAATGAACTTACCTTAGGTCCAAGATCCGAAACAATACTACGACAGGTACAATTTTTTTAAGATGCTCAAATATTTCCAACAAGTTGATATTTTTATTTACGAGTTCACATATATCAATAATGCATCACAACAATACCAAACTAAATCAAATAAATATCTAGCATTTGGTCCAACTTCACGACTTTCACAAAAAAATTATTTCACCTCAATTCTTGAGTTTTACTCCAATTCAACCATTTACCATGTTATAGAACTTAGTCCATTCATTAGATACTCAAAAAGATATCATTCAAGCCAATCCAACACTATTCGTCTTCCCTACCAACAAACTCTTCAATCTTCAAGATTAGCTTTCTAGGATTTTATGAATAGAGATTTAAATTTAACTCTTTCTTTGTAAATATATTGTACTACATCCATGGAGTATAATACTAGATTGAAGTGAAAGAAATGCATCTTTGTTAAACATTAGAATTTCAAGACTTGTGTTCTTGAAATGTTCTTGAAGATTGAGAGATACTTCAAGAATCTATGAATATCATGTAGCTAGAGTATATAACGACCCGACCGGTTGTATTAAGTATTGTAGCATTGTTTCTCTATTTATCGCTTCTTTTGTGTTAAATTATGGTTATGTGACTTGTCAGGGTGGTTGATTTGGTTCCAGAGATGTTTCGGAGTGAAATGGGACACTTAGTCCCAAGGTTGAAGGCATAAGTTGAAAGAGTTTACCAGAGTTTAACTTTATGTAAACGACTGCGAAATGGAGTGTTGATGGTTCTGATAGCTTCATATGGTGATTTCGGAATTAGGAGTATATCCGGATATTGAATTAGAGGTATGTAGGTTGTTTTGTCTTGAACTGGCGAAAGTTGGAAAGTGAAGGTTTGGAATATTGAGAAGTTTGATCGAGAGTTGAATTTGTTGATACCGGGCTCGAGGCTCTGATTTTGGTTCTGGAATTTGAAATAGGTTATTTGTATCATTTATGACTTGTGTACAAAATTTGAGGTCAATTAGAGTTGGTTTGAAAGGTTTCAGCATCAATCGTAAAAGTTGGAAATCCATTAGTTTCAATAGGCTTGAATTGGGGTGCGATTGGTATTTTTGATGTTGTTTGATGAGATTTGAGCCCTTGACTAAGTTCTTATCGTGTTTTAGGATGTGTTGGTCTGTTTGGCTGGGATTCCGGGGGCCTCGAGTGAGATTTAGATTGAGTTTGGCCTTATAGAATTGCTGATTTTTTTGGTATTTGATTTCCTCCTACACGATCACGCAGGTTAATTCTGGCAGGAGATTTTTTTCAATGCATTCGCGAGTTTGTTGGCACGATCGTGGAGATTTGGTTAGTTGTGCATTGCGAACGCGGGTGATGGGACGTGCCCGCGAAGAAGGAAGGGGAGGTCTAGGAAGTTCACGCGTTTGTCTTAGCGATCGCGTGTCCTTGTCTGTGATCGCGTAGGTCTGAGTTGTTGTGCGTCGTGTTCTCGACTGGTTGTTTGCGTTCACTTAGACTATTTCTTGAGGTTAGTAAGCTTTGTTCTACGTGATCACGAGGGGATTTCCGTGATCACGAAGGGGAACAACTAGGTAGACTATTTAAAAGTTCAAAATTTAATAAGGGTTAGAGTATTATTTCATATTTTGGCTTATGGAGCTCGATTAGGGGAAATATTTGTGAGCGATTTCACTACAAACCAAGAGGTAAACAACTTTTGATCACTTTATTCCAAAAATATTAAATAGCTATTGATTTCTATACCTTGATTATGTAATTTAAGGTAAAATTTGGGAGATTTTGGACTAGGGATTGTAGAGTAAGATTTGGGGATTTGAGGGTTGATTTGTAGTCAGATTTGGATGATTTTGGTACGTTAGACTCATTATTGAATGAGGGTTCAGATTTTGTAAATTTTGTCGGGTTCTGAGGCGTGGGACCAGGGTTGACTCTTTGGGTTGACTTTTTGAATCTGGTTAAAGAACTTAGCTTTATCATATGGAATCGATTCATATAGCTTGTATTGATTATATTAAGTTGTTTATGACTAGATTCGCATCATTTAGAGGTCAATACGCGTGGAAAGGTCTTGTTGGAGTTGAAATTTTCCCATTTTGATGTAAGTAACACTTCTAAACTTGGCTTTGAGGGTATCTGACACTAAGGACTACATTATGTGAAAGATATTAGGGTGGCGTACGCGCTTGGTGACATGCATGTATGTGTGCACCAATTTGTTCATAGTTTGGGGAGGCCATTAGGCTAATACCGGGTTTGTTTTGCTATTATACCATGTTACCCCCGCGTCCCCTCTACTTGTTTGATTATTTGAACTGTGAATTATGTTAGACATCATGTCTAGGCTATGTGCTAATTGTTTGAGACTTGATAGGGCTATTCTCGTTGTTTCTATATTATATACCTTATCTACAGACATGTTCTCAGTCAGGAAACTATATCCGTGTATGATATATATGTCTCAATACTTTTTATCTGATTACTCACATGTTGCTGATATCGTTTAAGCTAAAATTGTTTTATTTAATATTTGAGATATGCTCATCTGAGACTTGAATGGTAAATGACTGAGTTTGGGCCGTAGAGCCGGTATGGTACTGATTTAGAGGTGACGCCTACGCCAAGCCCATACTGGGCTGAGTGTTATTGTTTTGAGGTGACATGGGCACCAGGCCTCATTATTAGGCTAAGTGATTATAATTAGCGCTTGAGCAGGATTCGCCTCTAGAAGTTGACATGCCAGCAGTGGGCGCAGGGACAATGTTTCATATATGTGCTTGATAACGGGTAACTATTCTAGGCATACATACAGTGCTAAGTGTAAATGCTAATGCTAGATCTACTGTGATACTGTTAGTTTACGTAGGCACTTGACATTTAGCCATACAGATGTACTTTCCTTATGCTAATTGGTAATTGACTTGTTTTATCTGCATTGGGTTTTAAACTGTTACACTTAAAAGCATGCCTAAATTCCTGAAATGATAATGAGATGTACATGATATCCTTTATTTACTGTTTATACGGTTTATCGTATATTTTTTGAACTTATATCGGTTACTACTACTGGATTTTAATTGTTGTTCTGAGTTCGTCACTACTTTCAAACAAAGGTTAGTGTTGTTACTTATTGACACCGATTGTACTCATACTATACTCTGCACTTCGTGTGCAGATCTAGGTACATCCGATCGTGGTGATTTTCCGGCTTGAGTTGTGCCAGCTTGCTCGGGAGTCTACGAGGTAGCTACCATCTTGTCCGCTGTCCTTGAAGGTCTCTTCCTGTTATCTTTATCTTTAATGTTTTTATATTCAGATAGTTGTATCACAGGATTTATTCCGTACTTTATTATTCGGTAGCTCTCGTGCACTTATTGACACCAAACTTTGGGGTTGGTTGTAGTAGCAGTTGACCTTATTCTCAGATATTTTATGGTATTCTTACATTGGTGAGTTATTAGACTATGTTATTTCATTTTCATTGTTAATCATGTGATTGTTGGCTTACCTAGCGGGTTGGTTTAGGTGTCATCACAATTTACGGATTTTAAGTCGTGACAGAGTATTAGTAGATGACATTAATGGATCAAATCTACTAAAGAAAGCATCAAATATGCACCTCAAGGTAGAATCTATTTGGAGAGCTCTCCCTTGTTTCTAAATCTTCAAGAACTTACCCATAACAAATAATGTCTATATCTCCCTGAACTAGCCTTTAAAAGGCTTTAGTTGTAGGCTCGCAGATGGGGGACATGTAGCATAACCCATCATGTGCACCCATGCGTTTTAGAATACTAAACGTGATGGGGTCTCCTTGGGCATGCTTCAACGCCTCGCTTCCTGGAAACGGAGGGTTCGGAGGCACTGGGAGACACGATGTTTTAACCCCATACGTCCGTCTCCTGAAGCTTAATTCTTGTTCCTTTGTTTATCAATCCCATTTCTTGAGTTCCATATAATTTTCAACATTTATCTTATTTATTAAAACTAAATCTAAGTATTCCTATGATTATTTATACTTGAATTAGTCTTGTGTAGCACGGGTTAATTGAATTGAATTCCTAAACTTGCAAATTAGCCTGAATTAATTATAAAAATTTATAGAGCTTTACAAATGGTCATTGTAGTTGTTGTTGATAAGTGGTTCCTATATTTGATTGAGAGGAATTTCATTATTACGATGACTATTACAGTCTTAATTACCTTTTAGAACAAAGAGTGGAAACTTTTAGAGCAAAGAATTTTCACTTTTTGCTAGCAAAAGTGGGTTGCAAAACTCATGGGACATTGACTACACTATTATGCATAAGAAGGGGAAGAGAAATATAGTAGTAGATGAGTTGTCCAGATTTTCTTTGTTGATGCCTAGAAGCAAATATTGTCCATTGTTACCGCCCATTTTTTAGATAGAATCAAGTCTTTCTATACAAGAGATGACAACTACAATAGCTGCTAACTCAATGTCACGACCCAAAATCCACCTAGTCATGATGGCACCTAACCTAATCCGCTAAATAATGCAAATAGCATTCAATACAATTCTAATGAAAATAATAAAAAAGTAATAGGTGAAATAACTGAATTTTCATACAATAACCCAAGCATTGGTAATACTAGTCATGAGCCACTAAGACTTTGTAACGATCCGGCCAGTCGTTTCATGAGTTACCACTCAGTTTCCCCCCATTTCTGCTTCTTATTGCCTTGTTCAGTTGTATTTTATGTTATCGGATTGGTTAGCTCGGGTTCGGAGATGTTTTGGTAAGGTTTAAGACACTTAGTCTCTTTTGAGTATGCTTAAGTTGGAAAAGTCAACTGGATGTTGATTTATGTGAAAAAGGGCTCGGATGTGAGTTTCAATGGTTCGGATAGCTTCAGGAATTGATTTGGGACGTAGGAGAGTGATCGAAACGTGTTTTGGAGGTACGAAGTAGATTTAGGCTTGAATTAGCGAAATTGGAATTTTGGCGTGTTCCGGTTTATAGGTGAGATTTTGATATAGGGGTCGGAATTGAATTCCGGAAGTTTCAATAGGTCCATTGTGTCATTTGGGATATGTGTGCAAAATTTCAGGTCATTCGGGCGTGGTTTGGTACACTTTTTGATCAAAAGCGTAATTCGGATGATTTTGAGAACCTTAGGCTTGAATGCGATGTGTTTTAGTTGATTCGATGTTGTTTGAGGTGTTTTGAAGATTGGTATAAGTTTGGATGGTGGTATGTAACTTTTTGTGCTTTTGGTTGAGGTCCCGGGGGACCTCAGAATGATTTCGGATGGTTGACAGAAAGATAGGAATTTGGAAATAGCACCTGAAGCTGTAGGACTGTTGTCATAACCGCATCTGCAGTTGGGAGGCCGCAGGTGCGACCCCCGCAGATGTAGAAGAACAGTAGCAGAAGCGGAAGGAGCCAAGGAAGGCATGAATGGAAGAAGCGGTTAAGGAACCGCACCTGCGATGGCGCAGGTGCGGATTGTGCATCGCAGATGCGGAAATTGAGGACTTAAGTGAAAACCGAAGGTGCGGTCCGCTAGACTGCAGGAGCGGGATTTGGGTCGCATGTGCAAAAAGCCTGCGCCAGAAAATATAGAAACTCCCCTTTCACGAATTTTGAGTTGTTCTTCACCATTTTTATTAAAGTTTGAGCTTGGGGAAGCCATTTTGAAGAAGGATTCAAGGGATAATGTTTGAAGGTAAGATTTTTGAACCTAATAATCGATTCTATGACATTATTTCACTGATTTGGCTTGAAATTAATGGAAATTTAGGGTTAAAAATTGGGGATTAGGTCTTAGTATTAGAGACCTTGACTTGAGGATTTGAGGGGCCATTTGTGGTTGGATTTTGAGACTTTTGATATGTATGAACTCGTGAGAGATAAGGAAACTATTGATGTAAATTTAATCGAATTCCGAGACGTGGGCCCGGGGGTTGGGTTTTGTTTAATTTCGGATTTCTGTTGTTAATTGATTATTTTTGCATGGGATTCGTTCCCTTAGCATATTTTGATGCCGTGATTCTGATTTTGGATAGATTCAACGCTAGTTGAAGCCGATTCGAGGGGCGAAGGCGTCGCGAGCTAGAGTTTAGACCGGATAGAGGTGAGTAATGATTGTAAATGTTGACCTGACTTACTGATTCTCATGTTTCTTTTGAGTTCTTGTGATTTCTTGTGGCTGCCTTGCCTTGATATGCTTCTATTATGTTTCTCAGCCTAGACTTACACCAATTATATGTGTTTGTGTTCATCTTGATTGTTCGCATCATGACTTGCATCTTTCTCATTGATTCATTATCGTTTGATCTTCATGTTTTGCTAGAGTTGTGTGCCAATTCTTGACTACCCGTGTCTTACTCTATTTATATGTTAAACATGCTTACTCTTTTTCATGACTTTCTCTTTGATTGATTCTGAATTTCTTATTACTTGGTGTGATTTGAACATTTTTATTTGGACCCCCCGACTCCTACCTTTCCACTTAATTTGATTAGTTGCTTGCCTTAATTAATTTCCCTTACCTTGTCTTCATTCCTACTTAATTCTTACTGATTGTTTCCTTAGTTTGAAAACTTTCTGAACCTAGCCTTAATTACCTGTTCTATACTTGTACTATTATAAAATATTTCCTTATTTGTTATACTCTAGCCGTGTATGATTTCTTTCCTTACTTGTCACCCGCTCTTTACCATTTACACTGACTCTCTAATTAAAGGAGATTCGAACCAATTTATTTTTATATTGAATTCTATAATTACTGAAGAATAGATTTTTGCCTTATTTTAACCAATTTTCAAACTACTATATAAATGACTCTCTTCTACAGTCTTAAAACACGAAAATATCTGTTCAACTCTCTCTCACACAACTAAAACTCTATATTCTCTCTTCTGTGCTACTTGCTACTATTCTAAGCTAGTCGGCTGCAAGCTAAGGCTAACTACTACACCTCTCCTATTTCTGTTTGGGTTTTGCTTTCTTCACTTCACTGTTATGTTCTAATTCAGTTTTCAGTCCTTAAACCAACATATTTATATTACTATATTTCTTATATGCTTTTATTTACTATTTTTTGTTGTTCAAACATGTAATTAGGATCCTGAATTCCCTCTACATGTCAAGTTGTGCCTTACTTGTCAATGACCAGCATGTTTCTGTATACTTAGTAGATGTTTCTTATGTGAATCCCCATGATTGATTTGAGCATGCTCTCAATTGTTTGATGTTGATATGTTAATCTAACCCAATACCCTACCATCCCCCTGGTCCTCTGAACTTGTAGGAGTTTCTGATTGTGTGCTTGTATGTATTTCTGCCTGCTACATGTTTGCCCTCACATGCTCCCTATTTGTCCCTCCAATCCCATTCCCTTTCTTGTGTTTGTTGCACTATTCTCGGTCCTTGGTATGATGCTGACTTTGTTCTGAGATTGATATGCATACTCCTTCAAATTGTTTTCATCAGATAACTTTGTCATAAAACTATTCCAATTAAGTCTCTCTTTTTAAAACTGTTTCTTACTTACCCTTTTTCAAAACTGTTTTCTTACTTAAACTCTTCAAAACTATGTCAAGCACTCTTACTCTACACTTAGACCACTAAGTTCTATCCCTTTTGTGTGAGCCTTGCCCCCTATGAACTTGGACACATGAAAGATGGCCTTTTCACACTGCACTTACTCTGTTTTGGCCATGAAATCTGGGTGTGAGCACTATCCGGGATCCCCTGAGGTCCTTAGGGAACTCTGACACACTCGTACATGAGAAAAGCTATGAAACAATATTGGAGCTTGAGGTGATTTATTACATAACTCATAGAGGAATTCTTAATCAGGTCTTGGAAATCTGGGCCTGTTTTTAGGCTCTCTATAGTGTAACTTTTATTTTTCTTATGTAATTCATTTCAGTATTGGTCTGTAATAATCTGTTATAAACAAGTATTGGGGTTAGCTAGCGAAAAGGGGAGGGTAGTTATATATGCTATCAACATCAATGGGTAGAAACCATGTCTTAGGTTTACATTTTCTATATGTGCATTAGAATCCATGTGTAAGATCAACCCATTCAAAGCATATCATGCATTAGACACCATGTTCTTAGGTTTACTGTTTCAGCATCTCATTTGGCATCACTTTACCACTTAGAAATCTTGTTTTAGGCTAAATAACAACATCAATATGAAACTGTTGCCCCTGCACACCTTGAAATCATGTTGTAACTCTTTGAGCATTTAGAAACCATGCTCTAGGAATTCTGCATATTTTGCATTTTTCATATGTGTACATTAGATACCTTGTTTTAGGATCTCGCTCAGTTACACCTAGTTAAACTACTGATGCATGAAAAAGGACATAAAATAGTCTCACATTTGATTATCCTGTTTAAGTGAAACTGGTCATAATCCTGCATGTCTTTGCAACATTTAGAACAGCATGTTTTAGGTAAAATAACTGTTTTATAAAAATCAAAACGTCTTTGTTTAACTGTCAGCATGTTAAAATCAGTAGGCAAGAATGATTAGGACTTCCTATTTGAGTTATGTTATAAATATGACTCTGATGTTATCACCTAGATACCATGCTTAGGATTTGAGTTCAGACCTTAATTGTGTATGAGTCATATTGTTTATATGTACTATGTATGGAGGTATATCTGAGCCTTCTATCTGTTTTCTGTGTTCCCCCCTAAATGCAGTCCTATGTGTTCTTATTTGTCGCCTAGTATTTTGCCTTTAAACCTGAGGGTCTGCCTAGAACCTCCCTCATAGGATAGAAATCCTAAACTCCTCCAGAATTATAGGAAAGGATGGGTAACAGCATGCAATAGGGGTCGAGACCAACCCTCGCTTTAATTACCTTCACGGGGCGGAAAAGATAGATATGGATATGATGACCGGTGCATTAATACCAAGTGTAGACCATCTTTAAGGAGTGTCATACCAGGTATTGCATTGATGTGATCCATATTTTAAACAAACCTAGGATACCCCTTACATCCCCGAATATGCTTAGATTGTAATTCTTTTCAAAATTCTGCTTTTCATTAACTACTTTTCCAAACACCTGTGTATTGAAACTTAAATCCCTTACTATTTGAGTCATACTTATTTATTTGCTAATTGTACAAATTCACAAAAATTATTTGGCTGGGAACCACACTAGTGGATCTTGAGGGGTGCCTAACACCTTTCCCTTGGGATAATTTCAAGCTCTTACCCTGTCTCTAGTTACCAAATGCAATTATAAATGAACCCTATAGGTGTCCTAACGCACCTTAAATCGTTAGGTGGTGACTCTTCAAAATGCAAACCCCATTTACAAAAGGAAAGAATTGTCCCAACCAAAATGTCATAAACCCGATTTCGAAGGAAAAAGGGAGCGCGACTGCACGGCAACTCTGCTGGGGATATTTAGGCTTTTACCATTTCATACAGTTTTTGTGAATTTGTACCCCCCACCCCATGTGAAATTACTTTTTTAATTTCTTTAAGCGTTTAATTTCTTCTTCAAAAGCAAAACTGACTTATCTTTCTTGTTTCCTTCCTTTATAACTGCTTTAAATTATAAAAATGACGTATTTATCACTTTCTTAACCTGCAAATACATGTCAACATGCTTTTAATTATTGCATAAGCATGCTCAACATCATACTCCCCTCGTGCCAAACAAATAATATAGCAATACTTGATGAGTGGTTGCGCCCTTTATATATTATTACCCCCCCCCCCAATTCGGAAAGGCTTATTTGCGATAAAACTAGTCGATTAGTGGTGCAGTCAATAGTTTCGTGCCTTCCCCCTTGAGTTGTCCACTCAAGGGTACCAGTCTAAAACTCCATAGAAACCTTACTCTATTTAAATTGCGCATGGATCATGGCCAAACCTAGTCGGGTCAGTTATGTTGTCCACATAATGATCCTTTAAGATAGCCTTGTCCAAAGGTCCATTGGTTTCCCTAAACCCAAACGAACATCATCACGTTCTGTGCATTTATTTGGAGAACTAAATGCTTTATGTTAATTGTTGATATTAAATAGTCGAGTCTGACGGGGGTAAGGGCCTAACCTTGTTTGTCTTAAAGAAATATGAGGCATGAAGTCCTCAGATTCGGTATGGTCACCAACATCCACCCAAGATTGCTAAGTTGGTGGGAAGATTTAGATTCTAGTGACAAAACCCTCATCAAAAATATCTAGGTAATCTACCATCCCTCCTGGACATCCAGCCTAACAACATGATAATTGAAGCTGCTACTTTATTTTGGGATTGTGAAAGGGCCGTGTTCCGCTTTGGGGACATCGAAATGAAACTTTGCTAGAGGAGATAGGAGGACTGCCTGGTCTACTATGGTAAACCCCAAGTTTGCTAATGCCTGAGAACTGCACAGGCAAGGGTTTCCTAAAAATGATAGGTTTGAAGAAGAATGTAGAATTGATATGCCTAAAGGAATCGTACATCCCTTTTGACGATTTGTATGAAAGGTACGGTCACAGCAAATCATACCGTACCTACCATGACGAGTTTGCCATCAAATCCTTGGGACATATCCATCATAGGGTATTTGTTTTCATGTTCTGTTTCCTGGGTCTGATCGTGTTTCCAATGAAGAAAGGGAGAATCCATACTAGGCTGGCTATGGTAACCAGGACCCTAATGGAGGGGATTGGTGGGTAGATATTCAGCATTGTACCCATGATCATCGCAGACATATACCGAGCCTTAGAGAAGTGTCAACGAGGAGCAAGACACTTCGAAGCATGCAATCTACTACTTCAGCTTTGGCTCATGGAACATCTCCAAAAGGGAGAATACAGACAAGAAATTCAGTAAAGGGCCTGGGATGATCACATCACTTTCCACCATCCAAAGCGAATGAATTACATCCCCGACATGTTCCCTCAGCTTGAGAATGCCAACAGATGGGTTGAGCTCTTTAATAATCTGACTAAAGAACAAGTTTAATGGATGTTCGAGTGGTTACTGACAGAGGAATTCATCGCCCGATCCAGAGATGCACCTTTCCTGATACTGATTGGTCTAAGAGGGACATACCCTTACGTCCCTCTTCGAGTTATGAGGCAAGCGGGTAGGAAGAAAGTCATTCCTAGGGTCAACAAGATGAGCCATCTTCGAGCTGACTTCCAAAATGATGATAGTCCCCACAAGTGCCAAGCCCAGCACATGTGGCACTACAAGATCGTAATGGGGAAAGACACCATCAAGCGTTGTATCCCTTTCTATTTGGGTTGGTTGGAAGACAATTGGGATGGTCTGGGCTAGCCAGTGTTCGTTCGAGGTCACAGAAGTATAGATGAAAAGGTCGAGGCGCAAGTCAAGTACAACCAGCTGTGCAAAAGGATCCGTGAATGCGAGAGCGAACATCACGAGATACAAGAGTCCAAGAAGAAGCTGATTGAGGAATGGAAAGACATGGCTACTAGTGCCAACAAAAGGCTAGGATACTTGGAGCGAGGCATAGTAGAACTAGAGGGAAATTTTCTGAAAATGGTTGAAGACTGTCAAAAGGCTAGAGGGACCGAAGGTGGACATCTAGCCAGAGCATACCTGTTGTTGGGACTTCGCGAATTGGGGAAGCTGTTTGACGGAGCCAAGGATGTCAAATCTGGGGAAGGTCCTTCTGGGACCAAATAGATAGGAATTTACTTTTTTGCTTCATGAATGTAATAAGGCCAATGGCCATTAGTGACTTTTATTTCTTGTTTATTTAGTGTCATTTTGGGATTCGCCTATCTTTATCAATAAAATGAGGCATTTAGCATTAAAAGTTCTCCAAGTCTATTTGTAGCTAGGCTTACCTTGGGCACAAAGAGGTTCCCAAATTAGGACACGCTTTACATTCCCGCACTATGTGTTTAAATATTGCAATATTTTTTGTAATCCTTACTAACTTGATTACCTTTTATTTTATTTTTGTTTTTATTATTCCCCTCCCCAAAGGTTAGTTCGTGAACTCTAGCATCATCATCTTATTTCACAAGATCCAGGGGCCCTCTACCCACTCTCCTCTTAGTCCCATTAAAGGCAAGAACAAAGGCAAGAATAAAATGGAAGATTTAAACAACATCATGAAGGAGAACACAACTGAACGGGTAGAGGCCACTGATGACCAGGGTATTCGGGTTCCTAATCAGAATGTGTCACAACTTGAACAAAAACTGTAGAAATTCCAAGAAGAGCTCGACCAGGTTCGAAATCTGGCAAACCTATCATTTTCCCTCAACACCCCAGATATCAACTTCCCCAAAGCTCAAAACCATACACCTCCTCAAAATATCCCAAAATATCATAATCATCACGTGCCTCATCATCACGCTGCTCTACCAAAAAATCAATGTAATACCTGCCATACCCCAAACAACACTCCACTACTCATCCCAGAACCTCAGAACTCTACAAACGACCATTTCCACACTCATACATCAGGACACCCTAACACTCCTATCTACGTGGAAACCATGCCATACCCCTACCCAACCTATCTCATGCATACCTGAGTCTGATGAAAAGGATCTGCTTATCAGGAACTTGGTCGAGGAACTTAAGAAACTGACCAGCCGGATTCAGGGCATTGAGGGAAGCAAAGGAATTGAGGGGCTGAACTATGAGGACCTTTGCATACAGCCTAATATTGAACTGTCTGAGGGGTATAAACCTCCTAAGTTCAAAATGTTTAATGGTACGGGTGATCTAAGGGTCCATCTAAGGACAAATTCTGACAAGTTGGTTGGAGTATGGAAGGATGAAAGGATCCGCATGAAGCTGTTCATGAGGAGTCTGAAAGGAGATGCATTATCTTGGTACATCAGCAAAGATACCAAGAAGTGGTCAAGCTGGGTAGGCATGGCATCTGACATTATGGACAGATTTAGGTTTAATATAGAGAATGCACCAGACGTGTTCTATATCTAGAATGTGAAGAAGAAGCCTACGTTTCGCGAGTATGATACTCGTTGGAGGTCCGAAGCTGCTAAGATCAGACCCGCCTTAGAAGAGGAGCAAATGAATAAGTTCTTTGTCCGGGCTCATGACCCGCAGTACTATGAACTGCTGATGATGATTGAAAACCACAAGTTCTCTAACATTATCAAATTAGGTGAAAGAATTGAAGAGGGTATTAAAAGTGGTATGGTTACAAATTTCGAGGCCTTGAAAGTTATGAATAAGGATTTACAATCTGGTGGTGTGTCCAAGAAAAGGGACGTAGGGGCCGTGATGGTTGCATAAAGGACCAAGTCTCCCCTTAAATACCAAGCTTACCTAACACCTCCACTCTCATACCAGCCAACCCCAAATTACCAAGCACCCTTATACCAGGCTCTGCCAGCAACTTATCAGTCATCTCCACCTCCTACATATCAACCTACTTCACATAGATACCCCCAACCCGCTCACGTCTACCAAACTTATAATACTCAACCATCCCATTATCAATCACCCCCTGCACGCCAAAATTTCCCTAGACCCCGACCTAATCTTGATTGCAGACCTCCAAAATAATATACAGCCATCGTTTAACCCATCGACCAGTTGTATGAGAGGCTAAATGTTATTGGTTATGTCACCCTCATCCCTGCTACAACCCCTGAGAATCCTTCTCAGTGGGTAACCCAAACAAATCATGTGCATACCACTCTGGCATAAAAGGGCACACCATCGATGAATGTCGCTCCTTGAAAGACAAGATACAGTCTTTGATTGATAACAAGATCATTGTGGCAAAGGAATCCGTTCCAAATGTCTGCAACAACCCTCTACCAGACCATAAGGGTGGAGGTATCCACATGATTGAAGTAAAAGATGACTAGGATCCCGAGGGATCAATCGGATTGATCGTAGAAGGTGATGACCCGAAGAAACCAACAATTACTCTCAATCCAATAATAGTCCAGATCCAACTGTCTGAGGGTGATGAGGTGAATATGTTTATACCTTTTGAGTTTGAATCAGCACCACACGCAAAGACACTGGTACCAATTGAGTTTGAATTCGTGTCTCCGGCAAATGCACCTGCACCATTTGAGGTTGTAGTCTTGCCACCCAAATCACATGTTCCATTCGAAGTAAGGATAGCCGTGCTGGTCCCAGTGGCTATGCCTACCATGCCACCATTCTATACAAATGTTGCAACCTAGGACTATACAACCGAGGTGAGAAGGAAGGGCAAGGCCAGGATTGAAGAAACTATCGCAGCACAGGGTATGACAAGAACTGGTAGAGTTTATACCCTTGAACATCTAGCTAAATCAAGCAAGCAGGCCTCCAACCGGCCGCCCCTTATTGAGATAGGTCTGGATGACCTTTGGAGGAAAATACAGGCCAAGGAATATTCGGTCATCGACTAGTTAAACAAGACGCCAGCACAAATATCCATTCTCTTTTTGCTACAAAATTCTGAGACGCACAAGAATGCTCTGTTAAAGGTGCTAAATGAAGCGTACATACCAAGTAACATCACTAGCGGGTAAGTGACTAATATTGTAGGACAAGTGCTAGAAAGCCATAAGATCACCTTTTATGAGGACGAGCTGCCACTTGAAGGGCTGGGGAACAACAAAGCACTACACATCACTGTGCAATGCGAAGATTATTTCATCACCAGAATCCTAATCGATGGAGGTTCCAGTCTTAACATTTGTCCGCTGGTAACACTCAAGAAATTGGGTAAAGGGCTGCATGAGATAAAAGATGGAGCAATCAATGTGAAAGCTTTCGATGGTTCTCAGAGGCCCACCATTGGTGAGATTAGTCTATGCCTGCATATGGGAGCAACCTGGTTCGAGGTCGATTTCCAAGTAATAAATGTACCAGCGTCTTACAACTTGTTGCTGGGACGACCATGGATTCATGTTGCTGGGGATGTGGCATCAACGCTGCATCAGACAGTAAAGTTCGAATGGAAAAACCAGGAAGTGATCATTCATGGTGACGGTAGCAACCCTATATACAGTCGCCAGACCATTCGGGCAATCAAAGGAAGAAGGAAGCTGGTTGGAGAAACTTACCACCACATTGAGCGGATCAATGCTATTGATAAAGACAAATGGTAGGATAGCAAAATCGAGAGTATACTAAGTTGGATAGGCTACGAACCAGGTAAAGGGCTCAGCAAGAACCTAAACCCATAAAACTCAAGAAACATGGCACTACCTTCGGTTTGGGATATGAATACACCTGGGAAGAATTCAATAACTGGTCACCACCATGGCGCGGTCCATACTACCCACTAAAGCAGCTAATACCACATCTGGAGAAAACTTTCCAACATGCGGACATTATTTATGGGTCAGATGAAGAAGAAGCACTTGCAGTAGTGAAGAACTTGTTTCTAGAGGACAGTGATATGCATTGTTGCGTTATTCTCGAGGAGTGGGGGAGGAAGGCCCTTCCATACAAGCTGTGATTAGAGGGGCATATCTCAAGAATTGGACTATCATGACAACTAGAGCCCGATGAGCCTCGGGGTAGCAAGGCTAAACAAGCATTATTCACTGTTTTATTTACTAAATGATTTTCTTTTCGCATTTTTCAATTCCCGCAATAAGATCTTCGATGTTGAAAGCAGTTATTCAGTTTATCAAAAGCAATTTTGATTTTTCTTATGAATTAATATTTATTGCTATTGTTTTTTCTCCTTGCTTTACCAATACAGTATTACTATTACTTGTCTTGATGAACCAATGACAGGACATGCAATGTGACAACACAACAAACAGACATGGATTCAGAAGAAGATGACATACCTGACGAGATTGTCAAAGAAGTTGAGAACTTTGAGAACAGACCTAAGTCCAACCTGGATGAGACCAAGATTGTAAACCTGGGAGATGCAGAAAAAGTCAAGGAAACGCGAATTAGCATTCACCTATTGCCATCAGAGAAGAAAGAATACACAGAGTTTCTAAAGAACTATGAGGACATATTCTCCTGGTTGTATGATGACATGACTGGTCTAAGTACTTCTATTGTGGCTCACAAACTACCAACCGATCCAATAAGTGTCCACCAGTAAAGCAAAAGCTCAGAAAGTTCAAGCCTGATATGAGTTTGAAAATCAAGGAAGAAGTCGCCAAGTAGATCAACGCTAAGGTTCTCAAGGTAGTAGAATACCCAACATGGTTAGCCAACATTGTGTCAGTGCCAAAGAAGGATGGGAAGGTTAGAGTCTGTGCGACTACCGGGATCTAAACCGGGTTAGTCCGAAAGACAAATTCCCTTTGCCAAATATACATATCCTGATTGACAATTGTGCCAAGCATAAGCTACAGTCATTCATAGATTACTTCACTGGTTATCATCAGATCTAGATGGATGAGGAAGATGCTGAGAAAATGGCTTTCATTATGTTGTGGGGAGTGTATTGTTACAAGATGATGCCATACGGCCTGAAGAATGAAAGGGCCACCTACATGAGGGCTATGACTACCATCTTCCATGATATGATACACAAGGAGATAGAGGTATATGTGGATGATGTTATTATCAAATCCAAGAAGGCCACTGACCACATAGAAGATCTAAGGAAGTTCTTCAATAGACTGCGAAGATACAACCTGAAACTAAACCCCGCAAAGTGCGCATTTGGGGTTCTTGCTGGGAAATTTCTTGGGTTTATTGTGAGCCGTCGAGGAATAGAACTGGATCCATCAAAAGTCAAAGCCATTCAAGAGCTACCTCCGCCAAAAAACAAGAAGGATGTGATGAGTTTCTTGGGAAGGCTTAACTACATCAGCCGATTGATAGCACAGTCTACAGTTATCTATGAGCCAATCTTTAAGATGTTGAAGAAGGGTGTTGCCACCAAATGGACCGATGACTGCCAAAAGGCCTTTGACAAAATCAAAGAGTACCTATCAACACCACCAGTCTTAGTCCCGCCCGAGCCAGGTAGACCCTTATTACTCTACCTTGCAGTGTTAGATGGAGCTTTCAGCTACATTCTAGGGAAACATGATGAAACAAGGAGGAAGGAACAAGCCATTTATTATCTTAGTAAAAAGTTCACCCCGTACGAGGCCCAGTATTCTCTATTGGAATGCACCTGTTGTGCTTTGACTTGAGTAGCTCAGAAGTTTAGACATGCGCCTAATCTACATATCTCATATAGAGGATGGATCCTTTGATGTACATCTTTCAGAAGCCCATGCCTACCGGCAAGCTAGCCAAGTGGCAAATCCTGTTGAGTGAGTTCGACATTGTTTATGTAACTCAGAAAGCGGTCAAGCGATAGGCACTGGCAGACCACCTTGCTGAGATGGAGGATACGAACCACTGAAAACGTATTTTCCTGATGAAGAGGTATCATTCATAGGAGAAGACATTGCGAAATCCTATGACGGTTGGAGAATATTCTTCGATGGAGAAGCAAACTTCAAAGGAGTTGGCATAGGAGCAGTCCTAATATCAAAAACCGGCCAGCATTATCCAGTGTCTGCCAAACTCAGGTTCCCCTGTACCAACAATATGGCTGAGTATGAAGCATGCATCTTAGGACTTAAAATGGCCATTGACATAAACGTTCAAGAGCTTCTAGCGATTGGAAATTAAAACTTACTTATACATCAGGTATGAGAAGAATGGGCAACCAAGAACTCCAATATACTCCTGTATTTGCATCACGTACAGGAATTGAGAAAGAGGTTCACGAAGACGAAATTCCAGCATGTTCCCAAAATCCAGAATGAGTTCGCCGATGCATTGGCTACCCTATCATCTATGATACAGCATCCCAACAAGAATTTTATTGATCCTATTCCAGTGAAAATCCATAATCATCCAGCTTATTGTGCCCATGTTGCAGAGGAAGTAGACGGAAAGCCTTGGTTTCATGATATCAAGGAGTATTTGGCAAAAGGAGAGTACTTGGAGCTTGCGAATCCTACTCAGAAACGTACACTTCGGAGATTGTCCAACAACTTCTTTCATAGCGGAGGAATCCTGTATAGGAGGATTCCCAGTTTAGGATTATTAAGATGTGTCGACGCAAAGGAAGCATCCAGTATACTAGAGGAAATTTATGTTGGGACCTGCGGTCCATATATGAACAGTTTTGTCCTAGCAAAGAAGATACTCCGGGCTGGTTACTTTTGGATGACTATGAAAACGGACTGCATCCAGTATGTCCGGAAATGGCACTGTTGTCAGATACATGCAGGCATGATAAAGGTACCTCCAAGCAAGCTTAACACAACAAGTTCACTGTTGTCGTTCGCTGCCTGGGGAATGGATGTTATTGGACCAATCGAGCTTGCTGCTTCCAACGGACACAGGTTTATCCTAGTATCCATCGACTATTTCACCAAATGGGTTGAAGCAGTGACTAAGAAAGTCGTAGTAGACTTTGTCCGCAACCTCATTATTTGTTGATTCGGAATTCCAAAGTCAATCATTACTGATAATGGCTCCAACCTCAACAGCGACTTGATAAAAGCTATGTGTGAAACTTTCAAGATCAGACACAAGAATTCCACAGCCTACATGCCTCAGAAGAATGGAGTTGTGGAAGTCGCCAATAAGAATATCAAGAAAATATTGAGGAAAATGATAAAGAATCACATATAGTGGCACGAGAAGTTATCATTTGCTCTTCTGGGGTATCGTACCACAGTCCGCACATCAACCGGGGCAACCCCCTATATGTTGGTTTACGGTACGGAGGTTGTCATTCCCACTGAGGTGGAAATTCCTTCCCTAAGGATCATACAAGAAGCTAAACTCGACGACGCAGAGTGGGTAAAGAGTCGTTATGAGCAACTAGCCCTTATAGACAGAAAGAGAATGAATGCAATCTGCCATAGTCAACTCTATCAGAACAGAATGTCCAAAGCCTTCAATAAAAGAGTCAAGCCAAGACAGTTTGCACTGGGACAGCTGGTGTTAAAGAAAATTTTCCCGCATCAAGATGAAGCCAAAGGAAAGTTCTCTCCCAACTGGTAGGGTCCATACATTTTTCACCGGGTTTTGATAGAATGAGCCCTCATACTAGCAGAAATGGACAGAGAAGTCTACCCAAAGTCGATCAATTCAGATACAGTCAAGCGATACTATGTGTAATCTTTATGTTTTCCTTATATGATGTAAATTGAACTATGTCTGACCTGATTCCAATTTAAGAGGGGATATGTAGGCAGCCCTATGGGTTCGGTCACAATTCAATAAAAATTTCATTTCCCCCCGCAATTGGAAACTGGGATAGAATTTTGAGGAGGACCTTCAAAATTCCGAAGTAATTTCAGACAATCGCCGCACGAGCAGCAGTCAGAAACGTCGACTCATCAAACTGGGGTAGATCTTTGAGGGGACCCTCAAAATTCCGTAGTAGGAGAGGTTGCAATGTCCTAAACTACGTCATAGTCGTTGGTTCATCTAAAAAGCTATTTTTTAATTTATGTCATACTTTTACAAAATCATGCATGATTATTATTGAAACTGCTCTGTTTAGCAACGCTACCCCAATAATACAGATGGTATCACCATATTAAAGTCGAACGAGTCAAGCGAAGCCAGCGGGGATACGAACTAACCTCCCCCTTATAAAACTCACGATTTTTCTTTGGATGCAGGAACTAGGATTGTGAAATCATTAAACATATTGTATGCCCATAGGATACACATTGTTCAAGAATAAGATTCTTAGAACCGTTGCACTTGCCAACATTTACTATCAGCACACACCAGTGATGTTCCATATGTCACGATGCTCCCAGTAATCACAGCGCCGCAATCTACTATCAGCTAAGAAAACTCTACTCTCAGCTGTCACACCTCCTTTTTACCTACACCCCGTAAGGGAGTATATAAGGGAGTTTTTACCAATTTAAGTGACAATCGAAACGGGATTATTTATTTATCAAATTTAGAGTCGCCAATTGGGATAATTTTATGGTGTCCCAAGTCACCAGTTCAAATCCCAAATCGAGGAAAAGATTGACTCTGTTTAACAGTCCGCGAACACAGAAATTCGGGTAAGGAATTCTGTTAACCCGGGAGAAGGTGTTAAGCATTCCCGAGTTCCGTGGTTCTAGCACGGTCGCTCAACTATTATAATTGGCCTATTATCTGATTTTAATACATGTTTTAACCTATGATTCAATTTTAACTTTATAGCCGCTTTTATTCATTTTTAGGAAGATTGCAATGTCATTTAAAATATGTCTTGAACCACGTCACATAAATGCACCCGTAGTCCGCAACACATTTTATATAACATTGTTGAGATTTGGATTTGGGTCACATAAATGCGCACCCGAGTTTAGGAAGGTAAATTACTAAAATAATGCGCCTTAAGCAACTAAGCGTTTGCAACTTTGCGAGGTCCACGAAAAATTCGCTAAATGGCACGCCTCAATTTCTAAGGATAAATATTAATTAAATGAGGGTCATGCATTTGAAGACTTTTGTTTGGCATGACACGCCTCGAATTATCAAGAGATTTCTAAATCAAATTATGAGGGCCATAAACTATTTTTATTTAATATGGCACGCCCCAAAGCTAAATTAATCCTAGTGTTTCTAGCCCCTTTTTTAATTCTAGTGTTTATGTTAACTAAATGGGAAACCTTGCGTAAAAGAGAATAAAACAGAAGGAAACAGATTCGTTTGTTAACTAGGTCATGCCATTTCAACTATGCGGAGGAGATCTGAAGCAGGCAGGTCCAGTTGCTATTTGGAAGCACTTATGCATCTACATATACAAGAAGGAATGGGCTCATGCAAAGCCCACACCAAATAAAACAACACTTTTGCAACTAGGCCTGAAACTGCACCCCAGTAACATGGACTAAAGCTAATGAATGGTGCAACTATATTTCCTCATGGAATTCTGAAAAATTAAAGTGATTACTTGACACACTTACAGCTTTAAACAAATACAATGCACATTCATGGTGTTAAATTTGGTTCCTAGATCAAATATAGCACTGATGCTACGACCATTCTCACATAATAAACCTATCTCTTGAAGTCTAGCAAAATCCATAGTAGCAAACATAATTACCAAATAAGAAAAAAACACAGTCCTGATTTCATGCTTAACCATGTTACTTTAACAAATTCAAACCATCCTCTCAAAAAAACAACACTGACTCTCATAACTTGAGACAGATATGAAGGAAACATATGTAGCCTACACCTGAACTGCTATTAGAATGAACTCATGACACATATATGTCAGAATAACTATTTCAACGACTTTGCAATCCATACGCTCAGAACTTCAATTTACTTGAATCCAACTTCATACTCATACACTCCCAGAATCAAACCAACAAGCACATATAGAATTACTCAACAAGATTTTAACAACATGAGAAAGTGCTAGGCTATCATGTAGAACTTAGGTTTTACATAAGTAACAATACGGAAATAAAAAAAACAATAGATGAAATAGACTTGAGATACAACTTGTATCCAAAGTGTTTCACATTCAAAGCGCAGATTCACATGTTTACATGTTGTATATGGTTCCAAAAGGTATCTGAAATGTAAAGAAAGTGAGAAGAATGAGTGGCCAGCAGCAGCAAACAGTATCAATAGTAATGCAACAGTGTTAGCAGCTGAAATGAACTCAGACTTCCAAAGAAAAACCAGCTCCAGGCGACTCAAACCATACCTCTAACCCTCACTCAAGCCATTTCTTCACCCAGATACAACTTTGGAATTTTTCAGAAAAATTGTAACTTAACAACAGATTCAAAAAACTAAAAACCAAAATCAAAACTAGTTCAAGCAATTTTCAGCATTTTTTCGGAATTTCAGAAAGAGATCAGTTGCTTCTAAAACTCAGTCTTTATTTTAGCTTTTTCAGTCAGCCGTTCTTGAATTTTTCCAGAACTTTTTCCTCCTAAAAGCCTCCTTGAATGCTAAGTTAAAGAGCCTTTATAGGCAAGTCATTTAGGGCAGCTTCAAAGTATCAGTTTTGCACCTTGCCCCTTTCAATATTTTCATTTTAGCTTAGCAAACCTTAGTCAATTTTTTATTTTGCTTAACTACCCTTAGTTCAAATTTCAGAATAGTCCCCCTCCCCAGCTTCCTAGAAGCTTCCCATTCAGTTACACAATATTTTCCTAGCCTAGAATTCCCAAATTGCCCCCATGAGCCCCTGTTATTACCCCTGAAACCAAAACCAATATGGGTCAAAGTTGACCCTAGGTTGAATTAATTCAAAACCCAGCCCAAACTATGAGCCTGTACAAATAGCCCACTCTAAACTTAATAGAAATATTCCAAACAGACCAACCCCTTGAAACTCAGCAAAAAACAAAAATTCATTTAGAGATGCTCTGAAAGCAGTTATTTAGCTATTAAGACGACTGATTAATCACATTATACCCAGGATATTGATATGCTAACCCGTTTGATTGAACTTAAAATTAAACTTAATATAAAGGAGAATAAGGCTCATAACCATGGCTTTAAACATTAACAAGAATAAAAAGAAAAGAAACGGAAGAAGGTCGGTCCAAACATGAAGCAGACGACAGAAACGAAATAACAAAGAACAAATACCTCGATGGCCATACGGACAGGGCTTGGAAAACTCAATGATTCCGACTTGACTCGAATCTGGTATTAATCGTATGTTCCTTTTGAGAACAAACGAGAATTACTCGTTTCAAGCCCAATCGTTCATCAGAACTCGAGGACTTGAGATGCTTTCTTCTCCTTTGATTTCAGATTTGAAACAGGTCCGATTTGGTGAGGATTTTGGAAAAATGGTGATGGATTAGGATGCAGGGAGGGGTGATGGTTGCATGGCCAAATTTTGGTGGTGATTGTAGCTATTTTGCCGGCGATAATGGCAGACTTGCTTGGAGATGGCGTTATATGATGAGGGAGGCAAGGGGAGGGTTTGTTCGGTCTTAGGTATCAATGGGGAATTTCGGACAGTCTTATTCGAGATGGAGGGAAGTTTCAAGGTCGTTGGATGAAACGAAATCAACGATTCAGATAAAGGGATGGCAAAACGTCGTCGTTTAGTTTATGCACGGGTTTGGACCGGATTGGGGATGGGGCTAGGCTTGAGTTGGGTGGGTATTTGGGAAAAAGAACGATCCCCTCTAATCCTTCTTTTCTCTTTTTGTTTTTCTTTTCAAATTCAAATCTTTTTTCTAATTTTTTTTAAATTACAATTAAAAATAAAACCTAAATTAATTCCTAATCAAATTATGCTATCAAAGTATATTAACTAACTCTAAATAACAATTACCACAAATAATTAAGAACCAAATTAAAGGGAAAACTACCAAAATTCAAAATTAAAATTAAAAGTGCAAAAATAACTATTTTTGTGATTTTTCCAATTCTTATAAAACAAATAATTTACTACTTCATTCAAATATGTAAAATTAAATCCTAAATGCAAATGCAGCATATTTGTATTTTTCATAAATTAAAACAGGATAAGCATGCACAGACAAATGCAAACAATTTAACAAAAAATGCTACAAAAATCTACGAAATTACAAATAATGGAAATATTTATTTTGTTTTGAATTTGTGGGAGTAATTCATATAGGGCAAAAAATCACGTGCTCACAGCTGCCCCTCTTTGCTCGGAAGCACGGAGAGCTTTCGTGCAAAGAAAAGTGAGTGGATACGAGCGATTTTTGCCTGTTTGAATACTCTGTGGAAAGCCTTTTTGAAAGATTTGACTGCACCCTACTTCCGAGGTTGCCTACATATCCTTGGCTATAAAAGAATCAGGTTAGTGTAGTTCGGGAAATTTCGGTAGCTGGGACTACCATGAAGCTGTGATTTTACTGTTTCTACTACTGCTGCTACTGCTGAACTCCTTATTACACCATGACGAAAATAAAAGAAGCTAGGCTAAACTATGATCTATGCATTACAAAATTCCTATCTATATCCTCAAACTTGATCTTGTGCTTCATATTGCCTTGTTGACTTGTATTCTCCCGGTGAAATCCCTTTGTTGCCGCCTTGAATTGTAATCTGAAATGTTTTACCTTTTCTTCAGGTGGACGCCTGAATGCTGAAGTCAAATTGTATCCTGAGATGTTTTCCCTTGCTCTCTAGGTGGGCGCCTGATTGCTGAACTTGAAATGTATTCCCTTGTTCTCCAGGTGGGCTCCTGATTGCTGAACTTGAAATGTATTCCCTTGTTCTCCTGGTAGGTTCCTGATTGCTGAAACTTGAAATGTATTCCCTTGTTCTCCAGGTGGGTTCCTGATTTCAACCAAAACAAAGAAAACATCTGCCCCAGTTTGGTATCTTAGCATATATGTGAGTGTAAACTGAATCATGTTACCCAATATCAGTAAGAACTTGAAAGCTGAAACTTGAATTATACTCCCTTGTTCTCCAGGTGGGCGCCTGATTGCCAAACTTGAATTGTATTCCCTTGTTCTCCAGGTGGGCTCCTGATTGCTGAACTTGAAATGTATTCCCTTGTTCTACAGGTGGGCTCCTGATTTCAACAAAATACATAAAAACAAAGAAAAGCTTCTGCCCCAGTTTGATAGCTGGGCACATCATGTTACCAAATATTACTCAAAATTTGAAAGCTAGATCTCGTTATCCAGGAGAGTCCTGACAACTCTTAACTGAATAATAATTTTAAATCTAAGTTATATATTCTAAAGGTGTGGCTTCCGCTAAATCCTGTTATCTAAGAGGGTTTTAAACTATTCCCCATTATCCAGGAGGGTCCTGACAACTTCTAGTTAAAAGACAGTTTTAACCTAAGTTATATCTACTGAAGGTACGACTTCCACTATATCTTGTTATCTAAGAGGGTTTTAAACTACTCCCCATTATCCAAGAGGGTCCTGACAACTTCTAGTTAAAAGACAGTTTTAACCTAAGTTATATCTACTGAAGGTACGACTTCCACTAGATCTTATTATCTAAGCAGACCTTAAAACTACGTCCCATTATCTAGAAGGGTCCTGAAAATCAAAATTCAAGTCTTATCTCAGGAATGACAATTTTACTTTTGAGTTATACTACCCTACAACAGTACCTACGCTAAATATTGTTAACTAAAAGAAATCTTAAAACTATGTCCCATTATTCAGGAGGGTCCTGAAAACTCCTACTTGAATCCTATCTTGAACATGCAAACTTCTAAGCCAACTTATATTCTTTTGGGAAACATTTATGCTAGATTATGCTATTTCTGAATTTTAAACTAGGTCCCATTTTCCAGGAGGGTCCTGAAGACTTTAAATTAAACCCCATTATCCAGGTGGGTCCTGGGAATCAAAAATCAAACCTGTCCGGTGCTTGCCTTTCCTCTGCGGAGGATTTCTCCGAACAAACGAAATTTCTGCCCCTGTTTTAATCAAAGAAAATTTGTCAATTTGAAATGTGGTGGTTAGTCGATGGCATTCTTGCTGAAGGTCTCTCCACTGTCGTGTTTTGCTTTGACCTGCTTCCCCGAACTGGCCCTGAACCGCTTGCCTTTCTGACTGACCTTCAAACCTCATGACCTTTGATGACCCGAGTTTTCTGTGCCCCAACCGATGTTTTACATCTCTGACCCCCTTTATCTGAACCTTTGTATCTCCCACGAAATTACCAAGTTGTTCCACCAATGAAACTTCCGGAGACTTCTTATATCCCATTTTACATCATGCTATCTTTGGTATGTTCTGGCCAAACTATGCTTTGCAATTTGGATGTTGGTAGTGAGCTTTGAAACCCTTTCTTTCTTGCTCAAACAAAATCAACATTGAAACATCTTAGAGAAATAAAACCCAAAAGAAAATGAAATACTATGACTTTGAAAGTTAAGGATTAGAAGAATCCAAAACTGGAAACTGCTAAAGGGGAGAAAGAAAAGAAACTTATCTGGGTGGAACAGCTGGTACCAATGATCATGACATGCATTTCGGATTAATCGGCCCAATCTGTCCAACCAATCAACTTTCAGTTGCCATACTTTGTTGCTCCAGAATTTCCATAACCTGATTTCTTCACCCAAAACTTTGACCCCGTTCATCCCGCGGTGCCCTGAAAGGTTTTCACCAACAGACCTCCCTCATTTGTTTATCTCTCAACTCACTTTTGCCTTAAGGTGCCTGTAAAGGTTTTCACCAATAAGACTCTCTCATTTTTATTTCTCTCAACTCCTGTCGCCTTACGGTGCCCGTGAGGGTTTTCACCAATAAGACTCTCTCATTTTCATTATTTTTCCCTGTTTGGACCAGAGTGTTTCCCCTGATATGATTCGCCTCTACCTGCTCGACTTGGCATTTCTCGAAGACTGATTAGAAGGTCATTCTTTGGACCGTAACGTGGGATTTTGGACAGGGTTAGAAATAAAGGATATAAAAGGCTCAAAACACTTCGAATGGGTTGAAATTACAACTTTCGGAATCAGGTTTCTCACAACAAACACAACTTTTGCCCTAGTTTCTTTGCCTGGGGACCTTTGAATTTTTGTTTTGATGGGACCGAACCGTGAGGCTGCCTACGTATCCGTAAAAGGAATAAGGTCGAACGTAGTTCATGTCATAGGAATTACTTTGTTGTTGTGATTTTTCTTTCCTTTTCTTCCTCTTTCTCCTCTTTTCTTTTCTTTCTTCTTTTTCTCTTTTTGTTGTTTTGTTGTTTTGTTGTTGTTTTTTTCCCTTTTTTTTCTTCTTTTCTCTTTTTCTTCTTTTCCTTTTCTCTTTTTCCTTCACTTATCCGAAAGAGGGGTATGAAAGAAAATAAATAAGGCTCAAAGGGGTAACAAAGGCTAAAGTGTTTAGATAGCAGAACAAAATGCCTTCGTCATTCCAATCTTCAAAATATGCCAATTACAAACAAATGCAATTTAACCGAAGAGATCATACATAATATCTTTTGACAACATCAGAATTGATGGTCATTTCTACACATTTGCCTTCTACATTTGTTAAATACAAAGCACCATTAGACAACACTCTCATCACGATGAACGGCCCCTGCCAGTTTGGGGCGAACATGCCTCTCGCTTCAGCCTGATGAGGAAGGATATGTTTCAATACTAACTAACCCACTTCAAACCTCTGTGGACACACCTTCTTATTGTATGCTCTTGTCATTCTCTGTTGATACAACTGGCCATGACACACTGCTGCTAATCTTTTCTCATCAAATAAACTCAACTGTTCCAAGCAAGTTTTGACCCATTCATCATCATCAATTTCAGCCTCAGCGACAATCCGAAGGGAAGGGATTTCAATTTTCGCAGGTATCACCGCCTTAGTGCCATATACCAAAAAATAAGGAGTTTCCCCTACTAAAGTGCGAACAGTATTGCGATAACCCAGCAATGCAAAAGGCAGCTTCTCATGCCATTGCCTATAACCTTCCACTATTTTCCGAAGTATCTTATTTATATTCTTGTTGGCCACCTCAACTGCTCCATTTGCCTTGGGGCAGTAAGGGGTGGAATTGTGATGCGTAATCTTGAATTGCTGACATACCTCTTTCATCAGATGAATATTGAGATTAGCCCCATTGTCTGTAATGATCACCTTTGGTAACCCAAACCGACAAATGATATTTGAGTGCACAAAATCAACCACCTCTTTCTTGGTTACGGACTTGAACGTTTTAGCCTCTACCCACTTGGTGAAATAGTCGATGGCCACTAGAATGAACTTATGCCCATTTGATGATGATGGCTCAATTGGCCCAATGACATTCATACCCCATGCAATAAAAGGCCATGGTGCAGACATTGTGTGTAATTCAAATGGTGGAGAATCAAATCTCCATGCACTTGGCACTGATGACTTTACGCACGAAACTGATACAATCTCGCTCCATAGTGAGCCAATAATAACCTACTCGGAGAATCTTCTTTGCCAACACGTACCCACTCATGTGCGGTCCATAGACTCCAGAATGTACTTTGGTCATAATAGTTGTGGCCTGCCTAGCATCTATGCATCTCAGCAGTCCAAGATCTGGAGTCCTTTTGTACAAAACCCCTCCGCTGAAGAAAAAGCCGCTTGCCAACCGCCTAATTGTTTTCTTTTGATCACCTGTGGCTTGTACTGGATACACTCCCATCCTGATATATTCCTTGATATCATGAAACCAAGGCTCACCGTCAAGTTCTTCTTCCACCACATTACAGTAAGCATGTTGATCATGGACCTGAATATGCAAAGGGTCAACATAAGCCTTATCTGGGTGATGTAACATTGACGCCAGAGTAGCCAAAGCATCGGCAACCTCATTATGGATCCTTGGAATATGCCTGAACTCTACTGACTAAAACCGCTGACAAAGATCATGCAAACATTGTCGGTACGGTATGAGTTTTAAATCCCGTGTTTCCCATTCCCCTTAGATCTGGTGCACTAGAAGGTCTGAGTCTCCCAAGACCAAGACTTCCTGGACACCCATGTCTGCAGCTAACGTCAAACCCAAAATACACACCTCGTACTCAGCCATGTTGTTAGTACAGTAGAAACGAAGTTGAGCAGTAACAGGGTAGTGATGCCCCATTTCAAAAATAAGTACGTCTCCTATCCCAACGCCCTTCATGTTAGCAGCTCCATCAAAGAAAAGTTTCCACCCTAGCTCCCCAACTGGTCCCCACTCATCAATGTGCATGACCTCTTCATCAGGGAAGTAAGTCTTCAAAGGCTCATATCCCTCATCCACTAGGTTCTTAGCCAAATGATTGGCCAATGCCTGGGCTTTCATCGCAGTCCTAGTCACATAGACGATGTCAAATTCTATGAGCAAGATCTGCCATTTTGCGAGCCTCCCTATAGGCATAGGCTTCTGAAAGATATACTTTAACGGATCCAAACGCGAGATGAGGTAAGTAGTGTAAGAGGACAAATAGTGCTTCAACTTCTATGCTACCCAAGTTAGGGCGCAACATGTCCTCTCAAGGTGAGTGTACTTAACCTCGTAAGACATGAACTTCTTACTAAGATAACAGATGGCTTTCTCCTTCCTACCGGTGATGTCATGCTGACCCAATACGTAGCCAAAGGAATTGTCCAGGACCGTCAAATACAGAATCAACGGTCTCCCCAGTTCTGGTGGCACCAACACATGTGGGTTTGACAAGTACCCTTTTATATTATCAAATGCTTCCTGACACTCATCTGTTCACTTGACCGCGACATATTTCTTCAGTAGTTTGAAGATAGGCTCACAAGATGTCGTAAGCTGAGTAATAAACCTGCTGATGTAATTCAATCTCCCCAATAGACTCATCACCACAGTCTTGTTCCTTGGGGGTGGCAACTCTTGGATAGCTTTGATCTTTGATGGGTCTAATTCAATACCTCGACGACTGACTATGAATCCCAACAATTTTCCAGATGGCACACCAAATGCACATTTTGCATGATTGAGCTTAAGATTGTACCTGCGAAGCCTTTGGAAGAATTTTCTCAAATCTTTGACATGATCAGACTGCTTTCTAACTTTATGATTACATCATCCACATAGATCTCGATCTCTCTATATATCATGTCGTGGAATATGGTTGTCATTGCCCTCATGTAAGTTGCCCCAGCATTTTTCAAACCAAATGGCATGACCCTATAGTAGTATGTTCCCTATAGCGTGATGAATGTCTTCTTCTCGGCATCTTCCTCATCCATTACGATTTGATGATAGCCCGCATAGCAATCCACAAAAGACTCAATCTCGGGTTTGGCACAATTATCAATCAGAATGTGAATATTTGGCAGTGGAAAGTTGTCCTTGGGACTCACCTTATTGAGATCGCGGTAATCAATACATACCCTGGTCTTGCCATCCTTCTTTGGCACAGGTACTACATTGGCTAACCAAGTAGGATACCGAGTGACCCGAATAACTTTTGCATCGAACTGCTTGGTAAACTCTTCTTTGATCTTCACACTCATATCAGTTTTAAATTTCCTCAGCTATAGCTTGACAGGAGGGAATGCCGGGTTAGTGGGCAATTTGTGAACCACAAAATCAGTGCTTAAACCTGGCATGTCGTCATATGACCATGCAAAAAGATCTTTGTATTCAACCAATGCTTTAATTATCTCCTTCCTGAGTTGAGGTTCAAGATGGGCACTTATCTTAGTTTCTCTGATATTGTCTGGGTCCCCTAGATTGATTGCTTCTGTATCACTCAGGTTAGGCTTGTGTTTTTCTTCAAAATGGCTTAGTTCTTTACTAATCTCTTCAAAGGCTTCATCCTCATTGTATTCTGATTCATTATCACACTCTATTTCTTGAATTACTATTTCCGGATTAGATCGGCTTTTAAGACTGGGTCGAAGATTCCTCATGCATGTCATGTTATTGAAACCGGCATAAAAAGAGCAAAACTCCTTCATGGTAGGGAGAGGAGTAGCTTCCCATTGTTAATATTTGCACCGGGCCCAACAAATTGCACATCTACCTTGCTATAACCCTCTCCAGTTGCCACCATGTTCACCTCGTTGAATAATTTCTCAAACCTTTCAAGCAACTCTTTATCAGGACCAACCACAGGACTGGGAACTGTTGTTGCTGGGCGTTTCTTGGCGTCGGGCCTGACAAATGATCTGGAGAGACGTGGGATGGGCTTTGGGAGGACTCATGCCCTCTGTTTCAGCTTTCTGGCTCTTTTTATGTCCGCAACTGTAGGCTTGAACCCCAAACCAAATGTATCCAAGTTTTTGGGGAGAGATACCCGCTGTACGATACCTTGCAGAGATGCACCCAAACCCTTTGCCTGGTACAAAACCATTTTTCAACATTTCAACGGCTACTATGACTGCTGCAGCGGCTACCCTCGACGCTAGAACACACTTCCCTTCAGGAATTTTCTCTACCGATACCGTGTCAAAAACCTGATAAACTCATAGCCCCTTGTCATCTTCAAACTCTATGAACGGAACAATGGCATCACTCTGGGCACACAAGTTATCCTCGACGTGCATAACAATTTTCTGTCTATCCCATTCAAACTTGACCATTTGATGCAGAGTAGACGGGACCGCTTTGTTGCATGAATCCAGGGCCGACCCAATAGCAGATTGTAAGAAACGTCCACATCAAGCACCTGGAACTCCATGGTAAATTCAACAGGCCCTATTGTAAGCTCAAGCACTATGTCCCCGACTGAATCCTTCCCTCCACCGTAGAATCCTCGAATGAAGATACTGTTCTTGTGAATTCTTTCATCATCCACCTTCAATTTGTTCAAAGTAGAGAGAGGGCAAATGTTTGCATTGGAACCATTGTCGACCAGTACTCAGGTAACCACGGAATCTTCGCATTTCACCATGAGATAGAGTGCTCTATTGTGCTTAGTGCCATCCATGGGCAACTCATCATCAGAAAAAGTGACTCTGTTTACCTTAAATATCTTGTTAGCTATCTTTTTCAGGTGGTTTACTAAGATTTTGTCAGGAATGTGGGCCTCATTTAGGATCTTCATCAAAGCTCGACGGTGCTCGTCTGAATGGATCAATAATGACAATAGTGAGATCTGAGACGGTGTCTTCCTCAACTGTTCCACAATGGAATAGTCCTGCACTTTCATCTTTCTCAAGAATTCCTCTACTTCTTCTTTGGTCACAGCTTTCTTCACTAGCAGTGGGTTGGCTTTGGAGCTTTTAGCCTTTCTCAATTCTTCGAGGGAAAAGCATCTCCCCCATCGAGTCAAACCATGGGTCTCACAAACTTCTTCTTTAACTTCTTTCCCCTTGTAAGTCACTGTCACTCGTTCATAATTCCACGGGACCGCCCTGTTGTTGACTATTGGTAATTGAGTTACCGGCTTGATAATGACAGGGTCTATGCAGGCACCTTCCACAATTACAACAGGCTTGTTCGCCACTCCTGGCACAACCACTTTTGCTCTTTCATGTTTCCTTGCAACGTCACTTGAGGACCCCTTATTGACCACCACAGATGGTTCACTATTTGCCCTATTTAACTTGATCACAGACTTCTCACTTGTTGACTTTTCAAACGGCCTAGCTTCACTGGACCAAATCATCATGACAGTTTGCGAAGGCTTCTTAGGCTCCCCTTCCTTATGCACTATCTCAATCATATTTGTCTCATGATGGGCCGGCAATAGGTTCTGGTTAATATTAGGTGCTTCTGGAGCTTGGACCTCAATCCAATTAGTATCAATGAGCTCTTAAATAGCTTTTTTCAATTGCCAGCATTTCTCTGTGTCGTGCCCTGGAGCACCAGAACAATATTCGTAACTCACAGAGTGATCAAGATTCCTCGGGGGAGGATTTGGCAGTTTCAGCTCGATCGGACTCAGCATACCCAATTGTCTCAACCTGTTGAATAAACTGGTATAGGATTCTCCCAATGGAGTGAAGGTTTTCTTCTTCTGCAACCTCTCGTTCTTAAATGCTTGGTTAGGCTGAAAACCTGATCCAGGAGGGTTTCGGTAGGCTCTTGGTGGTGGATAGGCATTTTGTGGAGCTGGGTATGTATTTTGTGGGACTGGCGCACGCCA
The DNA here is from genome assembly GCF_000393655.2 of Nicotiana sylvestris. NCBI lineage: Eukaryota > Viridiplantae > Streptophyta > Magnoliopsida > Solanales > Solanaceae > Nicotiana > Nicotiana sylvestris. Next base: position 101,196,080 of record NC_091064.1, read on the forward strand.
TTGTGCGTGGGCCGGAGGTTGGCTATATGTTTTTGGCATGGTGGATAGAAAAATGGGGGACTGGTTGTCACGACCCAATTCCCGAACCTGGTCGTGATGGCGCCTCTCATGAAGACAAGGCCAGTCATTCAACCCAATTCATCCTTTTAAGACAATTAATTAACACAATTATAGTATAAACATGGTTTAATAATATCCAATAGCGGAAAGTATAGATAAAATACGGAAATCCAACCCAACTCAGCCCTAACCGGGGTGTCACAAGTCATGAGCTACTACAGAGTTTACTAAAATTCTACAAAGTATGGAATTAGGAACAAAGTCTGAAGATATCATAAATAACAGAAGATAAGGGAGAAAATGGGTCTGCGAACGCCATGCAGCTACCTCGATAACTCCGATAAAAACTGAACAGCAAAAAACTCGCTCTATGCCTCAGGAATACCTGTACCTATACACATGGTGCAGGGAGTAATGTGAGTACTCCGACCCAGTGAGTAATAAATATAAATAATGACTGAAGGCAAGAAAACATGTTAAGGCACACAATATTCTATACAGAAGCAGTGAAATCATTTAAAACATCATGTGAAATTTCTTTTAAACCAGTAAAACAGGTAATTTGGCAGTAAAATGACGAGTAGAAATCTGTCCCTCGGGCTCAATATCAAAACAACAAGTAGAAATCTGCCCCTCGGGCTCAGTATCAAAATAATAACTAGAAATCTGCCCTTTGAGCTCAGTATCAAAATAGTAAGTAGAAATCTGCCCCTCGGGCTCAGTATCAAAATAATAATTAGAAATTTGCCCCTCGGGCTCAGTATCAAAATAATAAGTAAAACTCTGCCCCTCGGGCTCAGTATCTCAGAACAGTATCAGCCCCTCAGGCTCAGAACAGTATAAACCAACCAGTCAATGAAATAAGAGCACATAATTATTATGGCAGATAACACAGATAAAGAATAAATGCATGAGTGCAATGCAATGCATATGACGGTACCCTCTGGTACCCACTGCGGCGTGCAGCCCCAGCCATCCATATTTATTTATCATCGTCGGTGCTTACTGGGGGTGTGTACATACTCCGGAGGGGCTCCTACAGCCCAAGCACAATATCAAGCCATCTCGTGGCATCAAATCTAAGCCCTCGGCCTCATATCAATATCAGTATAATCACCCAGGCTCTCAGCCTCAATATCAAGGTAATCAACCAGGCTCTCGGCCTCAATATCAATGTAATCAACCAGGCTCTCGGCCTCAATATCAATATAACACTGCTGCGGCGCGCAGCCCGATCCATGCTCAGTCCAGAAATCATCATAAGCCCCTTGGGCATTTGTAAAACAGTAGTTCTCAGCCCGAAATATCATTTAGAAATATCATTTAAGTTTTCAAATCTTAGAAAGATGGCTGAGTTTGCAAAACAGTATTTAAAACCTTGGACTGAGGTCAAATGATATGCAAAATATGCGAAAGCAGTGATATCAATCCCTGAAGGATTCAAATAATTGGCAAGAAGCCTACAATTGGAAACATGACTGAGGATATAAATTCTTTAACAAAATAAGTGAGGAAAACCAGTCAAAAATCCCCTAAGGGTTCACCCCGTGCTACTGTTCATGGGGTACTGTTCACGGATATTGTTGCAGGTACTGTTGCGGATACTATTCACGGAACTATTCACGGATACTGTTACGAGGCACTGTTACGGGGGCACTGTTCATGGGTACTGTTCACGGTGCTGTAAAAAAATGCAACAGCTTTATTTTTTCGTGCCTAAATCGATAAGTTAACCTTCCGAAATACACCCGAGGCCCCCGAGACCTCAACTAAAAGCACCAACATGTCTTAAAACATTATCCAAACATGCTCCAATCGTCAAAACACCTCAACTAACGCCAAAATCATCAAATTATATCGAATTCAAGCCTAAGTTCTTTTAAAACTTCTAAAACACACATTCGATCAAAAACCCGACCAAACGATGTCCGAATGACTTGAAATTTTGCACACATATCCCAAATGACAAAATGAAGCTACAGCAACTCTCGGAATTTCATTACGATACCCGGATCAAAATCTCACCTATCAACCGGAATTCGCCAAAATACTAACTTCGCCAATTCAAGCCTAATTCAACACCGGACCTCCAAAATTACTTTCGGTCCTACTCCTAAGTCACAAATCACCTCCCGCAACTAACCGAACCGTCGAAATTCACATACGAGCCCTCTAACTCATAAGTCAACGTCCGGTTGACTTTTCCAACTTAAACCTTCGTAAAAGAGACTAAATGTCTCATTTCTTATCAAAATCGCTCCAAATAAATTCTAATGCACCCAATACCGATAATGAAACATGAGGAAGCAGAAAAATGGGACGAACGAGACAGTAACTCATGAGACGACGGGTCGGGTCGTCACATTCTCCCCAACTTAAACAAATGCTCGTCCTCGAGCGTACCCAGAGTTGTCCTAGAAGCCAACCAAAAGCTGAATGACCTTATTAAGCATAAACCCGGGGATGATCCCACGTCACCCTATCTCACATGGGTTCGATAACGCGTTGTAACTAAGATCACACAATCTAGTCTAGTCCATAAATCATAGAGCCACATTTCACCTTATCGAAATCATACACAAGATCAGAACCTCACACCTACATTCAGAAAAAGTTTGAACCAGCTGTAATAGACCATGCCTGCAACCTTAGGTGCAATTGTATGATATACCAATAACTCAAAAAAATGCAGTATTAACTTCCATTCACAGCAGCTGCCCACAACAACCAAATACCGATAGAAATCTCTTATTAGCCAATGTCTTATTCCAACACTCTTATATACTGCCAATGATAATTGAAACACGCAATAAATCATAACCATTGCTCAGATCAACCATTCATGAGGCCATTTCTCCTCTAGCAATTATAGTAACAATTTTTTTATTTTATTTTTAAAACCGAACCTCGATATTTACCCATCAAACATGCTGAAATCAAATCCGTTCGTATTCATCAATGACCCCAATGATCACCTCGAATCCAACACACCACTCTAGTGATATGACACCTCAATACAGGCCTAAGCCACAACTTTCATAATACGCGCACCAATAAGAAACAGCCTGAACATACTCAAGTCATGAAAAATGACTCAAACGAAAGAGCCGTACCTCAAGCTCATCATACCATCAGCGGACCCAACAAGAACATGCAGCAATACTACCGAAATATCATTAGTTTAATAACATTACCTTTTTATGAGACATATGCTCTCGTCAAGTCACTTTCAATTAGCAATACTATTTCCCCAATCATCCGAAGATCATTCGCCCTAATCATCTGAAGCTTTTTTTCTCTAATCACCTAAAAGAAAATCGCTACACATCTCATGTTTTGCATGATGTACATAGGTATTTTTCTAAATCTTACAATATTGACATGACGGATGAGGTATGCATAAATTCATGACCACTGTCGAGACAACGATTCGTTGGTTCTATACTCCTGGCAAGAACTATCACCTCATTTTGAGCAAAATCATGGTCTTAGCTCCTTAATTTACTTCATATACTCAGATTGCACTAATCTCAAATTCAATGATCTCGTCTCACCCAGTATGAACTGCTTAGGCAATAAGCCACCCCAGACATAATCAAAAGTCGCATATGATGCCTCAATATGCCAATAAGCTACCAATTCGAACGCGGTACAAAAGGAAAACAAACTCTGGAAGGAATTACCAATCTCACACACTAATACAGACTTTCCTTAGATAACAGGAAGCAAGGCATACAAAATAGCATATAGAAAACTATACTCAACATCACACTGTTGCAGCGTGCAACCCGATCCAGATAACATACCCATGGCGGCGTGCCACACGATCCATACATAGATCTCACATAAGGAGATGCACATCGAGCCAAATTTGCTCATTACAACAAAATACTGAATATCGGTCGTAAGCATGCTAAGTGCATAATAATATCTCTGAGGGACATATAGCATTATAAGCTACAAAACTCAAACACAACTGAGGTGCGATGTACAATCTGAATTTCAAGAGCCAAGATGCTCATATAACGTCATTCCTACACAGATTCTCAACATATAGCAATTTATCAAGTCGTCTCACAACTCACACGGCGCAATGTATCACTACGCGAAATATCTGACAATGAAACATCAACCTAACTACTCCTCCATGAGGACCGCGTTACTAAAATGCACACATCTGGCTTGATATAGAGCCATTATTCACATTAAATCTATCCATCGACTTCAAGCCGATTCTGATCACACTGAACTAGTCTGATAACCTTTCAAAGGTCCATAATAACTCCCATTTTTCTCATAACACACAAGAACAACCATCACAATCGGGGTAATCCTCCCCAGTTCACAACCCAATATGCCAAGTGCCCTCCAGGCATGAATCTTTAATTTAACGACACCATCACAAACTTCATACTTGGTTTACATCTTTAATCAATCAAGTGATCACATGCCACACTTATATAATCTTCCCGTGGGACATACTCCCACAACCTACCACAACAATATCTGGAGTGTACCTCCAAACCATCGATCGCACTAACGCTGAAAAGCGATCAAGAGTCATTAACCGGGATGCAAAACCCTTTTTACAAAACACCGATCTTAGGTGACGTTGAAGACAATTCCAACTTACCGTAAACATCGAAACTTATCTCCTGCTCATCCGAGCTCATGACATCTTGTCAAAAAATTTCCTTCACTCGTGCCATTCTCGGCCTAATTTCCACAACCAGAACTGATTCACCAGCATGCATCAAATTGGAACTAACATAGTACATAACTGTACAATCCGCTAACCAATAGCAAGCTCCCCAACTTGGCTCGAAGCCATAGATCATAACACATATACTCTATTGCTGCCGTAATACCATGGTGAGATTAAACTCACTCCTTCATAAGCTTGTGGAAACACGAATCATCGGAAATTTTAACTCTTCTGCAATTTTTGCATTCACTCACACAACAGTTAAGCCCACTCTTTAGGCGACAATTTTTTTACTAAGTACCAAATTTTTCAAAAACTTCGGCAGAGTTTCCTTTGTAATTGGGCCTATCCACCTGCCAGAGAATCACCAAAACCATCCTAACAACACGTCCACAACTTGACAAAGCATCACAATGTATATCAACAACATTAATCTCAATATTACATGTATTATATTATCAAAATTGATACATGGACATGCGTTGCACCTATTTGAATCATAACACATAGAAAATACCTTTCAATCCTCCATTATTGGGCTATTCAACCGAGTAAGAACATATTCTTTCTTTAATGTTTTCGACCCTCAAGGTGGTCTCCTTGACTCAACGATTTCGTCATAATACATTTACAGAAGCGATCTCAGCTCCCAGACTTATCTAACTAGTATGACAAATAGATTCCCCTCATAAGCCAATTACCCACTAGCTTTACCTTTAGTTAATATTTTTTTGTATACCTTCCACTGCCATACACATTACACAATCACTTAATCTTCCTGAGTCTAAACTCATACTGTAACATGAAATTTACTTCACTCTAAATAGGAGACATAAAAAGATTCTTCACGCACCCATAACTTGGGACTACACATCCTATCACAATGGAAATCATACACTCAATAGTTCATCTATCATCCAGTAGACCTTCCTCGTCACTTCCAAGTCATATAGATACATCTCGCAGTACTATCATACTCCTCACGTAGCTATCCAGCCATGATTCCCACTAATAGGGACAATACCGAACATAAAGGTTCAAAACACTTGCTCGCACAATCAGCACCTCAGTGCTCAAGCCATAGGCAAGATCCGGCCTCAAGTCCTCCAGACTGGCCTAATATCAAACTCACCGAGATCACGTCTCGCCCTTCTATCGGGGAATTACAAGCCATCAAGGTAAATCGAATACTGAGTGCTCGTTCGCACATACGAACATGTGGAAGGAATCGTAAGAGTTACTTTTCAAGCTGAATCAAGGACGCACGATAAGAATTCAAGAATGTGAAGTTTTCCTAAAGGTTCTGCAGCCTCTCGAGGATAAATACAGACGTCTCCGTACCGATCTGCGAGACTCTACTAAACCGGCTCATGACTCGCGAGACCAATTAACCTAGGCTCTGATACCAACTTGTCACGACCCAATTCCCGAACCTGGTCATGATGGCGCTTCTCATGAAGACAAGGCCAGCCATTCAACCCAATTCATCCTTTTAAGACAATTAATTAACATAATTATAATATAAACATGGTTTAATAATATCCAATAGCGGAAAGTATAGATAAAATACGGAAATCCAACCCAACTCAGCCCTAATCGGGGTGTCACAAGTCATGAGCTACTACAGAGTTTACTACAATTCTACAAAGTATGGAATTAGGAACAAAGTCTGAAGATATCATAAATAACAAAAGATAAGGGAGAAACCGGGTCTACGAACGCCATGCAGCTACCTCGATAACTCCGATGAAAACTGAACAGCAAAAAACTCGCTCTATGTCTCAGGAATACCTGTACCTGCACACATGGTGCAGGGAGTAATGTGAGTACTCTGACCCAGTGAGTAATAAATATAAATAATGGCTGAAGGTAAGAAAACACGTTAAGGCACACAATATTCAATACAGAAGCAGTGGAATCATTTAAAACATCATGTGAAATTTCTTTTAAACCAGTAAAACAGGTAATTTGGCAGTAAAATGACGAGTAGAAATCTGCCCCTCGGGCTCAATATCAAAACAACAAGTAGAAATCTGCCCCTCGGGCTCAGTATCAAAATAATAACTAGAAATCTGCCCCTCGAGCTCAGTATCAAAATAGTAAGTAGAAATCTGCCCCTCGGGCTCAGTATCAAAATAATAATTAGAAATCTGCCCCTCGGGCTCAGTATCAAAATAATAAGTAGAAATCTGCCCCTCGGGCTCAGTATCTCAGAACAGTATCAGCCCCTCAGGCTCAGAACAGTATAAAGCAACCAGTCAATGAAATAAGAGCACATAATTATTATGGCAGATAATGCAGATAAAGAATAAATGCATGAGTGCAATGCAATGCATATAACGGTACCCTCTGGTACCCACTGTGGCGTGCATCCCGAGCCATCCATATTTATTTATCATCGACGGCGCTCACTGGGGGTGTGTACAGACTCCGGAGGGGCTCCTACAGCCCAAGCGCAATATCAAGCCATCTCGTGGCATCAAATCTAGGCCCTCGGCCTCATATCAATCTCAGTATAATCACCCAGGCTCTCAGCCTTCAATATCAATGTAATCAACCAGGCTCTCGGCCTCAATATCAATGTAATCAACCAGGCTCTCGGCCTCAATATCAATATAACACTGCTGCGGCGCGCAGCCCGATCCATGCTCAGTCCAGAAATCATCATAAGCCCCTTGGGCATTTGTAAAACAGTAGTTCTCAGCCCGAAATATCATTTAGAAATATCATTTAAGTTTTCAAATCTTAGAAAGATGGCTGAGTTTGCAAAACAGTATTTAAAACCTTGGACTGAGGTCAAATGATATGCAAAATATGCGAAAGCAGTGATATCAATCCCTGAAGGATTCAAATAATTGGCAAGAAGCCTACAATTGGAAACATGACTGAGGATATAAATTCTTTAACAAAATAAGTGAGGAAAACCAGTCAAAAATCCCCTAAGGGTTCTACAGGTCGGCACAAGGCCCCAAGCATGGCAACAAGCCCAATTCACAATAATAAAGTATACGTCTCAACCAAAAATGTAGTAAAATATCTCTCGGGACGGACCAAGTCACAATCCCCAGCGGTGCTCTACCCCACGCCTGTTATCCGGCGTGCAAGTCACCTCAATATAGCATTACGATGTGAAATTCCGGGGTTTCAAACCCTCAGAATAGCATTTACATCTATTACTCACCTCTAGCCGGCCAAATACTACTTCGCGATGCCCTTTCCTTTTGTATCGACCCCTCGTACGTTGAATCTGGCCAAAACCACAACGAATACATCACAATAGGCTAAGGGAATATAACCCAATCTAAAAGACTCGAAAAATATCAAAAATCATGAAATTTGCAAAACCCTAGCCCCGGGTCCACGTCTTGAAATCCAGAAATTTTTACATCAAAATGTTCCTTATTTTGCCATGAGTCTATACATACCAAATTTACAAGAATCGGAGTCCATTTGACCCCTCAAATCCCAAATTTAGAATTTCAATCTCAAGCCCTAATTTCTTATAATTTGGCTATGTTTTCATGGATTTCTAGGAAGATTCTTCAATAAAATCATGTATTTTACTCATAAAACTTACCTCCAATCGATCTTAGTTGAAACTCCCTTCAATCCCCATCCAAAAGCTCTCAAATGACTAAAAATGGTGGAGAAATGGGGTGTTTTTCGCGAATGAAATGTAAACATTCTGCCCAGAATTTTTCAGAAATTACTGTTCACCTCGTGTTACTGTTCACCCGTGTTACTGTTCATGGATATTGTTATGGTACTATTGCGGGGTACTGTTCACGGATACTGCTACGGGGGTACTATTCACGGCACTATTCGCGGATACTGTTACGGGGCACTGTTCATGGGTACTGTTCATGGGCACTGTTCAGCAGCTTTATTTTTTCGTGCCTAAATCAATCCATTAACCTTCCGAAATACACCCGAGGCCCCCGAGACCTCAACTAAAAGCACCAACATGTCTTAAAACATTATCCAAACTTGCTCCAATCGTCAAAACACCTCAACTAACGCCAAAATCATCAAATTATATCGAATTCAAGCCTAAGTTCTTTTACAACTTCTAAAACACACATTTGATCAAAAACCCGACCAAACGATGTCCGGATGACTTAGAATTTTGCACACATATCCCAAATGACACAATGAAGCTACAGCAACTCTCGGAATTTCATTCCGATACCCGGATCAAAATCTCACCTATCAACCGGAATTCGCCAAAATACTAACTTCGCCAATTCAAGCCTAATTCAACACCGGACCTCCAAAATTATTTCCGGTCCTGCTCCTAAGTCACAAATCACCTCCCGAAACTAATCGAGCCGTCGAAATTCACATCCGAGCCCTCTAACTCATAAGTCAACGTCCGGTTGACTTTTCCAACTTAAACCTTCTTAAAAGAGACTAAATGTCTCATTTCTTATCAAAATCACTCCAAATAAATTCTAATGCACCCAATACCGATAATGAAACATGAGGAAGCAGAAAATGGGACGAACGAGACAGTAACTCATGAGACGAGGGGTCGGGTCATCACACTGGTGGTGGGTAGTAGTGTTGTGGTGGGCTATATGGGGTATGAGGGTAGGTTTGGTGGTGGGGTCGAGGCTGGTTATATTAATGTGATGGACCCTTGGGTCCGAACCAAGCTCCTGAATCAATCGTTGCTACATCCTGTTTCTTCTTCTTTCCAATTACTCCCCCAGTTCCGCTTTGAATGGCCTGGGTGGTTGCCTTAATAGCCGAGTAACTCATGATTTTGTTTGTCTTGAGCCCTTCTTCTACCATACTGCCCATCTTTACCACTTCATTGAAGGACTTGCCCCTAGCTGATACCAGATGACCGTAATAAGTAGGTTCTAAGGCCTGCAGAAAATAATCCACCGTTTCACTTTCTTTCATTGAAGGGTCAACCCTTGATGCCTGCTCTCTCCACCTAAAACCAGATTCCCTGAAACTTTCATTGTGCTTTTTCTCAAGTTTTGTCAAAGACAGATGATCCGGAATAATCTCGAGATTGAACTGGAAGTGGCAAGCAAATGCCTGGGCTAGATCATCCCATGTGTACCATCTTCCGTGATCCTGCCGAGTATACTATTCTAGCGTTGATCCACTCAGACTCTGACTGAAATACGCCATTAGCAGCTCGTCTTTCCTGCCATCTCCCCTCATCTTGCTACAAAAATCTCTCAAATGCGCTACTGGATCAACGTGCCCATCATACAAATCAATCTTGGGTATCTTAAACCCCGCCGCAATTGCACATCTGGAAATAGACATAGATCTTTGTAAGCCACACTTACTTGACCTCCCAACCCCCGCATGTCCCTGAATGACTGTTCCAGGCTTTTAACTTTCCTGAACATATCCTCATGTTCGGGATTTTTAGATGGTTTTTCAGTTTCCACAGGGATGTCAAAATGAGGAGTGTAGGAATAGGTTTCGGGAACCTTGAAAGTGGGCTCCGAGGGGTAATACTGGTTGTCGTGAGTCTGGAACAGAGGCTCACTGGAGGATCGGTGTAATGCAGCAGGTGGAGGTGCCATAAAAATAGGAGTGACTAGTGGAGGAGGGTGCGGGTCTTGTTTGGGTGGTGGAGCTTGTGATGTATGGGAAGTGGTGCCATAGCACTGTTGGTAGAGGGGAAAGGCCGGAGATGAGTTCACAGTGGGAGGTTCCTGGGTTTGAGGCAATGGAGGGATAAAAGCAGGGTTGGTGGGGTAAACTGGCGGTGGGTGCCCTTTTGCCCATGCTTGGTACATTTCAGCCATCTGCTGCTTCAGCTTATACAACTTATTCTTTCAGATTAACATCTGATTCTTCCACCTCTTTTAACGGATCGACAATACTTGCCTCAAGTTCCTGGTTGGCCATGTTCAGCTTGTTATTGGACCGGGTGTTGTAGGAGTGAGTTGCTAGAATGCCAATTAAACTAACCACCTGCCTGACTGAAATTGAATCAATAACAAACTTGTTAGCGATTAGGGCTTTAACAGATAGGCAACCACACATTTGAGGAGTGAATGCACCTAAGCAGTTAACCGTTTCTATTATGCAATTGATTTGTTGCTTGCGTCATTCCGGCTTTTCCTTATTTCCATTTGCAACTTCTCTTTTCTCTCTCTTTTTCACTTCTCTTCTTCTTTTCTCTCTTTTTTATCTTTTTTTTTCTTTTCCTTCCTTTGCTTGATTTCCTTTTTACTCTCTCATTTCCCTCTCTTGTTTTGTCATTGTTTCCTTCTCACGGTTTCTTTTTCTCTCTTCCTTTTCTTTTCGCACTTATTTTTTCTCTCCTTTTCTCTTCTTCAACTTTTTACTTGTCACTCTTTTTCTTTCTTTTGGGTTATGGTCGAATCCTATGGAGATTGTCTACGTATTATGACCCCGCATGAATCAGACCGAGCGTAGTTCTGGAGAAATAGATAACAAAATAGTTTGGGATTTTCAATTTTCATAAAAAGTAAATGCTTTGATTACAAAGACTCAAAACTAATAGACTCCAAAAGAAACTAACAGACTCTAATGAAAAGACGAAATACAGACTCCAAAAATAAACTATCATACTCCAACAAAAGAAAATACAGACTCAAAAACAACTGACAGACTCCAACAGAAAGAAAATACAGACTCAAAACAACTAACAGACTCTAGCGGAAAAGGAAATATAGACTCAAATGAAAATCATGAATACATTAGTGCTCCTGGTGCCTGCGAGACATCATTCGGTCTCGCTCGGGCCTATATGCAAGATCCCTTTGAAGTCTATCCAAGTCACTCATTATCTGTTTAACAAATGTCATCACTGCCACGAAGAAGGTGGTGCGATTCATATCCTCACAGGCTTGGCACTTCACAATAATGTAATCGGCAATGGTTCTAATTCTCTCTCTTATGACACCTTTTTCTGGCAACAAACGCCCGATCTGCTGGGCCCTGGCTTCCAAAGTTTGCTCGGCCACATGATTCTGCTCCTGAAGTTGTTGCAAATCTATTTCTAATTGTGCCAATGTTGTATAACAATGTTCTCTTTCAGCCTTAAAATCTTTTTCCTGTTTGATCATTTTGTTCTCCGCGGTAATGACCTTCTTTTTTAACCCCGCAACCTCATTGTCGTACTTTTCTTTCAATTGCTTAATCAAGCGCGCTCGTTCATCCGCATTCTTAGCCAATTGCTTTCGAGCCCTGGCTAGTTCATTTTCTTCTTTGTTGAGATCAAAACTGTATTCGCCCACTTTCTGCCTCAGGTTATCTATAAGTTTTTCATCCTAGGCATTTCGGGCAGGGTTTTCTGCCGCTATTTTCATTTTCTAAATTTGGGCTCGAAGGGCCTTGTTTTCTTTGGCTAGCTTTTTCTTTTCACCTTTGTCCGTCGCGGCTTGCAAGCTATTCTCGAATCGAAGTTCTTTGACTTGTCTTTCCAACTTTCCGATTGTGGCCCGGTACTAATTCTCCTTGGCCAACCAAGCCCACTGTTCTTGCGACGCCTCAACGAATTCCTGAATGTGAGGCTTTTTGGCTGGTCTTTCTGGTTCGGCCCTTGCAGTGTTCTTCTTTCTATACCAGGCAAGATAGGCGGGTGAGACTTCGCCTCTAGATAGGTCACACACTCGAGTGTTCACCGTCAAATACTGGCATTCGTTCCAAATAAAACGAACTGTTTCTTCATGAAATAGTCCATCGGAACTAACCTCGACCACATAAACACTAAGATCTTCATCTGGGTGCATCACCTGACACCTTCCCAGCTGTCTCATCACCCGATAAGGAGCGTAGGGCTGAATACCTCGCAGACCCATTAGGAGGAAGTAAGGACCAGTGGAGGGCATATACACAATTTCTTCAACAGGAAGCCAACCCAGTGTCCATTCTATTTGTCCCGCAGTGATGGAACGAAGGCGGGATACCCAATCTCCAAACCCCTCTGGCAGCTTGAACCCTGAAATCCTTGTGTCGAACTCTTCAATGCAACTTTTCTCTGTTGATCCGTAACTCATATACTGAGGGTGATGGCACAGGTGCTTGATCATCCACATCTGTAATAGCAAATTGCATCCCTCGAATAAATCTGCTCTAGCTTTACAAGCTGTGAGAGCTCGGTATATCTCAGACACTATCATAGGGGCAAGAGTGCTCTTGGCATTGGCAATCAGGACCTTGACGACTCCAGCCACCCGCAAATCGATATTCCCGTCTTTTGGGGGAAACACCACAAGGCCTAAGAAAGCTACCATGAAGGCGTAACGTCGCTGCTCATCCCATTTTGTTCGGTTCCCTTTGCTACAAACCCCGCTTTCCGGATCGTTGAACCCTCCTACATGCCCGTACCTCTGGTATATAAAATGTAGAGTGGAAAAAACACCCTCCAACTCGGAGTACGGGACTCCCCTTGCTTATCTTTAGCAAATCCATGAATTTGTGAGAGTTAACTGCTCTTGGAGCGATCAGATACTTATGCCTCAGCCCTTCAGTACTTTCCATATAACCTGCTATCTCTTCAGAGGTTGGGGTGAGTTCAAAATCCGAGAAGTGAAATACGTTATGGGTCGGGTCCCAAAACGTAACCAAAGCCTTTATAATATCTCCTCAAGGTTTGATCTTTAACAACCCGGTGAGATCTCCCAAATGTAGACTGACCTTATCTTGCTCCGATTTTCCCAAATCCTCCCACCACATATGCAACTCCAAAGGGATCTTGTTCCTAACTGTTATCGGCAAACTTGGACTTGTGCTCATTTTGCACATTTATTAGGGTGATTAAGCAAAAATCAAGACTCATTTGACTCAAAGACAAAGTTGACACTTTTTCCTTTTTTTCAAATTAAAAATAAAATCTGGTTTTGCAAATACGGCCTTTCAGCACCTCGAAGACGAAGATTTTAAGGCTGTGTTGGCTAACCGACGAAAACCTTGAAAAATGACCACAGGCGGATGTTCTTCCAAAAGCAGCCTTCCGGCGCCCTTTTAGGGACATTCGGCTATTTTTGACAAGAATGGCATCACCCTAATTATTTTCAAATAAAGTAAAATTTTTGTTCTTTTGGGCTATTTTTGCAAAAGGGAAGTTGGACCCGATGAGGGTTGCCTACGTATCCCACACCCTGTGAGAATCAAACTGGCGTAGTTCGGGCAATTTTGGCAAAAACCAACTTTTTCTTTTTCCTTGAAAACAATAAAAAAAGTTCTCTTTTGTTGTTTTTTTTTCAAAATCTCGACAGAGTTTCGGTATATTTTGGGACATTGGTTTTCAAAACAGGTAATTACCTCCCTTAGCTCTTACACCGCTATTTTCTTTTCCAAACTCTCTCCTTTTATTCAAAAGCCGGTCAGCATGCAAATCCAAAGCAAATAAATGCACAAGTATCAAGTAAGATGCATTAGGATGGTCTTTTTCATTTTTGGTACCACTGTCCTAGACAGACCCAACCCCTATGTTGAGTCTCCAAAGTCAAAATGCACATGATGCAAACAAACATTCCTACTAGGGATCCGGCATGAGGTATTGTTATACTAGATTTAAAAACCTGGGTTTATTTGTTCTAGACCTGGCTTACTCGAGCGGACAACTCGAACCGGGGGGGCTGCGTACCGGTAACCAAAATATCATCCGGCTTTGCAACTTGTCCGAACCTCGTCCTATTTGGGATATGACACTAGCAGAAAGAAGTCACAACCAGCATGCACTTCTCAGGAGAGAGAAGAGAGGGATTTCGTAGCAGTTTATATATACAGTTCAGATATTATCAAAGCGGTAAAAAGCAACATTTAGCACATAGGACCAAACATGAAATAAAATCAGATAATAAATAAACCCAAATATAACAATTCATCTAAGCTCAAATTCTGAACCCTGAACCAGAGATTCTGGGTGTTTTTCCCCAGTAGAGTCCCTAGAGCTGTCACACCTCCTTTTTACCTACACCCCGTAAGGGGGTATATAAGGAAGTTTTTTCCCAATTTAAGTGACAATCGAAACAGGATTATTTATTTATCAAATTTAGAGTCGCCACTTGGGATAATTTTATGGTGTCCCAAGTCTCCAGTTCAAATCCCGAATCGAGGAAAAGATTGACTCTGTTTTACAGTCCGCGAACACAGAAATCCGGGTAAGGAATTCTGTTAACCCGGGAGAAGGTGTTAGGCATTCCCGAGTTCCATGGTTCTAGCATGGTCACTCAACTGTTATAATTGGCTATTATCTAATTTTAATACATGTTTTAACCTATGGTTCAATTTTAACTTTATAGTCGCTTTTATTCATTTTTAGGAAGATTGCAACGTCATTTAAAATATATCTTGAACCACGTCACATAAATGCATCTGTAGTTCGCAACACATTTTATATAACATTGTTGAGATTTGGATTTGGGTCACATAAATGCGCACCCGAGTTTAGGAAGGTAAATTACTAAAATAATGCGCCTAAAGCAACTACGCGTTTGCAACTTTGCGAGGGCCACGAAAAATTCGCTAAATGGCACGCCTCGATTTCAAAGGATAAAAATATTAATTAAATGAGGGCCATGCATTTGAAGACTTTTGTTTGGCACGACACGCCTCGAATTATCAAGAGGTTTCTAAATCAAATTATGAGGGCCATAAACTATTTTATTTAATATGGCACACCCTGAAGCTAAATTAATCCTAGTGTTTCTAGCCCCTTTTTTAATTCTAGTGTTTATGTTAACAAAATGGGAAACCTTGCGTAAAAGAGAATAAAACAGAAGGAAACAGATTCATTTGTTAACTGGGTCGTGCCATTTCAACTATGCAGAGGAGATCTGAAGCAGGAAGGTCCAGTTGCTATTTGGAAGCACTTATGCGTCCATATATACAAGAAGGAATGGGCTCATGCAAAGCCCACACCAAATAAAACAGCACTTTTGCAACTACGCCTGAAACTGCACCCCAGTAACATGGACTAAAGCTAATGAATGGTGCAACTATATTTCCTCATGGAATTCTGAAAAATTAAAGTGATTACTTGACACACTTACAGCTTTAAACAAATACAATGCACATTCATGGTGTTAAATTTGGTTCCTAGATCAAATATAGCACTGATGCTACGACCATTCTCACACAATAAACCTATCTCTTGAAGTCTAGCAAAATCCATAGTAGCAAACATAATTACCAAATAAGAAAAAAAACACAGTCCTGATTTCATGCTTAACCATGTTACTTTAACAAATTCAAACCATTTACCAAATAAGAAAAAAAACACAGTCCTGATTTCATGCTTAACCATGTTACTTTAACAAATTCAAACCATCCTCTCAAAAAAAACAACACTGACTCTCATAACTTGAGACAGATATGAAGGAAACATATGTAGCCTACACCTGAACTTCTATTACAATGAACTCATGACACATATATGTCAGAATAACTATGTCAACGACTTTGCAATCCATACGCTCAGAACTTCAATTTACTTGAATCCAACTTCATACTCATACACTCCCATAATCAAACCAACAAGCACACATAGATTTACTCAACAAGATTTTAACAACATGAGAAAGTGCTAGGCTATCATGCAGAATTTAGGTTTTACATAAGTAACAATATAGAAATAAAAAAAACAACAGATGAAATAGACTTGAGATACAACTTGTATCCAAAGTGTTTCACATTCAAAGCTCAGATTCACATGTTTACATGTTGTATATGGTTCCAAAAGGTATCTGGAAAGTAAAGAAAGTGAGAAGAATGAGGGGCCAGCAGCAGCAAACAGTATCAGTAGTAATGCAACAGTGTTAGCATCTGAATTGAACCCAGACTTCCAAAGAAAAACCAGCTCCAGGCGACTCAAATCAGACCTCTAACCCTCACTCAAGCCATTTCTTCACCCAGATACAACTTTGGAATTTTTCAGAAAAATTGTAACTTAACAACAGATTCAAAAAACTAAAAACCAAAATCAAAACTAGTTCAAGCAATTTTCAGCATTTTTTCGAAATTTCAGAAAGAGATCAGTTGGTTCTAAAACTCAGTCTTTATTTTAGCTTTTTCAGTCAGTCGTTCTTGAATTTTTCCAGAACTTTTTCCTCCTAAAAGCCTCCTTGAATGCCAAGTTAAAGAGCCTTTATAGGCAAGTCATTTAGGGCAGCTTCAAAGTATCAGTTTTACACCTTGCCCCTTTCAATATTTTCATTTTAGCTTAGCAAACCTTAGTCAATTTTTTATTTTGCTTAACCACCCTTAGTTCAAATGTCAGAATTTCAGAATAGTCCCCCTCCCCAGCTTCCCAGAAGCTTCCCATTCAGTTACACAATATTTTCCTAGCCTAGAATTCCCAAATTGCCCCCATGAGCCCCTGTTATTACCCCTGAAACCAAAACCAATATGGGTCAAAGTTGACCCTAGGTTGAATTAATTCAAAACCCAGCCCAAACCATGAGCCTGTACTAACAGCCCACTCTAAACTTAATAGAAATCTTCCAAACAGACCAACCCCTTGAAACTCAGCAGAAAACAAAAATTCACTTAGAGATGCTCGGAAAGCAGTTATTTAGTTATTTAGAAGACTGATTAATCACATTATACCCAGGATATTGATATGCTAACCCATTTGATTTAACTTAAAATTAAACTTAAAATAAAGGGAAATAAGGCTCAGAACCATGGCTTTAAACATTAACAAGAATAAAAAGAAAAGAAACGGAAGAAGGTCGGTCCAAACATAAAGCAGACGACAGAAACGAAAGAACAAAGAACAAATACCTCGATGGCCATACGGACAGGGCTTAGTAAACTCAACGATTCCATCTTGACTCGAAACTGGTATTAATCGTATGTTCCTTTTGAGAACAAACGAGTAATACTCGTTTCAAGCCCAATCGTTCATCAGAACTCGAGGACTTGAGATGCTTTCTTCTCCTTTGATTTCAGATTTGAAACAGGTCCGATTTGGTGAGGATTTTGGGAAAAATGGTGATGGATTAGGATGCAGGGAGGGGTGATGGTTGCATGGCCAAATTTTGGTGGTGATTGAAGCTATTTCGCCGGCGATAATGGCAGCTTGCTTGGAGATGGCGTTATCTGATGAGGGAGGCGAGGGGAGGGTTTGTTTGGTCTTAGGTCTCAATGGGGAATTTCGGATAGTCTTATTCGAGATGGGGGAAGTTTCAAGGCCGTTGGATGAAACGAAATCAACGGTTCAGATAAAGGGATGGCAAAACGTCGTCGTTTAGTTTATGCACGGGTTTGGACCGAATTGGGGATGGGTTTAGGCTGGAGTTGGGCGGGTATTTGGGAAAAGAACGATTTGGGCTAGTGTATTTTGAAATAAAACAGGCCGAAATCAAATCCCCTCTAATCCTTCTTTTCTCTTTTTGTTTTTCTTTTCAAATTTAAATCTTTTTTCTAATTTCTTTTAAATTACAATTAAAAATAAAACCTAAATTAATTCCTAATCAAATTATGCTATCAAAGTATATTAACTAACTCTAAATAACAATTACCACAAATAATTAAGAACCAAATTAAAGGGAAAACTACCAAAATTCAAAATTAAAATTAAAAGTGCAAAAATAACTATTTTTGTGATTTTTCCAATTCTTATAAAACAAATAATTTACTACTTGATTCAAAAATGTAAAATTAAATCCTAAATACAAATGCAGCATATTTGTATTTTTCATGAATTAAAACAGGATAAGCGTGCACAGACAAATGCAAATAATTTAACAAAAAGTGCTACAAAAATCTACGAAATTACAAATAATGGAAAATTTTATTTTGTTTTGAATTTGTGAGAGTAATTCATATAGGGCAAAAAATCATGTGCTCACATCAGTTGTTATCTTATTTCTTGCATAAGGCGACCATTCTGCCTTCCGAGACTAAACGTTGTCTCCATTTGTATTTACATTGCATAAGGCTACTATTATGCCTTCCAATCTACATAAGGCTACCATTATTCCTTCTGAGGTTAAGCTCTACCTCCATCTGCATCCACATTGCATAAGGCTACTATTCTGCCTTCTAATCTTCATAAGGCTACCATTCTGCCTTCTAATCTGCATAAGGCTACCATTCTGCCTTGAGGTTAAGCTCTACCTCTATCTGCATTTACATTGCATACGGCTACTATTCTACCTTCCAATTTACATAAGGCTACCATTCTGCATTCCGAGACTAAACTATGTCTCCATCTGCATCCGCATTGCATAAGGCTACCATTCTGCCTTCCGAGACTAAACGTTGTCTCCATCTGCAATCGTGCATAAGGCTACCATTATGCCTTCCAAGGTTAAGCTCTACCTCTATCCGCATTCGCATCTTTGCATAAGGCTACCATTATGCCTTTCGAGGCTAAGCTCTATCCCAAGCACTATTTATCTCGCTTCTCTTACGGGCTAAGCTCTTCCCTTTAATTAGCAAGATTGAGCTCTGTCTTGTCTGCATCATACTGCTGCATCCTTCATAGCCTGAAATATTGCCAACTCATCCAAAGGCATCATTGTTCGGAGGCACCATCTTCATAGCCCGAGAACACCATGTCATGGCCTGAGGATCTCCTTCAACCCTTTGCATATCATTATTCAAAGGTGTCATGGTTTGGATGCACCATCCTTATAGCCCGAGAACATCATTTCATGGCCTGTGAATCCTGCATCAAACAACCCATGGCCTAGGACATCATGGTCTAAGGACGCCATTCCTAACCGTCCAAAGACAACATTCATGGTCCGGCGGAAATTTGCATCATGCTTAAATTTATGCACAATATACGCTTGTGTTGCTTCTATTTACAGGTAAGATGGTGAGCAATGGCTTCCTGGCAGGAACGATCCCGCTTCAATTCCCTCAAGCCATATCAAACCTAACCATTCCTATAAACCGTTCACTTACTCAGCCCTAGATGTTGCGCCCGTTCTTGAAACGGCTTTATCGGTATACTCCGCCGATGGATCCGGAACTATATACGGCCTGATTCCTATGAAACTAGGGATATGTAGGTAGCCCAAAAGCCAGGGTGCGGCCAAACCTCTTCAAACCGTTTCGTTCGATCAAAATTGGACATCATATCTTTACCTGAGAACTCTTTCATCCTTCCCGGGTAAAGAGGGGCAGCTGTTGATACCCAATTTTTCCTCAAACTATTTTTAGATTTGCATATATGCCTTCAAAATCACTTTTTATAATAATTGGTATTTTTCCATAATTTTCCATATTATTATCAATTGTTTTCTAATTTATTCAGTACTTTATATACAATAATTATTCATAAATTACATTACAAGTAATTTTAAAGTATTTCTTAGCTCATTATATCATTTTTAATCCTATTAGGATTTAATTATTTCACAAATTAGCCAATTTGGCATTGTTTAGCTATAATTACAATAATTTTGCAATTATAGCCTAATTGTACACTTTATGCTATTTTAATTCACTAATCAGTCATTCTATATTTTAAATATTAGTCAATTACCTTAATTTCACCTATTTAGCTTTAATTTCATATTATCTAATTATTAGCTATTTTATTAATTATTTATCTAATTTTGACGGGTATTTAACAATTAGCCATTTTTTATTTCAATTATGACTCAATTAAACCAGCCTCAAAACCCCAATTAGATCAGCCCAACACCCAGGCCCAAACCTAAGCTGTACCCGACCCAATCTATGGCCCAATCTGGACCATTGATCAATTTTAATCAACGGTCCAGATCCCCCACACCATATTAAACCCTAATGACTACCCCCCATCTCTCATCCCCCCCAATCATTCTCTCTCAACTGGTCTCTCTATCTCCCTCTTTTTATCTCTAGTTCTTTCTATAACTTTCTCCTCTCCCCTCCTCTCTGATGGACCCTGTCCACCTCCCTCGCCGGAAACCATGGCCTCTCATCATCTCCTGGCCTCTACTTCACCCCACACTGGTTTGACACTACCCTAAGGTCCTCAGATGAACCTCGAGTGGTTCAACTCCTACCCATGGTCCTTCATGCCATTTTTCGGCCACCTCAGGCCGTTCGAGTAAGATCTATGACTTTTCCGGCTAAAACCGGTAATACTTTAAGGTTTTCTCATCTTCTCTGGGTTCTATGAAACCCTAACTCTTAAGATTTTCCGATTTCTTTTAGATATGTCTTAGATCTGTGTATATTATGAGCTTTTATTGTTTTCCTCAAAGGTTTTTCCGATTTTTCTAAAGTAACTCTTCATCTTCGAACTAGGGTTCTTAAACACCTTTTCAAAAATGCTTCTTTCTTCTGATTTTTGTATTAATCTGTGAGTCTCTATGTTTAAAACGTTTGTTTAAGCTTTCTCCTCTATTTGAGTTATTCTATTAAAAACCCTAATTTCGTCTCTTAAACTTCTTAGATCTGTACAGAGCTGAGAAGGATCGAACTTATTTTTACTTGTTTTTATGGAAAATCTCCTGATTTCGAGTGGCTTGTCATCTTCCTAAACTAGGGTTTCTGAAAATCCTTTTCTTCGAAATGCTTTCTGGTTTTAAATGCTTAATCCCCTGTGTCTACGTGTTTTGACTGATTTTGTTGAGTTCTTCCTTGACCCTAACTAGCCTATGTCAAAAACCCTAATTTTTAGGGTTCTTCGTTTGGTTTCTGTGTATTAGCATGACTTACTGATTCTCATGTTTCTTTTGAGTTCTTGTGATTTCTTGTAACTACCTTGCCTTGATATGCTTCTACTGAGTTTCTCAACCTAGACTTATACTAATTCTATGTGTTTGTGTTCATCTTGACTGTTCGCATCAAGACTTGCATCTTTCTCACTGTTTCAGTATCATTTGATCTTCATGTTTTGCTAGAGTTGTGTGCCAATTCTTGACTACCCATGACTTACTCTATTTATATGTTAAACATGCTTACTCTTTTTCATGACTTTCTCTTTGATTGATTCTGAATTTCTTATTACATGGTGTGATTTGAACATTTCCTTTGGACCCCCCGACTCCTACCTTTCCACTTAATTTGATTATTTGCTTGCCTTAATTAATTTTCCCTTGCGTTGTTTGCATTGCTACTTAATTCTTACTGATTTTTTCTTTAGTTTGAAAACTTTCAGAACCTATCCTTAATTACCTGTTCTATACTGGTACTATTTTGAAATCTTTCCTTATTTGTTATACTCCAGCCGTGTATGATTTCTTTCCTTACTTGTCACCCGCTCTTTACCATTTACACTGACTCCCCTAATTAAAGGAGATTCTAACCAATTTTTTTTATACTGAGTTCTATAATTACTGAAGAATAGATTCTTGCCTTATTTTAACCAATTTTCAAACTACTATATAAATGACTCTCTTCTACGGTCTTAAAACACGAAAAAAACTGTTCAACTCTCTCTCACACAACTAAAACTCTCTATTCTCTTTTTTGTGCTACTTGCTACTATTCTAAGCTATCCGGCTGCAAGCGAAGGCTAACTACTGCACCTCTCCTATTTTTGCTTTGTGTTTTGCTTTCTTCACTTCACTAGTATGTTCTAATTCAGTTTTCAGTCCTCAAACCAACATGTTTCTATTACTATATTTCTGAAATGGTTTTATTTACTATATCTTGTTGTTCAAACATGTAATTAGGATCCTGAATTCCCTCTACATGTCAAGTTGTGCCTTACTTGTCAATGACCAGCATGTTTCTTATGTGAATCCCCATGATTGGTTTGAGCATGGTCTCAGTTGTTTGATGTTGATATGTTAATCTAACCCAATACCCTACTATCCCCCTGATCCTCTGAACTTGTAGGAGTTTCTGATTGTGTGCTTGTATATATTCCTACGTGCTACATGTTTGCCCTCACATGCTCCCTATTTGTCCCTCTAATCCCATTCTCTTGCTTGTGTTTGCTGGACTATTCCTGGTCCTTGGTGTGATGCTGACTTTGTTCTGAGATTGGTATGCATACTCCTTCAAATTGTTTTCATCAGTTAACTTTGTCATAAAACTATTCCAATTAAGTCTCTCTTTTTAAAATTGTTTCTTACTTACCCTTTTTCAAAACTGTTTTCTTAATTAAACTCTTCAAAACTATGTCAAGCACTCTCACTCTACTCTAAGACCACTAAGTTCTGCCTTTTTTGTGTGAGTCTTGCCTTGGGACCCTAGAGCTCCTTCTGAACTTGGACACATGAAAGCTGGCCTTTCACACTGCACTTACTCTATTTTGGCTAAGAAATCTGGGTGTGAGCACAGCCCGGGATCCCCTGAGGTCCTTAGGGAACTCTGACACACCCGGACATAAGAAAAGATATGAAACAATATTGGCACTTGAGGTGATTTATTACATAACTCAGAGAGGAAGTCTTAAGCAGGTCCTAGAAATTTGGGCCTATTTTCAGGCTCTCTATAGTGTAACTTTTATTTTTCTTATGTAATTCATTTTAGTATTGGTCTGTAATAATCTGTTGTAAATAAGTATTAGGGTTGGCTAGCGAAAAAGGGTGGGTAGTTATATATGCTATCAACATCAATGGGTAGACACCATGTCATAGGTTTACATTTCCTATATGTGCATTAGAATCCATGCGTAAGATCAACTCATTCAAAGAATATCATGCATTAGACAACATGTTCTTAGGTTTACTATTTTAGCATCTCATTTGGCATCACTTTACCACTTAGAAATCCTGCTTTAGGTTAAATAACAGCATCAATATGAAATTGTTGCTCCTGCACACCTTGAAATCATGTTGTAACTCTTTGAGCATTTAGAAACCATGCTCTTGGAATTCTCCATATTCTGCATGTTTCATATGTGCACGATAGATACCCTGTTTTAGGATCTCGCTCAGCTACACCTAGTTAAACTACTAATGCATGAAAAAAGGACATAAAACAGTCTTATGTTTGATTATCCTGTTTAAGTGAAACTGGTCATAATCCTGCATGTCTTTGCAACATTTAGAACAGCATGTTTTAGGTAAAATAACTGTTTTATAATTCTGGTAACTACTGCATATTATTTTACGCCTAGGCAAGCCTTAGGTAATATAGCTTAAATAAAAACCAAAACGTCTTTGTTTAACTGTCAGCATGTTAAAATCAATAGGCAAGCCTGATTAGGACTTCCTATTTGAGTTATGTTATAAATATGACTCTGTTGTTATCACCTAGATATCACGCTTAGGATCTGAATTTAGACCTTAATTGTGTATTAGTCATGCTGTTTATGTGCACTGTGTGTGGAGGTATATTTGAGCCTTTTATCTGTTTTTTGTGTTTCCCCCCTAAACGCAGTCCTATGTGTTCTTATTTGTTGCCTAATATTTTGCCTTTAAACATGAGGGTCTGTCTAGAACCTCCCTCATAGGATAGAAATCCTAAACTCCTCCAGGATTATAGGAAAGGACGGGTAACATCATGCAATAGGGGTCGAGACCAACCCTCGCTTTAATTACCTTCACGGGACGGGAAAGAGTAGATATGGATATGATGACCGGTGCGTTAATACCACATGTAGCCCCTCTTTGAGGAGTGTCATACCGGGTAATGTATTGATGTGATCCATATTTTAAACAAACCTAGGATACCCCTTATATCCCCAAATATGCTTAGATTGTAATTCTTTTCAAAATCCTGCTTTTCATTAACTGCTTTTCCAAACAACTGTGTATTGAAACTTAAATCCCCTACTATTTGAGCCATACTTATTTATTTGCTAATTGTACAAATTCACAAAAATTGTTTGGCCGGGAACCACACTAGTGGATCCTGAGGGGTGCCTAACACATTCCCCTTGGGATAATTTCAAGCCCTTACCCTGTCTCTGGTTACCAAACATAGTTATAAATGAACCATATAGGTGTCCTAACATACCTTAAATCGTTAGGTGGAAACTCTTCAAAATGCAAACCCCCTTTCCAAAAGGAAAGAGTTGTCCTAACCAAAATGTCATAAACCCAATTTCGAAGGAAAATGGGGGCGCGACAGAAGGGCTGGCGCAGAAAGAGAAACACAGCTGCTTAAAATGGGGTAACCTCCGAAAAGGCAGAAACAACCTACCTCAAAGCCGGTTAGGAGCACTAACCGAGAACACCCTCTACAGTCCCGAGGTGATACCCGACCTTGAGGACCCCCATCAAAACAAGGTTAGGCTCCAAGAAGCCAATAGCACCATCACCAGTCCCAAGGTGGTACCCGACCCCGAGGACCTCCATCAAGACAAGGCAAGGCTCCAGAGAGCCAATGACGCCTTTGCCAAATGAGATGCCCGACTTCGGGGAATTTTCATCAAAAGGAATCAGGCTCCAAGGAAATAAGCATTTGAACTCTGCCCGTATGGGCTTGGCCCCGGGTACCATCCAAGATCGGACAAACCCTCTTTCAAAATATATATACAGCCCATAAGGCTATTCACACTAAGCCCAGAGCGCGTTTCCAGGTGGTCCAAATTTGAACGAATCTCCGCTCGGGGACTGTCCTTAAGAGATCAAAGGCAGCCCCCGCCTACGGGCCCCCGAGCGAATTTCTTCTCAAAGATTACCACAGAGTTTAACTAGTTCGATCTAAGGAATCGCAACGGATTTCACGCGAAGCCGTTGTTATCAAACAAAGGCCGGAAGGTATACTCACACTTGGTTTCGGTATTAGCAATGACTGACAGAGTCATGCATTCGGAGTCTCCACAAACATAAAAGAATGTAGCAAATATCAAAGGTAGAAGTCAAGAAACAATCTTTGTATTCACGAAATATTCCATTACAAAATTTCACAAGGGGTCCTTACATATAATTACAAAAGCCCACGAGGGGTCCTTACACGGGAACAAAGAAGCAGAAGAGTGTGCATACAATAAAAGCCTAAGAACCTAGCCTATTATCAAAGGTGTGTCCTCAATAGCAACATTTTTGATATCATCTCCTCAAGCACACGTCCTCAAAGACAATATCTTCCAAGCACAATCCCCTCGGGAGTCTTATCTCGATTTTCCAGAATGGCATCTTCAAAAGGAGAGATGACGAAGGGGAAAGTTATGGAGAAGAGCAAAGTGACGCGGAAAAGGTAGGAAGGAATGAAGAAGTGGCTGGGTGAAAAATCTGGCTAGTACAGATTTCGCCAGGCTATTGCTGTAAAGCCACTTCTTGAGATGTTGCCCCGGCATGGGAGGCGATAGTTAGTAGACAGTGCCCCTACACCTCAAGGAATCCCAAAAGGGTGTAATGCGTCAAGCCGGGGGAGGAGGGTGAGCAGCGGTGTATAATCTGAGCCCCCCTCTTGAGCAGCGGTGTATAATCCAAATATTTCCTCGGGCCGGAGGAAATCGGTCCTTTGCTTTATCGTCCCGAGCCGACAGAGATGAAAACAACAACAACATGAAAACAGCGTAATCTCACTCAACCAGAGAAGCTTTGGAAGATAGGTCGTTGCGTGCCCGATATCGCTATGAAATCTTGAGGCCATGGGCCCCAAACATGGTGAACAATAAAGAATAAAGATAGCGAGAAAGTAGGAATGGAAGGGTATGGAAAAATACTTGGGTAAAAAGTTGATCCCAGGAGACCCCCATTTATAGAAAGAGGGGTAACGTAACCAACGGCGCTATTATCGCCCTCGAAAAACGTAATGGCAGGCGTATTCAATGCGTCCATGGGAACTGAATCGACAGCGGCATTATGGCTCTGAAGAATGAGAAACCAAAACGCGTTGAACGGTCCTGGAAAAGCGAGACGACAAAACGTTTTGATAATCATGCAAGCTTGCATCATCAGCACGACGTCATTACGGGAAGCTCATAGAGTGGGATGTCAAAATAGTTTCTTGTCGTTTCTCTCTAAGAAACGCACGGACTATCTGCATACGGTGAAATCGGGGGAACCAATTTCTCGTTAATAAGGCATTTCGGGAGAGCACCCTAGAGGCTAGAGATTGCGGACCGAGTACCCTCCCCTCGAGATCTATCGACACCCGGCCTGGGGATAATGTTGGCCGAGACCCCAATGAGCACGGGGAGTTTCCGAAGAATGGAGTCGGGGTCTGTTAAGTCTATCAGGCTAGTCTAAAGTTGGTCTGCATCAGCATCATGAAGCTAGTCAGTTGTCTCATCCCGCCTTCTTTATCATTAATGTATCTTGTACTATGCTGGGATTTTTTCTCCTATATAAGGGGGATCCTTGCCACTTTGTAAACTCTATTGCTCCAACTATTCTACACGAAATATACAAGAACTCTTTCTTTTCTCTCTAACATATTCTCTCGATACTATTGCTATTGCTTATTACTTTCATACTTGTTCTTCATTTATTGCTTGTTATTGGCCATAAAGAGCCTCCTTTAATTATATTCTAGCTGTTATCCCTCTCCCGATTATCCCCGATAGCTCGAGCCCGAGCCCAAGCATCGACCTCGAGGCCCCTCATCGGTCGGTCCGGGGCCCGAATAGCTAACTCCTCGATTTAATTATAACTTTGTTGTATTTCGTATTTCATCTTTAAGCTTCACATATCTAGCATCAACTGCTTAAACAACTAGCATAAAAATAGATCACGTATTTTTAGAGTCTCATTAACAAATTTAATTGTTATTACCATTTTCGCGATAAACACCTAATTTACCAGTTGTTCTTTCTTCCCATGGAAACATTATACTAGAGTCCGGGGCAATCATAGACAGAAGGATACAATCTCTAAACATAGTAGGCAAGTCACTCAAGTGTTGGTCAAATGGGTCAACTATTCCCAAAAGATAACACTTCGATGGACCTTCATACTTTTCAACAACAATTCCTAGTTTTTTGTCCTTTTGAGAGGGGGGAGATTTGTTACATACCATGCATAGATACACGATAAGTAAAGGAGGATATTCTAGTCCACTTAGCAATATACAAGAGGTAGACTAGTTATTTTGTAGGTTGTGGTTAGAAAGTCATTCTATTAATAGGTTTTTAATACATGTTATAGGTTGTTACGGGATTAAGAAAGGGGATTAACGGTGCACTACATATAAGGGTTTGATTACATTATATTTATATTCATTCAGATTGATAATAAGACTTTTTGTCTCTCTGTGTTCTTCTACTCTCTTATATTTTTCACTCTGTGGAATTGTTTAGAAGTCATTCTTCCAAATTGGCTTCTTAAGTCTTCAGAATTGCACTTCGATTTTTAAGTCATGCTGCCAAATGATCCCAAATTTCTAATTAAATATTAACTATATATTAACATTTCTTACTATTAATGTCCAAATTAAATGAGGAACGAATTTGTACAAGATATCTAAAAGATTATGTGTAATTGCAACATAATACATTCTTCACCTTGCTACCTTGGTATGTTGTTTAGCTTGCTTTCATGAAAAGACCTACTTATTTACGTACATATAAAAATTGCATCTATTTTAGAAGTAAATCATTCCGTAAAATTTTGTTATTATAAGCCTTCTTTTTGCATTAATATTCAAGTATCGGAACCAACAGTTAGAAAACTTTTAGTAGCATTGAAGAAGCAAATGCATAATATTTCTATTAGACAAACCATCAACACTGGATTAGTGTTGGATAAGTATGCGATCAAAGTCTTACATGAAAATTAAAAAAAGAAAAATAAGGTACTTATAAGATTGGGTCAATGACACAAATGACCTTGAAAGGAGCTTGTCTTGAACTTTTGACCTTTGAAGCAGTTCACCTGACCAACGGTAAAAACTTCAAGTTTAACAAGTTTTTTCCCATGAGCAACACTTTTGACTTGTGACCTTTAAGGTTTGTCTATCGTCCAGTTGACCTCGACGGCCAAAAGTTAAAGACCGCCCCTTATGATGTCCTATTTCTGTCATTTTTTGTATAATGTGTTGGAGACTCTTAATGGTGTGAGGTTTTTTGGACAAAATCGTGCCCAAAGAAGACAAATCACATTATGTTAAGAGTATCTTTAGGCTATTTTAGCCCCAAAATTAGTACTAATTCAACCCTTTATCAAAAAGCAGAACCTCCGAAAGTAACATAATTGCATAGCACACTTCTACCTAAATTATAAGGAAGGGGATAGAAGAACATGAACTCAGCAATACATAGCAGATCAAGTGAAGCTACAAATATAACGAACTAGAGAAGCATTTCTGACTTAAGAGGATGTGCACAGTAACTACAACAGGAAGCAAAAACAAGAAAACAACAAGACCATTTTGCAGAAAAATAAAGGATCAATTACAAACTCATGCAACCGCTCAATCAACTTTTAACACTGGAGTAGTAGAAATTAAACTATATGATTTGCATAAGCAGAAGTTGGAGTAGTTCTCATGTAGAAATTTGAGGCAAGGCAGAAAGAATAGAGACATCATAGATTTTGACACACTTACCATCTAATGTGAACGCGATAAAATGACCTGATGCAATGGATTAACAGTTCTGATGTTTCATGGATGAATGATAAATTTCTTCTTAATTATCCAGGCATCTAATTTCTTCTATCATTAGGTAATGCACAGTTCACTTCAAGATTTCTCTTCCAACTTGCCAAGTCTGGCAGAGTATCTTAACCATGATAAACTAACTCATAAAAAGCCACTAATTCCAATATCTATAATTAGTATATTGAACTTGGGTTTAATAACTTATATAAAATTGGAAAAATGACATTTTATCTCGCTCTCAAAATAATAGCCTCTATATATATACACACCCATTATGTATGTTATATACAAAAATTATAGACTTTTTCAGCTATCGAATATCAATAGTTTCTGGCGCGGGCTAAAAATAAAAAAAGGAATTTTTACATTCCTATGCCATATAGGAAACTATATTACCATCAATGTTTAAGGTTTGATATAATTACATTTAGTATACCTAATTATCAATTCTATATCATAAGGTGTTTTAGCTGTACATTAATTGTACCTTATATCACTCCTAAATTAATGGTACCGTATATTCCTCCATATCCCCCCCCCCTCCCCCACGTTTCTCTCTCATAAACCCACAACCTCACCCACGTACACGACACACACACGATTCAAGCCATTATTCCCTCTGCTAAAACCAGAAAAACAAAGGTAACCATCTACCATTAACGTCCAAAATCAAAGTTTTTCTTCTACAAACCAGTCAAAATTGAAGTCAAATCTTCAAAGTTCATACACACATTTACCTTCAGCTTCAAATTTTCTCAAAGAAGAAGAACAAAGCTTCAAAACACAACCCTAAAAAAGATCTAGAATCCGATGTACCTTCTTTCGATTTGGGTGTATTATCACCACATTCACCCAAAAAGCAAAGGAAATTTGCACATGCAATTGTGTATATGAAGCATAGTGTTTCTCCGTGTCAAATCAGGGCTGAAGCTAGAACTAAACAAAAACATGATTTCGATGTTGGAGAATCTTCGAGGCCAATCAAACAAGCGGATAGGAAACGAAAAGAGATAGTGTCCGATGATGATTTTATAGAAGATGTGCCTATCAGTAAACCTGGAAAGAAAGCTAAGGTGGCTCCCAGTTCAAAAACTCCCCAAAAGAAGAAAAATTTAAAAAAAGCCCCTAGTGTTGAAACTCCTAAAAATCTTCGAAAACACTCATTGGTGAAGGTAAGAATTTAGTAATTTCTTCACTACTTATTTCGCCTGTTTTAATTGTTAAAATCTACATAATCTGTGTTTTTTTTTACTTTGTAGATTTTTGTAGAAATATTTTATATAAATTGCAAATGTATCTATGTTTTTAAGCACTGAAATTATGTGAGATTATTTGTCTTAATTTTAAAGATTAATTGTAGATTTGTTGATCTGTTTAACATTGTTGTTATATTGTATATTTTTGAAGTTATTTTGCAGAAAAATACAAATGTATCAGTGCTTTTTAATTACTGTACTAATGTTAGATTACATTTGTTGAATTTTGCAGAATGGACATTTTTTTTGCATCTCATAATGTTGATTATGGGGTGCTTAGATTCCAGACATTATGTGACCCTAGCATTCCTAGCCAAATTAAAGCGCTTTTGTCTCCAAATGGTTTGAAGCTGTTCAAGAAGACATGTTTTGGTTATTTATTGTTATTTCCCAATTTATGCATGCAAAATCAAGCTATTCATCTTCTTATGAAGTATGAATTGAAATCATCCGATGCTTCCAATTTTTCAGTTGAGTTAAAAGGTGAGAGGTTAAATTTTGGATTGAGAGAGTTTGCAGTAATAACTGGTCTTAGATGTCATACTGAGGTGACAGACTTTGGTTACACTCCTAGTTATGTCAGTAAGATAATGAGCAGTTACTTTCTAAACAAGGTAAAAGTTGAGAAGACATACCTAAAACAGATAGTAACCAACAAAAGTTGGGTCAATGATGAGGATGCAGTAAAGTTATGTATTCTATATCTCATAGAGTTCTTCATTTGTCCTTCAGAGAGAGACAATATTGGGTTGGTAGATCATTTTAGGTTTTATTTGGTGGAATCCGGTAAGTACGAGTCATTCCTATGGGGTATTCAGTCTTTGTCATGACCCAGATTTCCCACCATCGGGTGTCGTGATGGCGCCTACTATCGGAGCTAGGCAAGCCAAATATTTAAAACACCTTTCCTGCTTTCTTTCAAACAATATAATAAACGAGACAAAATTTAAGCGGAAGACTTTAAATCTAAAGCAACTGAAAACCAAAAGTGTGGAAGTTTAATACACATCACTACCCAAGGTCTGGTGTCACTAGCTCACGGACTACTACAGAATACTACAAACAATGTCTGAAAGGAAATACATCATGTTTGTCGGATACAAGGTGAATAAACGAAAAACATGGAAAGGGGCTTCGGCCTGCGAACGCCAGCTAGGCTACCTTGAGAGTCCCTGGACTGAAAATAGCTCCCCAGAAGTCCTACTGCTGTGGTCCGTAAGCTGCTCCCTGATCTGTGCACAAAAATGCACAGAGTGTAGCATCAGCACAACCGACCCCGTGTGCTGGTAAGTGTCTGGCCTAACCCTGGCGAAGTAGTGACGAGGCTAAACAGGACCTACCACAATTAACCTGTACAGATATATATACAAGTGCAAGAAAACAATAACAAGATAATACAAAGTAAAGCTGGGAGGGGACATGCTATCGGGGAGTAACAGATAAAAATGAAATATCGGAAATAAACAGAAGAAACTCCGGTTCTCATGATATATATATATATATATATAGTGGACGGCGTGCCACACGATCCCATAATATCATATATAAGTGGACGGCGTGCCACACGATCCCATAATATCATATATAAGTGGACGGTGTGCCACACGATCCCATAATATCATATAAAAGTGGACGGCGTGTCACACGATCCCATATTATCATATATAAAAGTGGACGGCGTGCCACACGATCCCATAATATAATTCGAAACATCTGATTTTGTAAGGAGAGTCCCATGAGGGGAAATCAACAACATATCACTCTAACCCGGCAAGGGTACAACCAACAGCCCAAAATATCCTGACAAGGGAGAGTATATATATCGGTCTACACATCCCGGCAAGGGAGTAATCACAACACATTCTCTTTTTAGAATCCCTTCTTCCTCAACTAACACATTCATGTTCGAGCTAACGCTCCAAAAGTACACCAATCACAATTTTACCTCAACTGTTCACATTATATGAAACTCATCAAATAATCAAGGAGATTGTGTCACGTTATTCAAATTAAAAGCAATTAAGACTCACGGTCATGCTAGACTCCGGTGCATAGATAACCGTCACCATGCCTATACATCGTATTCCACATTAGCAAGTAGCAAATAACATCCTAATCCTATTTGCCAAAGTTAGAACAAACACTTACCTCAATGCCTTGAACACCACTCAAGTCTCAATTATAGCTTTACCTCTTGATTCCACCACCAATCCGCTCAAATCTAGTCATAAGTTACTTAATCCCATTAGTAATTACTAAATGAATCACTCCCAATGCATGAAAATAATTTTTACAAGGTTTTTCCCAAAATGGTCAAAAACACCCCCGGGACCCACGTGGTCGAAACTCGAGGTTCGAACCAAAACCCGGTTACCCATTCTCCCACGAATCCAAATATATGATTTGTTTTGAAATCGGACCTCAAATTGCGGTCCAACTTCTCAATTTGTAGAAAACCTAGGTTCTACCCAAAACACCCAATTTCCCCCATGAAAATCTTTGATTTGAATTTGAGATCATGGTAAAAGATGTCAAGGAATAAAGAAATTAAGTTAGAAATCACTTACCAATCGTTTTGGAGAAGAAAAGTTGTTTGGAAAATCGCCTCTTAGGTTTTGGATTTTTGAAAAGTGGAAAAAATGACTTAAAATCCCGAATTTATATATATGCTGCGGGCTGGCGCGGACCGCGCAGTAATGCACCGCGACCGCGTGGCTGCTAGCACGTACCGCGCGGAAATGTACTGTGGCCGCGTCGAGGGAGGGAAGAGGTGGGCTCTCTGAACCCACCCAGCGCGGACCGCACTGATTTGGTGCGCGGCCGCGCTGGTCGACCTGGCTACCGACCCTCTGAACCCCCACCACGCGGACCACACAAGAAAGTAATGAAGCCGCGTGACTGCCTGAACCTGCATTTTTTTTTAAAGTCTAAGGCCTCCCGGGCCCTACTCAAAACTCACCCGAGCCCTCGGGGCTCCAAACCAAACATACATATGATCTTAAAAACATCTTACGGTCGCATTTGTGCGATCAAATCGCCAAAATAACATCATATACATAGAATCAAGCCTCAAAACACATGATTTTCTTTCAACTTTCATAAAACTAAAATTCCCCATTTTAAGTCTGAAACATGTCATATGACGTCCGTTTTTAGCCAAACTTTACAGATAGTGCTTAAACATATTTAAGATTCGTACCGGGCGTCGGAACCAAAATACAAGCCCGATACCATAGTTTTCTGATCAATTTCCTTCTTCATTTTCCTTAATTAATCTTAGAAAACAATTTCACACAAAATTTCATTTCTCGGGCTTGGGACCCCGGAATTTAATTCCGGGCACACGCCCAAGTCCCATATTTTTCTACGGACCCTCTGGGACCGTCGAATCACAGGTCCGGGTCCGTTTACCCAAAATATTAACCGAAGTCAATATTATGCATATTAATATCAAAATCCATCAAATTTTTCACATAATTCACATATTCTAACATAAAAACTTTCCGTCTACGCGCCCGAACTGCGCACGCAAATCGAAGCAACTAAAAGCGAGATTTTCAAGGCCTTGGAATCACGGAACAAGGAAGAACTACGGTGATGACCCTTTGGGTCGTCACATTCTCCACCTCTAAAACAACCGTTCGTCCTCGAACGAACAAAAGAAAGAAGTACCTGAGTTGGGAAATAGATGAGGATAACGGCCCCGCATATCGGACTCGGACTCCCAGGTCGATGCCTTCGGAGGCTGACCTCTCCACTGAACACGCACCGAAGGAAAACTCTTCGACCTCAACTGTCGAACCTGCCGGTCTAGAATAGCCACTGGCTCCTCCTCATATGACAGATCCTTGTCCAATTGGACAGTGCTGAAATCTAACACGTGTGATGGATCTCCACGATACTTCCGGAGCATAGATACATGAAACACGTGATGCACAGCTGACAAGCTAGGTGGCAAGGCAAGTCTATAAGCCACCTCTCCCACACGATCAAGAATCTCAAATGGACCGATGAACCTAGGGCTGAGCTTGCCCTTCTTCCCAAATCTCATCACGCCCTTCATAGGCGATACACGGAGCAATACCCGCTCACCAACCATGAAAGCAACATCTCTGACCTTGCGGTCTGCATAACTCTTCTGTCTAGACTGAGCTGTACGAAGTCTATCCTGAATAATCCTGACCTTGTCCAGGGCCTCCTGAACCAGATCCGTACCCAATAATCGAGCCTCTCCCGGCTCAAACCATCCAACTGGAGACCGACATCGCCTACCATATAGTGCCTCATACGGAGCCATCTGAATGCTGGACTAGTAGCTATTGTTGTAGGCGAACTCTGCTAAAGGCAAAAATTGGTCCCATGAGCCTCCAAAATCAATGACACATGCTCGGAGCATGTCCTCAAGGAT
Source organism: Nicotiana sylvestris (assembly GCF_000393655.2). Classification (NCBI taxonomy): domain Eukaryota; kingdom Viridiplantae; phylum Streptophyta; class Magnoliopsida; order Solanales; family Solanaceae; genus Nicotiana; species Nicotiana sylvestris. The sequence continues at coordinate 101,230,851 of NC_091064.1, forward strand.
CTGAATAGTCCTCTCGGACTGACCGTCCGTCTGGGGATGAAATTCTATACCCAACTCAACCTGGGTGCCCAACTCTCGTGGAACCGCTCTCCAGAAATGCGAGGTAAACTGAGTACCCCGATCCGAAATGATAAATAGCGGCACCCCATGAAGGCGAACAATCTCCCTGATATAAATCTCGGCTAACCTTTCAGACGAATAGGTGGCTACAATAGGAACAAAATGCGCTGACTTGGTCAGCCTATCAACAATAACCCAAACCGCATCAAACTTCTTCCGAGTCATCGGAAGTCCAGTAACAAAATCTATAGTAATCCTCTCCCACTTCCACTCGGGAAGCTCAATCCTATGAAATAAACCACCAGGCCTTTGATGCTCGTACTTAACCTGCTGAGAGTTCAAACAATAAGCCACATATGCAACAATGTCTTTCTTCATTCCACGCCACCAATAGTGCTGCCTCAAATCCTGATACATCGTCGCGGCGCCCGGGTGAATAGAATACAGAGAACTGTGGGCCTCCGCTAAGATCAGCTCTCGAATCCCATCAACATTGGGCACACAAACTTGCCCCTGCAATCTCAATACACCATCATCATCTAAGATCACTTTCTTGGCACCTCCACGCTACACCGTGTCCCTCAAGACACACAAATGGGGATCATCGAACTGCCGATCACGGATACGCTCCAATAACGAAGAACGAGCAACCGTGCAAGCTAATACTCGACTAGGCTCAAAAATGTCCAACCTCACCAACTGATTGGCCAAAGCCTGCACGTCCAAAGCAAGCGGTCTCTCACCGACCGGAATATAAGCAAGACTGCCTATACTGGCTGACTTCCTACTCAAGTCATCGGCCACCACATTGGCCTTTCCCAGGTGATATAAGATAGTGATGTCATAATCTTTCAACAATTCCAACCACCTCCTCTGCCTCAAATTCAACTCCTTTTGCTTGAACAAATACTGAAGACTCTTACGATCCCTGAACACCTCACACACCACACCATACAGATAGTGTCTCCAAATCTTCAATGCGTGAACAATGGCTGCTAACTCCAAATCATGCACTAGATAGTTCTTCTCATGAACCTTCAACTGCCTCGAAGCATAGGCAATGACCTTGCCATCTTGCATCAACACTGCACCAAGTCCAATGCGAGATGCATCACAATAGACTGTATAGGGCCCTGAACCTATGGGCAAAACCAACACTGGTGCCGTGGTCAGAGCTGTCTTGAGCTTCTGAAAGCTCGCCTCACACTCATCTGACCATCTGAACTGAGCACCTTTCTGGGTCAATCCGGTCATAGGGGCTGCAATGGATTAAAACCCTTCCACGAACTGACGGTAGTAACCTGCTAACCCCAGGAAACTCCGAATCTCCGTAGCTGAAGCTGGTCGAGGCCAGTTCTTGACTGCCTCTATCTTTTTCGGGTCTACCTGAATACATGTTGTTGATACGATATGACCCAGGAATGCAACCGAACTCAACCAAAACTCGCACTTCGAGAACTTAGCACACAACTGACTATCCTTCAGGGTCTGAAGAACCACTCTGAGGTGCTGCTCATGCTCCTCCTGACTGCGGGAGTATATAAGAATATCGTCAATGAAGACTATCACGAACAAGTCCAAATAAGGTTTGAACACTCGGTTCATCAACTCCATGAACGCTGCTGGGGCATTAGTCAATCCGAATGACATGACCAAAAACTCATAGTGCTCATACCGAGTGCGAAATGCTGTCTTAGGGACATCAGACGCCCTAATCCTCAGCTGGTGGTAGCCAGATCTCAAATCTATCTTTGAAAACATCCTCGCACCCTGAAGCTGGTCGAATAAATCGTTGATCCTCGGTAGTGGGTACTTGTTCTTAATCATCACCTTGTTCAATTGCCGGTAATCAATGCACATCCTCATCGAACCATCCTTTTTCTTCACAAATAGCACCGGTGCGCCCCAAGGCGAAACATTAGGTCTAATGAAACCCTTCTCAAGCAAATCCTGAAGCTTACCCTTTAACTCTTTCAATTCTAGCGGCGCCATACGATACAACAGAATGGAAATGTGCTGAGTGCCCGGAGCCAGATCAATACAAAAATCAATATCCCTGTCGGGCGGCATGCCCGGCAGGTCTGAAGGGAAGACCTCGGGAAACTCTCGAATAATAGGAATAGAATCAATAGACGGGACCTCAGCGCTGGAGTCGCGAACATAAGCCAGATAAGCTAGACACCCCTTCCCGACCATACGTCGAGCCTTCACATAAGAAATAACAATGCAAGAAGATTGACCAGGAGTCCCTCTCCATTCTAAACGGGGCAAATTCGGTAAGGCTAAGGTCACGGTCTTGGCATGACAATCCAAGATCGCATGATACGGGGACAACCAATCCATCCCTAATATGACGTCGAAATCCACCATATCCAAGAGCAACAAGTCAACACGAGTCTCAAGACCCCTGAATACCACAACACATGAACGATGAACCCGGTCCACTACTATAGAATTCCCCACTGGCGTAGACACATATACAGGAATACTCAAGGCCTCACTAGGCATAACCAAATAGGGTGCAAAATAGGACGACACATATGAATACGTAGATCCGGGATCAAATAGCACAGAAGCATCCCTATCACAGACCAGAATAGTACATGTAATCACAGAATCTGATGACTCAGCCTCTGGCCTGGCTGGCAAGGCATAACAACGGGGCTGGGCCCCACCTCCCTGAATCATATCCCTGGGACGATTTGCTGCTGGCTAACCCCTACCTCTAGCGGTCTGAGCTCTACCTCTAAGACCTCTACCTCCACCTCTATGTCCTCTACCCCCGCCTCTAGCTGGCTGGGCAGGCTGTGGGGCAACTGGTGCCTGGATCATCGGACAAGGACCCTGCTGCTGCAAGCTGATGGAAGCTCGAGGACAATATCTGGCAATGTGACTCACATCGCCGCAAGTATAACAAGCCCTCGGCTGCTAAGAATAACGAAGTAGTGGTGCACTAATAGGTGCTGATGGTGAACTGAAGAGCTACTGGTCAGAATACTGCAGCTGAGAACCACGACCACTTGGTGTGCCATGAGAAGCCTGGAGAGCTGACTGAAAGGGCCTCGGAGGATGGCCTATACCATAAGAATCCCTACCTCCAGACGAGGTACAACTGAATCTACCAGAATAACGGGGCCTCTTATCAGACCCATAACCACCTCCCTGAGCAAGTGCCATCTTTATCCGGCAGGCACCATCTGCCGCCTCTTGGAATGAAATCTCACTACCTGCACTCATGGCCATCTGAACACGGATCGGCTGGGGCAACCCATCAACAAACCTCCGCACCCTCTCTCTCTCAGTGGGGAGTATCACAATGGCATGACGAGCGAGATCAATGAACCGGGTCTCATACTGGGTGACCGTCATAGGACCCTGCTGGAGACGCTCAAACTGCCTACGAAGAGCATCTCGCTGAGTAACTGGAAGAAACTTCCCCATAAATAACTCTAAAAACTGATCCCAGGTCAATGATGGCGACCCTGCTGGCCTAGCTAAACAAAAATCCCTCCACCAAGTCTTGGCATATCCTGCCAGGCGAAAAGTGGCGAAGTCGACCCCATTGGTCTCTACAACGCCCATAGTCCGTAGAACCTCATGACAGCTGAATATGAAATCCTGAGCATCCTCTGAGGGAGTGCCACTATATGTAGTAGTGAAGAGCTTGGTGAAACGATTAAGCCTCCACAAAGCATCCGCAGACATAGCCGCACCATCACTGGACTGAGCCGCAATACCTGGCTGGGCTGCCACAGCTGGCTGAACTGCCAGGGCTGGCTGAACTACTAGAACCTGAGCCTGAGGAGCTACCGGCTCTGGAGTACGAGTATCTGGAGTCTGAACTCCTCACCCAGCCTGAGATGTGGCTGGAGCTACGGGAAGAAAACCCGCCCTAAAAATGCCTTCCATAAAGCCTACCAGTCGGACCAAAGCGTCCTGAAGCACTATAGTGGCTATGAAACCCTCTGGGACCTGAGCTGGGCCCACCGGAGCTGCTGGAGCTGGAACCCCTTCGTCGTAGTCAACATGAGGCTCCACCTCTGGGACTGCCACTCGGGTCTGAGCTCTGCCCCGGCATCAGCCTCTGGAACGGCCTCAGCCTCGCCCTCTGCCCCTAATAGGAGCTGCTGCTGGGGGCTCGGCCTGCTGCGCGGTAGAAGAGGAAGCACGTGTTCTCGCCATCTGCGAAAGAACAGAGTGGAAAGACAATCAGTACTTGAGAAACAGAATCGCACGAAAAGAATGAACAAGGTGAAGTTTTCCTAACTCACTAGCCTCTACGGGATAAATACAGACGTCTCTGTACCGATCCCCAGACTCTACTGAACTTGTCCGTGAGTTGTGAGACCTAAGTAACCTAGTGCTCTGATACCAACTTGTCACGACCCGGATTTCCCACCATCGAGTGTCGTGATGGCGCCTACTATCGGAGCTAGGCAAGCCAAATATTTAAAACACCTTTCCTGCTTGCTTTCAAACAATATAATAAACGCGACAAAATTTAAGCGGAAGACTTTAAATCTAAAGCAACTGAAAACATAAAGTGCGGAAGTTTAATACACATCACTACCCAAGGTCTGGTATCACTAGCTCACGGACTACTACAGAATACTACAAACAATGTTTGAAAGGAAATACATCATGTTTGTCGGATACAAGGTGAACAAACAAAAAACATGGAAAGGGGCTTCGGCCTGCGAACGCCAGCTAGGCTACCTCGAGAGTCCCTGGACTGAAAATAGCTCCCAGAAGTCCTACTGCTGTGGTCCGTAAGCTGCTCCTTGATCTGTGCACAGAGTGTAGCATCAGCACAACCGACCCCATGTGCTGGTAAGTGTCTGGCCTAACCCGGCGAAGTAGTGACGAGGCTAAACAGGACCTACCACAATTAACCTGTACAGATATATATACAAATGCAAGAAAACAATAACAAGATAATACAAAGTAAAGCTGGGAGGGGACATGCTATCGGGGAGTAACAGATAAAAATGAAATATCGGAAATAAACAGAAGAAACTCCGGTTCTCATGATATATATATATATATATATATATAGTGGACGGCGTGCCACACGATCCCATAATATCATATATAAGTGGACGACGTGCCACACGATCCAATAATATCATATATAAGTGGACGGCGTGCCACACGATCCCATAATATCATACAAAAGTGGACGGCGTGCCACACAATCCCATAATATCATATAAAAGTGGACGGTGTGCCACACGATCCTATAATATCATATATAAAAGTGGACGGCGTGCCACACGATCCCATAATATAATTCGAAACATCTAATTTTGTAAGGAGAGTCCCATGAGGGGAAATCAACAACATATCACTCTAACCCGGCAAGGGTACAACTAACAGCCCAAAATATCCCGACAAGGGAGACTATATATATCTAACAGCCCACTATATATATCTAACAGCCCAAAATATCCCGGCAAGGGAGTAATCACAACACATTCTCTTTTTAGAATCCCTTCTTCCTCAACTAACACATTCATGTTCGAGCTAACGCTCCAAAAGTACACCAATCACAATTTTACCTCAACCGTTCACATTATATGAAACTCATCAAATAATCAAGGAGATTGTGTCACGTTATTCAAATTAAAAGCAATTAAGACTCATGGTCATGCTAGACTCCGGTGCATAGATAACCGTCACCATGCCTATACACCGTACTCCACATTAGCAAGTAGCAAATAACATCCTAATCCTATTCCCTCAAGCCAAAGTTAGAACAAACACTTACCTCGATGCCTTGAACACCACTCAAGTCTCAATTATAGCTTTACCTCTTGATTCCACCACCAATCCGCTCGAATCTAGTCATAAGTTACTTAATCACATTAATAAATGCTAAATGAATCAACCCCAATGCATGAAAATAATTTTTACAAGGTTTTTCCCAAAATGGTCAAAAACACCCCCGGGACCCACGTGATCGAAACTCGAGGTTCGGACCAAAACCCGGTTACCCATTCTCCCACAAATCCAAATATATGATTTGTTTTGAAATCGGACCTCAAATTGAGGTCCAACTTCTCAATTTGTAGAAAACCTAGGTTCTACCCAAAACACCCAATTTCCCCCATGAAAATCTTTGATTTGAATTTGAAATCATGTTAAAAGATGTCAAGGAATAAAGAAATTAAGTTAGAAATCACTTACCAATCGTTTTGGAGAAGAAAAGTTGTTTGGAAAATCGCCTCTTAGGTTTTGGGTTTTTGAAAAGTGGATAAAATGACTGAAAATCCCGAATTTATATATATGCTGGGGGCTGGCGCGGACCGCGCAGAAATGCACCGCGGCCGTGTGGCTGCCAGCTTGGACCGCGCGGAAATGTACCGCGGCCGCGTCGAGGGAGGGAAGAGGTGGGCTCTCCGAACCCACCCAGCGCGGACCGCACTGATTTGGTGCGCGACCGCGTTGGTAGACCTGGCTACCGACCCTCTGAACCCCCACCACGTGGACCGCAAAGGAAAGCACTGCGGTCGTGTGGCTGCCAGCGCGGACCACGCAGAAACGGCCGCAGCTACGTTGGGCCTGCAACACCTGAACCTGCATTTTTTTTTTAAGTCTAAGGCCTCCCGGGCCCCACTCAAAACTAACCCGAGCCCTCGGGGCTCCAAACCAAACATACATATGATTTTAAAAACATCTTACGGTCGCATTTGTGCGATCAAATCGCCAAAATAACATCATATACATAGAATCAAGCCTCAAAACACATGATTTTCTTTCAACTTTCATAAAACTCTAATTCCCCATTTTAAGTCCGAAATACGTCATATGACGTCCGTTTTTAGACAAACTTTATAAATAGTGCTTAAAACATATTTAAGACTCGTACCGCGCGTCGGAACCAAAATACGAGCCAAATACCACAGTTTTCTGATCAATTTCCTTCTTCATTTTCCTTAATTAATCTCAGAAAACAATTTCACACAAAATTTCATTTCTCGGGCTTGGGACCCCGGAATTTAATTCCGGGCACACGCCCAAGTCCCATATTTTTCTACGGACCCTCCGGGACCGTCGAATCACGGGTCTGGGTCCGTTTACCTAAAATGTTGACCGAAGTCAATATTATGCATATTAATATCAAAATCCATCAAATTTTTCACATAATTCACATATTCTAACATAAAAACTTTCCGGCTACGCGCCCAAACTATGCACGCAAATCGAGGCAACTAAAAGCGAGATTTTCAAGGCCTCGGAAGTGCGGAACAAGGAAGAACTACGGTGATGACCCTTTGGGTCGTCACAGTCTTACAAACAGTTGATTGAATCAGTTAGGCACAGGCTAAATCCTTTCGTTCAGTCTTATCTCATTCGAGGATTCCCCCTAGCCATGCAAGTATGGCTGTATGAGTGTTGCTCCTCCGTCAACATTGATATATCTACAAAGATTTCTAATTCAATTCCTCGCATACTAAATTGGTCAGCTACTAAGGCTCAGATTTGGTTAGCTGCAATTGAAGACAAAATGATCAAGCTTGAACTGATGAAGGTAAATGGTCTTTATTTATGATAATACAATTTATCTACAAAAATATCTACAATCTGTATACATACTCTACCTTAAACAAGCTAATTTACTTTTTTCACCATTCAGTTCACCAACATAAATGAATCACCTGAAGAGCTTTCACTAATGTCTTTGCCTGATAAAGTTGAGTACATAATTGAAGAGGTTGAACATATTTCTGAGAATCCAAAAGTTTATGCTCCTCCATTGGAACCCAAAGAATCAATTGAAAAAGAGAAAAATGAGTCTATTCTTCGTAAAATAAAAAAGTTAAAATGACGTGTTGAGAAGGTAACATGTAGTCCTAAAAGGCATTGTGATTTATATATAATAGTGTATCTGTTTTTAATTCATATTTCTGAAGTTAACTATGTATTTTTTAATTATGTAGGTCGATGAAAATCTTGAAGATTTTAAGAAAGATGTATTTGAAGAACTAGGTAGTCTTTGAGACCTAATAAAGGATTCAATCAAGATTGTTTTGCAGATGATAAACAATCCAAATGATCCAGTTGATGCAAAGGTAACATTTGAATCGTAATCATATTAACAAAACTATTTATGTCACCTCTAAAATATATATCCTAACTAATATAAAACTTACAGTTTGCTGGGAGTTCAACAAAAAACATTGGCCAACCAAAAGACAAGAACAATCAGTAATTTCAGTTCAATAGTGGTGAACCAGTGCAGGTCAGCCCCAGCAAAACAGGTATCTACAATATATCTCCAGTATATCTACAATTAAATACAAAATATCTACAAAATAACTACAAATTATTTAGGAGTTAACTACAATTTGTCTACATTATATATACACAATATATACAATTAAATCAAGCTTATTTACACAGCTATACAGATTTATGTAGCTATTATGACACACCTTCATATCTTCATAAATTGTACCTTAAGCCAATACTATCCAGTATTATTTAACACTTTTAATGAAAAAAACAGAACATGTTGAATGTGCACATGGTGAAGAAAATCATCCAGCACGTGTTGATTTATATACACATTTTGAAGGGGTTGTTGATGAAGAGAATGCAGGTATAAAATTGTTTTCAGAGATATTTTCTTTTTGTTTCAATATTTTTACCATTCTATTAAGTTATATAAATATGGTGTTACAGAGAGGGAAGATATTCATGCACAATCTCCAATTCACGGAGTGACAGTAGCAGCTCAAAGAGAACAGCAGAATCCGGAAGATGAAAATGTAGGTGAAGAGGCAGAGTATGTGAATGTAGGTGATTCAGAAGAATCCGGAGGTGAGAAGAAGGAGGTTACCTTTGATGATTTCGAGCTGCCTGATAACTTCTCCCATTTGGTTAAGTTCGACGAGCCTATACAAGATGAAACAACACCCGTGCATTAAGGTAGAACAAGGCAGCCGGGAAAGCATGCCCGATCACCATTTCTCCCTTTATACAGTTCTGGTGGCAGCACCTCGGTTGGACCTCAAATATTTCACCTCAAACACATGTTTACTAATGTTATTGGTCAAAATGTAGACTCTGAGCTGTTGGATCAATTCCACAATTGGTTATACCACGGTACCGACACAGGTCCAAAGAGGTTAGGTTGCACAATTTGACACTTTTATTCCAGTATTCATCTTTTATACATCCACTTCATTCAACAATTTTATTTTTATTTCTATTTGTTTATATAGGAGGAAGGCTCCGTATTCTATAAAGGACAACCAAATTAAGCCATGGTTAGATCTTGGGGTTGAAAATGTTGACAAGAAGGAGTGGTTCTTTTCCCTGGTACACCCATGACAAGTCCTTAATGACTCGGTAAGATTCAATGTATTTGATTTGTAGATAAATTATAGATAGTTTGTATTCTGAATGAATAGATGCTTTGTATTCTGATTGTAGATGAATTGTAGTTATTTGTAGTTTTATGTAGAATATTTTGAGATAACTTGTAGAATAAATGCAATATATTTTTGTTGCAGCACATTAATGTTATAATGTATTACTTGAGAAAAAGAGGCAAGTATGGCCCCCACAACAAGACCAGATTTACTACAACAGATTGTGTGTTCAAGACTAGGATTGATCATATTTATGAAAAGTTCAAAAATTCTCCTCAAGAAAAGAAGTTTTTTGTTGTCAAACCCCAGGGCGTTGTAGCAGAATATATATTAGGGTATAGACTACTCGCAAATGTCGCATAGGATGAAGTTGATTATGTCATCATGCCCGTCAACATTGTAGAAAAATTACACTGGGTGTTGGTTGTTTTTGACATTGTAAAAAGGTGTCTTTAAGCGTATGATTCCATGGTCTCTTCACACAATCACCCTATTGTTGAATCTTGTGTCGAAAAGTTTTCTATTATTATCCCTTTGTATTTGTCATGCATCGGGTTTTATGGGAAGCGTAAAGACATCAACTTCAAGAATACAAAAGCATACATTGAGAAAGTTGTTACCGACCCTATTAACATTCAGTGGATCGTCGGAGAGATACCACAGCAAAAAGAAGGATCACTGTAACAAAAATCTTCTTTCTTTCTATACATTTAACCCTTTTTTCTTATGGTTTGGTAAATATTGACATTTTTTTATCTTTTGCAGTGATTGTGGTGTATTTGTTGCTGACTTTGCAGAGTATGTTAGTATTGAAGAATTATCAATTCCACCAGAAGACCTTTCTGATATTGACCAACACCGTAGACGTTATGGAGCGCTACTTTGGGACTATGCTAGAAAGAAGAAGGAGCTTGGGGCAATAAGTGATAGTGAAGTGACAGGCAAATTGGCAAGGAGGAAAGGTGCACCAGCTTTGAATGAGAAAACATGAGAAACAATTGTGTAGTTGATGCTAGTTTATAAGATAGATTGTAGAGAACTTTTTGAACAATTTATTATGTTTTAATTGTAGCAGACTTGTGCTACAATTATAGTAGCCTTTGTTTCTTTTTTCTTATCCAGTATTGTAGTTCAAATGGAAATATATTGTTGGGTTTATATTCACTTGTTGAATCTTTATAGTACATTATCTTCATTATTTTTAGCATTTAAATCCTTTCCAACTAAAATTTTATACAGTTATTCTGATCTACATTATTTTTACCATAAAGCTTCTTTCTACCTGAATTTTAATCTATATATTATGTCAGCTACAGATATTGTAGTTTTTTTGTAGTTGTATTTGTAGATAATTTGTAGATTATTTTAACAGTGTGTTTTGTTTCTTTTATATTCATTTTTTGAATGTAAACAATACTTCGTCTACAATATTTTAAGTTTTAACTACTTTCCTACAGATTTATAGAAACATCTGTAGAAAAATCCTAACTAACTACATTATGATCTTTAAAAAAAACATGTATTTTTTTTGTAGTTTTATTGTAGATAAACTGCAAAAATACATTAACAACTATGTAAAGGATTCCATATATAGTAAAAAAGTTCTAGATTATATATATAGAAAACATTCATAAACAAATCAATCTATGAAAGTATTATCTCAATATAGAAAAATCCTAACTAACTACATTACGATCTTAAAAAAACCAACGATTACACATCAAAATCTGTTATCCAAAACTAACCAACAAATTTTATGAAATATTCTATTAACTACATACAATTTTATTTCTTTTTGGGTGCATTCTTGCAAGATCTTTTGTTATGCCCTTCTCCTCTGCAGTTGCCACATGTAACCTTGTACTTGTTTGAACTTATTTCATCATATGTTTTGTATCTTTCTTTTTGAGGTCTTCCTGGCTGCATTTTCCCTCCTTTAGGTGGATTTACTACTTCTTTAGTTATATGTTATGGCACATTCCATTTGCTTTCATCAGGCAGCGAATTTACTGGTATTTCATAAGTACGCAAGAGGTACGCCCTTGGGTAATAAGAAGAACAATATTCTTCAAAAGACTCATCCATTTGTCTTAAAGTAGCCAAAGCATGTGGACAAGGTAGTTCATCAAGCTGGAATTGCCTATAACTACATTTCTTGTTTTCAAGACAAACAATATAGCGCCTCACACCATCTATTACTGTATGGATATAGTTTGTTGAAACCCTCACCTACGAGTACATTACAAACAAAAAAACAATTCATATACAGTTAAAACAAAGATATATACAAAATATCTACAAAAAATCTACATTGTGTTGTTTATGAATTTGATTCAATAAATAATCAGATCTTACTCTAAGCTTGTGCGACAATGTTCTGTTGTCATCCAACTCTTTGTTGAATTTGTATCCAAGGTATGTGAATGTACCCTTTGCTTTCAATAATTTTTCTTTCATCCAACGTTCAAGAAGGATCCTCATATACTCTAATAGTTCTATTATCGGTAGCTCTCTTGCATATTTTGTTACAGCATTCAACGACTCTTCAATGTTTGATGTTATAGTCTAAGTTCTGTTCACTGTAGCATGTACTCGAGACCATCTATGATATCCAATATATTATAAGTATGCTTTAACACGGGGGTCAACCTCCTCAATATTTGACATCCTTTCATTAAATTCATCAAGTGTGTATGACCGCGCCGTGGCAAAGTATAATTCACTTAGCTTAAGATGTCCCTTCTTGAACTTTGCCCGTATATTTGTCCAAATATACCACATGCAAGAATAATGTGGCATGCCGGGATAAACAATAGATGTTGCCTTCAAGATACTCTCATTCCGATCCAAAACAACACACATATTTGGTCTTTCACCATACGCGAGCTTGAATTGCTCAAAACCCCACTTCTATGATGTGTCATTCTCTGAATCAACAACATCATATGCCAATGGTAATATGGTACCTACATTATGTAGCAAGAAGCAATTAATTGGCTGCAGTAAAAATACAGAAGAAGACATATATATACAAACTACAATTATTCTACAATATATCTACAATTAATTTGCAAGTACTACAAAAAACATACAAGCTACAATATTTCTACAAATAAAACTTCAGTACCTGCTGCATCCATTGTACTGGCTGTTAGTATTATTCCTATGTATGCTGACTTTAAAAATGTCCCATCAACTACTACAACTGGCCTACAATATTCTCAACCATTGATTGGCGTACAAATCGCAACAAATACATACAAGAAGCAGTCATCGTCTGTATTCTTCAATTTCACTACAGACCCCTGATAAGTCTTCTCTAGAATATACAAATAACTAGGCAATTTGTTGTAGGAGTCAGCAGAATGACCTCTCAAAAACTGTAAAGCCTTTTCCTTTGCTCTACAGGCTTGCATGTAGGTTAGATTCATGCCGTGTTCAGACAACATGTCAAATTGAATGACTTTTGGGGTGTAAATTGTCTTAGGATCAGAATATTTTGGAATAATCATGCTACCAACTACCATGGCAGTAAGTTTGCGTTGTATGAATGTATTGTCCATTAAAGAGCATATGCGCTGGCTGTCGAAATTTCTGACCTTGAACATTGCAGAATCATTTATGCTAGTTGCCTTGAAGTGCCATGTACAGTTTTCACCAACACATCAGCCAGTAGCTACAAAATAAATACATTTTAAGCAATTGGTTAAAATTTATATTTAAAAAAAATTGTTTTAGCTTAAACGATCACATTATACAATCTATATACAACATAACTACAATTCAACTACAATTCTGTTAAACATTATCACAACGAAAACTGAAGAAGTAAAAGATTACAAATAAACTACAAAATTAAAAAAATAATAATCTTGACTATTCATATGTTCATACCTTCTAGCACTAAATCTTTTAACCCTGCATTGGAACTTGTGCATGACAGAATAGTGCTTCACTGCAGTTGCAATTGTTTCATTGTCTTGGTATACTTGTCCTACTTCAATAGAACTTGGTTTACTATCTGTTATTATTATACTTTCATATTCCTCTATAACGGGAGATGTTGGCATATCAAGTAACTTTAGTATTCTAGACGAACCTGCATGAAAATAAATATAAATATTGTTATCTTCAATTTGTAGAAAATTTGTAGATAATTTGTAGAAAGGTTGAAATTCTGTATTTCATATTAATTTTTTAAATGTTTTGTAATTTTAATGTAGAATACATGTAGAAATTTTGTAGATATTTCAGAAATCCATACTGATATATATATATATAATTTATTTGTAGATAAAATGTAGATAAAGTGTAGTTCATTGACAATGTACCAGAATTTCATAGAAAAAATAACATCCCACACCTGCAGCTGTGTTCTCATTGGTGATACTCAATTCCATATTGAAATCGCGAATAGTTATACATAGCGGATATGATCCTAAGTTTTTGTTTTCCTTTTTCGTCTCCATGTATACACGAACACCCATATCGTACCTAATTTCCATTGGAGGACAATGCTCGTTGACAATGTATTTGATTTCTATAATTTTTTTTGATGTATCAATCATTAATTGTTGTGCTATTGTCGAAATCAATAGACTATAACTCGCATCGTCATTGACTACAATGCTATCGACCTCGAATTCTCTAAATCTCCCATAGTTATCCCAATTCTCATTCAGTTGTAGCATAATTGATATTTTCGCCATAATTGCTTTTGTTGCAGAAGAATTGTAGAATTGAGAAAATGTTGAAACAGAGTTTATCGCAAAAACAGAGTACGGAAATTTTGTAACGAAGTCGACGATAGTTATTACTGTGCGTAATTTGCGTTGTGGAAGATCTGAAAAATATTAAATTTCCCTTTTTTAGCGCGCCTAAATAAGGAATCTTACAGCTACAATGATTCCTTATTTAATGCATTGTATATATTATGTAAAAATACTATTAGCATGAAGGGTAATATGCAAACTTCGAACATATTTGGTAATATAGTTTCATATATGGTATAGGAACGAAAATTTCCCATAAAAAAAAAACCCATGAAATTCCCTTTTCATTGATTGGCCCAAATTAAATGTGAGCCTACAAGATGGCTTCTCCCACTTCAACTTCAAATTTTCACTTAGGTACTCCATTAGCCCAATTCTTCTACCGATGAAGCCCCACCAAGAAACCCCAACACCATCAGTCCATGGCCCATTCTCGAACAAAAACCTCATAACTAACCTACCAAGCCCCAAACAAAAGAAATTGGGTATTATCACTTTTAATCCGCGCTAAAAACTATTTATATTTGGTAGCCAAAAAAGTATATAAAACTTGTATAATTTTTATATATAACATACAAAATGTGTGTGTATATATATATACATAATATATATATTTCAACCATTATTTTTACCGCAGCTATACAGTGTCATTTTTCCAAAAAACAATCGGCATCAGACCACAACCCATGAACCCTCCGTGAATATCCTAAATTGAAGAATTAACCTAAATAGTTATCCACCACCCGCTTAAACTAAAAAAAAAATAGCTGACAAATATATAATCCACATATAATATATGTATAGCTATATATAACCAATATATAATTTATATATACTGGCTAGGAAAAGTAAAATTTGAATCTGGTTAGTTATTTGTGTAAGATCCCGAACATAAGTAGTGATATTACTTCCTTTTTAATCGTTCTCTTGGTTTTCGAATACATATCCTAAAGAGTAAGTAAATCAAATTTTGATTTCACCTATAAATATGATAAATTACTTCTCATTAAACGTTACAGAATTCTGAATATGCAACAACGGGAGTACATAATTTATTCTGACCAGCTAACAACGTACATTACATAAGAGTGTTTATTGTTAATAATATGTTATTTTGGTGTGTAGAAGCCTTTTTTTATAGAAATGATCATTTAAAAAAAAATCTGTATATTTAATTTTATTAATAAATAACAAAGGAAACAAATAATAAATTTATTCTTAAAAATCGATTTAATTAAGCAGGTATAAAGATTTTTTAATCTATATTAGCTTGATTAATTAAGAAAATAAAATCGCATGTGATGACGCCTCTTTTTGCTTAAACAATAATATCATTAAATTACTAAGTTTGTTTTGGGTAAAATTTTATGGTATTTGATATTTGTTGGCCGTCTTATAGATTTCCGCCTGGTAGAGCCAATTAAATGGAAAAAACGCCTCTTAGTAAGGGTTTCTTTATGTTCAGAATTTGAATTCGAAACCCCTATTAAGAACAGTGGAATCACATCCATCTCACGCATACCAATGTACGTTCGTGATTATAATATATATACAGTCAAGTCTCTCTATAACAGTTAGGGCCGGCTCTAATGTATATCCAAGTAAGACTTTTGCCTTAGTTTGGGGGCCCATTTTTTAAAAATAATAGATTTATAGGTATTAAAAATATATATATTTAGCACTTTTCGTATAAAAATAAAGTTTTTCTAGCAGTTGCCTCAAAGAAAAGAAGTTTTCAAGATTATAATTGATAAAATCTTACTTAAGATTAACAATCTCAAAGAAAAGAGGTTTTCAAGATTATAATTGATAAAATCTTACCTAAGATTAACAATGTGTCAAGATAGATTAAATTTGTTGGCTATATTATCAATTGAAAAAGAATTATTAGAGGAAATCGATTATAAAAAATTATTAACAATATTTTTAAAAATAATTTAGGCCTCATATTAAACTTTGGTTTTAGGCCACACATATGTTTGAGCCGCCTTTGATAACAACATTCCTATATAATAACACTTCACTGTAAAAGCCAAGTTTTTCCGGAACTAATTTTTATGTTATGTTATATCATATGTTCTCTATAACAGCACTTTACTATAACATCCAAAACTATTCGGAACAAACGAAGCTGTTATAAAGAAGTTTGATTGTACTCCTAACTAATTAGTTGTAGTAAAACTTTATTTAGGGATAGAGGTCCCACATAAATCACTTACAAAAAGTTGATAACAAAAGGTAGTGGAGGGTGATACAGTAAATGGCATAGCCACACATATGTTTGAGTCACCTCTAATAACAACATTCCTATATAATAACATTTTACTATAAAAGTCAAGTTTTTCCGGAACTAATTTTTATGTTATGTTATATCATATGTTATCGATAACAACATTTCACTATAACATCCAAAACTATTCGAAACAAATGAGGTTATTATAGAGAGGTTTTACTGTACTCCCAAGTAGTTATAGTAGAACTTGATTATTTAGGGATAGAGGTCCCATATAAATCACTTACAAAAAGTTGATAACAAAAGGCAGTGGAGGGTGATATAGAGCGTGTTTGGATTGGCTCAACTTTTAAGCCATTTTTAAATGTTTGGAGTGTTTGACAAAAAAATAACTTAAAAAAAGCTAAAAACCACAAGTTAAATATCCCAACTTTTCCGTTTTTGACTTAAAAGCCATCTTATCTTGACCAAAGAAATTACTTACTTGTCCCTTATAAATTTTACTAATCCCAAAATCACCCTCATCAAACAAATCCTAAAATATCCAACTACTCCCACTTTCTGTTCATCTTCTTTCCTCTTCTTCTCCTTTATCTTCAATCTTTATGTAAGTTCATTCTTTCTTCTTTTCTTATTCATCTTGTTATATTATATAGAAATTGAGGTTTGTCAGATTGTTACATAATAAGCAAGAGGAAGATGTAGGTTCTTGATTTGTTTTCGGTGATATTTTTGTCTTTTTAACAGAAAAAAATGTTTACTAGCACTTGTTTACCAAACACTTCAATAACTTTTTTCAAGTTTCAACATTTTTATCCAAACAGATAACTGTTTATTTATAAAATAAGTCACAGCCATTTTTTTAAGTCAATCCAAACGGGCTCATATTAAATGGCATAGGTACCCATAGATAATTACACGTCCATTTTTGCTGGATATAGTACCATAGTGGAGCTCCTTCAATAAGCACATGCATGTAATCATCAACAATGCCAGAACACTGTTCAGGACTACTTGGGAATCCAAGGTTGATTACTGCTCCATTTGAAGTATTTGGAGTTCTCTTTGGTACAAGCCATTAATCATTAAAAAAAATGTTTTCTAGGGAAGGAATGAAAAATATTTTGGAAAAGTGTATATATTAAATTTTAATAATGATATTAACAAATTAAATAGTATTTCGATGAACTTCGTCCGTAACTCATAAGAGAAAAAAACTATTTTTGCTCTTTTTATGAAAATGATCTCCTTGAAAATAGTACTCCATTGTTAAATTTTGATGTTTATGTGGCAGAAAATAGCTTGCATATTTCGGTGGTTTTTTTTTAATTCTTGTAAATACTAAAGATTCAAAATTTTGTTGAAAGATGTACCTTATCAATAATTCAAACTATAGGTGAAAATTATTTTACAACCATGAAGCATCAATGCTTGTCTTGCCTCTGCAGGGCAAGTAGGTGCCGAAGGATATTATTATTCACAACCAATATCTAAATGCACATCTCGAATCGTCACATCACATTCGAGTAAAAGATAAATGACAAATTCGACTGGTGTGCACGTACCTTTTTTCTACCTTTGGGAAATTAAATGACTAAATGTAAAATCAAACATTTAAAGAAGGAAATGCCAAATCAACCATCCCACGTTCTTTGGAATAGTCATTTTCTGTTTTACAGTTTTTCTTTTACTTTTCCTGAATCTTTTCGAGGAAAACTTTTTGAAGAAATTTTCAGAAAGCTTTTAAAAAAAAAATTATTGAGGAAATTAACATTTTTAACAAGATTTATACTGTTAAATAAAAGGCCTTTCTGAAAAGTATTTTGAATAAATTCTAAAAAATTGTACAAGATTATTCAGTCAAGTGTCTATGTATTGTTCTTTAGTGGGAAATGGTCAAAAAAAAAAAAAATCGTACTATCCGAAAATTGAGCAATTTTCTTATTGTGTTAGACTTTTGGTATAATATTTGTCACACCTCCTTTTTTCCTACACTCGAGAGGGAGTGTATAAGAGAGTTTTTTTCAACTTGAAGTGACAATCGAAACGGGATTATTTATTTATTAAATTCAGAGTCGCCACTTGGGATAATTTTATGGTGTCCCAACTCACCGGTTCAAATCCATAATCGAGGAAAAGATTGACTCTGTATTACAGTCCGCGGACCAGAAATCGGGGTAAGGAATTCTGTTAACCCGGGAGAAGGTGTTAGGCATTTCCGAGTTCCGTGGTTCTAACACGGTTGCTCAACTGTTATAATCGGCCTATTATCTAATTTTAATACATTTTTAACCTATGTGCATTTTATTCTTTTAAACCGATTTTATTTAATTATTTTTAGGAGAGATTCAACGTCATCTAAAACACGTCTTGAACCACGTCACATAAATGCACCCGCAGTCCAAGACACATTTTATTTAACGTTGTTAGGATTTTGATTTGGGTCACATAAATGCGCACCCGAGTTTAGGAAAGTAATTTTTAAAATAGCGCGCCTAAAGCAACTACGCGTTTTTCAACTTTGCGAGGGCCATGGAAAATTCGCTAAATGGCCCGCCTCGATTTCTAAGGACAAAACATTAATTAAATGAGGGCCGTGCATTTAAGATTTTTGTTTGGCACGGCACGCCTCGAATTATTCTAACCAAGAGGTTGCTAAATTAAATTATGAGGGCCATAATTATATCTTACTTAATACGGCTCACCTCAAATTTGCTTTTAAGAGCCCAATTAATTGACTAAGGCAAGGTTTAATGTGATTCTAATATTTTTTGTCAAGGGTTCGAACCTGCCCAACAACTAATGGGCCTTGGTTAACACGTACTCTTAACCAGGAAACGGGGCATAAGAGGCGAAAATGATCCAAGTCCTATTCGCAAGTATTTGGGCTGAAGGTGAGCCCAATTTCAGAATCCCGGAGCTACCTCAAACAGGACTCAACATCGAGCCTTCACAACGTATAAACAGTGATTGAAACAACAAAAGATCGAGATAACTCCAAATGGCTAAACAAAGAATTACCATATAGACAACAGTTTTAAAATCATCCTTTAATTGACCAATGGATAATTACATGAAAGCTTTAGCAATGCCATGATTTTGAAAACAATTAGAGGTCTAATTCTTGAGCAACTGTACAGCAGATGACTCTAAATTTTCAAAGCCTTAAATTAACTTGAAGTGCTGATATGGAATTTAAACCTTAATTAGACTTCAAATTAATATAACTTATAGGACTAAATAGCCAAGCTCTTACAATAACCGAACATGCTCAATTAAATACTGACAGTATCCAAACCAGCAATTAAAATCCCATTTCACCTGAACCTCAAAAATCAAACCAAAGTTCTCAACATGGCTTAGGCATTTCACACTTAGTAAAAAAAACAAATGCAAAATACAAAGCATGTAGCTAATACCTTAATCAGCAGAAAAACAACTGTGAAACACCATATACATTTTGATCCCAAATAGGAGTCTCAACCTATATACATATTCAATTGCCTATACAAGACTTGCTCACACCACTTCTGAATATGCTATTTACCTTGGGACTAAACATTTAACTGTAATCCCAAACCAGATTTATAATAGGCAAATATTAGCTCATATAACACTTATCATTATAGTTTTACTACATAATGCTAAAGCAGTAGATATAGAGAAACACTAAATTAAGCACAGCTTGTATTCCATCAAGTTTCTACTCGAATTACACAGTCAACATGAGCCAGAGAGATACCTGGAAAGCAAAAAAAACAGAAAGATGAGAAGATTAGCAACAGGCAATAGCAGTCAACCTAGATTCAACCACTCAGCAAATGAAATCAGCTCAGGAATGTCAATGGAACAGTAGAAAAATAAATCCAAAAAACCAGCTCTAAACCAACTCTTGAGTCCCAGATTCAAGACCTTTCTAATCAGATGCCATGACTTGAAAATAACCTTTTCAGAAATTTTTTAAACTAACACTAGAAATCCAGAAGCTGAATTTTAAAGTAATTCAAGCAATTTCAACAAAAGAATCCAGAAAATCAAGTTGTTATTTCTGAATTCACTCCTAAATTCCCAGCCGTTTTAGTTTTTTGTCAGTCTTTTTCTCTTCAAAAATCCCCTTGAGCTTGAAGAAATGGATAGCTTTATAGGCAAGGCACTGGGGCAGCCTAAAGAAATCAGATTTTCCATTTTGACCCTTTTCATATTTTCGTTTTTGTTCAAAAGTCCTTAGTTTAAAACATTAGATTTCATGTAAGTCCCCACCCCAACTTCTTAGAAGCTTCCTAATTCAGTTTTTAAGATTCCCTCCATCAAACTTCCCAAACTAACCTTTAAGACCCCACTATTTACTTCAGAATTCCAGAGGTGAGCCAAACTGACCCGACTCAAACTGGTATGGGTCTGAGACCCAAATTGAATTCCCTCTTGGGCTCCTGATTATTTTAAAACAAAGCCCAGTTCAAGCCAAGCAGAAATCCAAAATGAAGGATTGACCGAATTGGGAATTCAAGCCAATCAGAGAAAAAACCAAAAAACCTTTTAAGAGGAAACAGAAACAGAAGACAAGACGGGGATGAACTAAATGATAGAACCAATGAATTAGACATGCTATTAAGCTAAATATGCAACATGGATGGACGAACAAACGAACCTATGATGAAGAGAAGAAAAACGAATACAGCAAAGAATAAAATGAAATCAAAATGACAAAAAGAAATCATGCAAGACCAGCAAACGAACAGAAAATACCTAACAAGGACGGCCCACCTTGAAGTCACTCTTCGACCTTTCGATTTTGACCGAAAGGGGTCTTAATCATGTGTTCTCAGAGGAAAACACATGAACAAGATCCCTCTTGGCCTCAATCTTTACTAACTCTGCCGATTTTGAGATATTAAAATTTTAGGTTTCATGTTTCGATTTAAGATTCGATGAGTTCGGGCAAGATTTGAGGGTAATGGAGTGTGGATTTGGAAACATGGGAGTGAGGGGGTTCTAGGGTATGAATTTCGGGTGGATTGGGGGTGGCGCCGCCGGCGGATGGTGGTGGGAATTTGGGGCGGCTGCTAGGGTTCTAGTTAGTCTCTGAGGGATGAACTGAGAGAGATGAGAGATGGTGAGGGGGAAATCTGAGGTTCCAACAATTATATACTAAACACACGCTCAGTTCCTGTCCGTTGAATGAAAGGAAATCAACGGCTCCGATTGGATAACAACGAAACGAGGTCGTTTGGTTTTAGTGGGGAAAGGGACCGGGTATGGGCGGATTCGGGCTGGTTTGTGAATGGGTATGGGGCGAAAAGAATTTGGGCCTGCTGAAAAATCAACTGAACAGCCCAACAACTTTTATTCCCAATTCCTTTCCTTTCATAAATTCCTTTTCCCCCTTTTTTAATTATTTCGAAACTTTTTTTTTACTTTCCCCCTTTTTAAAAATAAAAATAAAAATAAAACCTACACTAATTCCCAAACAAAATTGATCCTAATAAATTAAATTAATTAACTAATAATTACCACAATTAATTAAAAACCCAATTAAGGAAAAACTACCAAAATCAAAAACTAAACTTAAAATGTGCAAAATAAATTATATTTTATGATTTTTCCCATTTTTATAAAACAACTAATTTGTTAATTAATCCTAACATGTAGAATTAAATCCTAAATGCAAATTCAACATGTTTTGGTATTTTTCATTAATTAAACAAAGTTAACATGCGCAGACAAATGCAAATAATTAACGAAAAATGCTATAAAATCTACGAAATTTCAAATAATGGAAAATTTTATTTTGTTTTGAATTTGTGGGAGTAATTCATATAGGGCAAAAATCACGTGCTTACAGCTGCCCCTCTTTGCTCGGGAACACGAAGAGTTTTCGTGCAAAGATAAAGTGAGCGGATACGAGCGATTTTTTGCCCGTTTGAATACTCCGTGGGAAGCATTTTTTGAAAGATTTTTGACCGCACCCTGCCTCTGAGGTTGCCTACATATTCTTGGCTATAAAGGAATCAGGTCAGTGTAGTTCGGGAATGTTTGGTAGCTGGGACTACCATAAAGCTGTGATTTCACTATTGTTGTTGTTGCTGCTGCTTACTGAACCCCCTTATTACACCATGTCAAAATAAAAAGAAGCTAGACTAGACTATGATCTATGAGTTACAAGAGATCCTATCTATATCTTCAAACTTGCTCTTGCGGTTCCTGTTGCCATATTGACTTGTATTCTCCCGGTGAGACCCCTTTGTTGCCGCCTTGAATTGTAATCTGAGATGTTTTCCCTTTCTCCATGTGGATGCCTGACTGCCAACTACACTTGAGATATTTTCCCTTTCTCTAGGTGGACGCCTAACTGCTGAACTTGAATGTATTCCCTGATCTCCAGGCGGGCTCCTGATTGCTGCACTTGATATGTATTCTCATGCTCTCCAGGCGGGCTCCTGATTGCTGAACTTGAAATGTATTCCCATGCTCTCCAGGCGGGCTCCTGATTGCTGAACTTGAATGTATTCCCATGCTTTCCAGGTGGGCTCCTGATTGCTAAACTTGAAATGTATTCCCATGCTCTCCAGGCGGGCTCTTGATTGCTAAACTTGAATGTATTCCCATGCTCTCCAGGCGGGCTCCTGATTGCTGAACTTGAAATGTATTCCCTGCTCTCCAGGAGGGCTCATGACTACTAATTTGAAATGTATTCCCTGCTCTCCAGGCGGGATCCTGACTTCAACAAAATAGACAAAAACAAAGAAAATTTTCTGCCCCAGTTTGGTATATGGGCACATATGTAAGTGTAAAACGAATCATATTACCAAATATCAATAAGAACTTGAAAGCTAAAACTTGAATTATACTCCCTTATTCTCCAGGCAGGCTCCTGACTGCTGACTTGAAATGTATTCCCTGCTCTCTAGGAGGGCTCCTGATTGCTGACTTGAAATGTATTCCCTGCTCTCCAGGCGGGCTCCTGATTGCTAAACCTGAAATGTATTCCTTTGTTCTCCAGGCGGGCTCC
The DNA here is from genome assembly GCF_000393655.2 of Nicotiana sylvestris. NCBI lineage: Eukaryota > Viridiplantae > Streptophyta > Magnoliopsida > Solanales > Solanaceae > Nicotiana > Nicotiana sylvestris. The sequence goes on from NC_091064.1 coordinate 101,254,302, forward strand.
TGACTGCTAACTTGAAATGTATTCCCTGCTCTCCAAGCGGGCTCCTGACTTCAACAAAATAGACAAAAACAAAGAAAATTTTCTACCCCAGTTTCAATCAAAGGAAAATCTTGTCAGTTTAAAATGGTGGTTAGTTGATGGCATTCTTGCTTAAGGTATCTTCGCTGCCATGTTTTGTTTTTGACCTACTTTCCCGAATTGGCCCTGAACCGCTTGACTTTATATCTGACTTTAAAACCCCATGACCTTTGACGACCCGAGTGTTCTATACCCATACTGTTGTTTTACACCTTTGGTCCCTTTATCTAAACCTTTTCATCTCCCATGACATTACCAAATTATTCCACCGATGAAACTTCCGGTGATTCCTTGTATCCCACTTTACATCATGCTGTCTTTGGTATGTTCTGGCCAAACTGTTCTTCACAATTTTGGAAGTTGGTAATGAGCTTTGAAATCCTTTCTCATTTGCTTTGAACAAGACTGACATTGAAACATCTTAGAAAAAATAAACCCTAAAAGAAATGAAATGCAATGACTTTGAGAGTTAAGGATAAGAAGAATTCAAAACTGGGTGACTGCTAAAAAGGGAAAAAGAAAAGAGACTTATCTGAGTAGAACAGCTGGTACCAATGATCATGACATGCATTTCGGATTAATCGCCCCAGTCTGTCTAACCGATCAACTTTCAGTTGCCATACTTTGTTGCCCCGGAACTCCACAACCTGATTTCTTCACCCAAACCTTGACCTTGTTCATCCTACGGCGCCCTGAAATGTTTTCACCAACAGACCTCTCTCATTTGTTCATCTCTCAACTCACTTTCGCCTCAAGGTGCCCGTGAAGGTTTTCACCAATAAGACTCTCTCATTTTTTATTTCTCTCAGCTCCCGTCGCCTTATGGTGCCCGTGAGGGTTTTCGCCAATAAGACTCTCTCATTTTCATTATTTTTCTGCTTGGACCAGAGTGTTGCCCCTGATATGAATCACCCCTACCTGCTCGACTTGGCATTTCTCGAATACTGATCAGAAGGTCTTTCTTTGGACCGTAATGTAGGCTTTTGGATATGGTTAGAAAGAAAGGGTATCAAAGGCTCTAAACAATTCAAATAGGTTAAAAATAACAACTTTCGGAATCATATTTCTCACAATGACCATAACTTCTGCCCCATTTTCTTGCTCAAGGACTTTTGGATTTTGTTTTGATGAGACCAAACCGTGAGGCTGCCTATGTATCCTTAAAAGGAATTAGGTCGAACGTAGCTCATGTCATAGAAATTGCTTCGTTGTTGCGATTTTTCTTTTTCTGTTCTTCTTCTTTCCTTTCTTTCTTCTTTTTCTCTTTTTGTTGCATTGTTGTTTTGTTATTTTGTTTGTTTTTTTCCTTTTCTTTTCTCTCTTATTTTTCTTCTTTTTTTTCATTCCTTTCTCTCTTTTTTTCCTTCTCTCTTTTTTCATTCTTTTCTTTTCTTTTTTCCTTTCCTCATCTTTCGCGTTTGTGTTTCTGATCTTTGCTACTGATTCCAAAAGAGGGATACAAAAGGATGTAAATAAGTCTCAAAGGGGGTAGCAAAGGATAAAGTGTTTAGATAGCAGAACAAAATGCATTCGTCATTCCAATCTTCAAAATATGCTAAGTACAAGCAAATACAATTTAACCAAAGAAATCATACATAATATCTTTTGACTGCATCAGAATTGATAGCCATTTCTGCACATTTGCCTTCTATATCTGTTAGATATAAATCACCATTGGACAACACTCTTGTTACGACGAACGACCCCTTCCAGTTTGGGGCAAACTTATCTTTTGCTTCAGCCTGATAAGGAAGAATGCATTTCAATACTAACTGACCCACTTCAAACTTCCGTGGACGCACCTTCTTATTATATGCTCTTGTCATTCTCTGTTGATACAACTGGCCATGACATACTGCTGCTAATCTTTTCTCATCAATCAAACTCAATTGTTCCAGGGGGGTTTTAACCCACTCATCATCGTCAATTTTGGCTTCTGCAACAATCCGAAGGGATGGAAGTTCAACTTCCGTGAGTATCACTGCTTCCGTGCTATATACCAACAAATAAGGAGTTACCCCTACTGAAGTGCGAACAGTAATGCGATAACCCAACAATGCAAAAGGCAGCTTCTCATGCCATTGCCTGGACCCTTCCACCATTTACAAAAGTATCTTCTTTATGTTCTTGTTGGTTGTCTCGACTATTCCATTCCCCTTGGGGCAGTATGGGGCGGAATTGCGATGTGTAATCTTAAACTGTTGACACACCTCTTTCATCAAATGACTGCTGAGATTAGCCCCATTATCTGTGATGATCACCTTTGGGATCCCGAACCGACAAATGATGTTTGAGTGCACAAAATCGACCACTGCTTTCTTGGTCACAGACTTGAAAGTTTTAGCTTCCACCCACTTGGTGAAATAATCAATGTCCACTAGAATAAACCTGTGCCCATTGGACGCTGCTGGCTCGATTGGCCCAATGACATCCATGCCCCAAGCAACAAAGGGCCATGGTACGGACATTGTATGCAATTCAGATGGTGGGGAATGGATCAAATCTCCGTGCACTTGGCACTGATGACACTTGCGCACGAAACTGATACAATCTCGCGCCATAGTGAACCAATAATAACCTACTCGAAGAATCTTCTTTGCCAGCACATGCCCACTCATGTACGGTCCACAAACTCCAGAATGCACTTCTATCATGATAGTTGTGGCCTGTCTAGCATCTATGCATCTCAACAATCCAAGATCCGGAGTTCTTTTGTACAGAACCCCTCAACTGAAGAAAAATGCGTTTGCCAAACGCCGAATTGTTCTCTTTTGATCACATGTGGCTTGTACTGGATATAACCTCATCCTGATATACTCCTTGATATCATGAAACCAAGGCTCACCGTCAAGTTCTTCTTCCACCACATTACAGTAAGCATGCTGATCATGGACCTAAATATGCAAGGGGCCCACATAAGCCTTATCTGGGTGATGTAACATTGATGCCAGAGTAGACAAAGCATCAGCAACCTCATTATGGATCCTTGGAATATGCTTGAACTATACTGATCGAAACCGCTGACAAGGATCATGCAAACATTGCCGGTACGGTATGAGTTTTAAATCTCGTATTTCCCATTCCCCTTGGATATGGTGCACTAGAAGGTCCGAGTCTCCCAAGACCAAGACTTCCTGGACACCCATGTCTGCAGCCAACCTCAAACCCAAAATGCACGCCTCGTACTCAGCCATGTTGTTAGTACAGTAGAAATGAAGTTAAAGGGTAACAGGGTAGTGATGCCCCGTTTCAGAAAGTATGGCTCCTATCCCAACGCCCTTCATATTAGCAGCTCTGTCAAAGAAAAGTTTCCACCCTGGCTCCCCAACTGGTCCCCACTCATCAATGTGCATGACCTCTTCATCAGGGAAGTAAGTCTTCAAAGGCTCATATTCCTCATCCACTGGGTTCTCAGCCAAATGATCGGCCAATGCCTGGGCTTTCATCGCAGTCCTAGTCACATAGACGATGTCAAATTCTGTGAGCAAGATCTGCCATATTGCAAGCCTCCCTGTAGGCATAGCCTTCTGAAAGATATACTTTAACGGATCCAAATGAGAGATGAGGTAAGTAGTGTAAGAGGACAAATAGTGCTTCAACTTCTGTGCTACCCAAGTTAGGGTGCAACATGTCTTCTCAAGGTGAGTGTACTTAACTTCGTAAGACGTGAACTTCTTGCTAAGATAATAGATGGCTTGCTCCTTCCTACCAGTGATGTCATGCTAACCCAATACACAGCCAAAGGAATTGTCCAGGACCGTCAAATACAGAATCAAAGGTCTCCCCGATTCTAGTGGCACCAACACAGGCGGGTTTGATAAATACCCTTTTATCTTATAAAATGCTTATTGACACTCGTCTGTCCACTTGACCGCGACATCTTTCTTCAACAGCTTGAAGATAGGCTCACTGGTTGTCGTAAGCTAAGCAATGAACCTGTTGATATAGTTCAACCTTCCTAATAGACTCATCACTTCAGTCTTGTTTCTTGGAGGTGACAATTCTTGGATAGCTTTAATCTTTGAAGGGTCCAATTCAATACCTCGGCGGCTGACTATGAATCCCAGCAATTTTCCAGATGGCACACCGAATGGGCACTTTGCAGGATTAAGCTTAAGATTGTACCTGCGAAGCCTTTGGAAGAACTTTCTCAAATCTCTGACATGGTCAGACTGCTTTCTAGACTTTATAATCACATCATCCACATAGAACTCGATCTCTCTGTGTATCATGTCATAGAATATGGTTGTCATTGCCCTCATGTAAGTTGCCCCAACATTTTTCAAACCAAATGGCATGACTCTATAGCTGTATGTTCCCCATGGCGTGATGAATGCCGTCTTCTCTGCATCTTCCTCATCTATTAGGATTTGGTGATAGCCCGCATAGCAATCCACAAAAGACCCAATCTCATGTTTGGCACGGTTATCAATCAGAATATAGATATTTGGCAGTGGAAAGTTATCCTTGGGACTCGCCTTATTGAGATTACGGTAATCAACACATACCCTGGTCTTGCCATCCTTCTTTGGCACAGGTACTACATTGGCTAACCAAGTGGGATACCGAGTGACCCGAATAACTTTTGCATCGAACTGCTTGGTAACCTCTTCTTTGATCCTCACACTCATATCAATTTTAAATTTCCTTAGTTTCTGCTTGACAGGAGGGAATCCCGGGTCAGTGGGCAATTTGTGAACCACCAAATCAATGCTTAAACCTGGCATGTCATCATATGACCATGCAAAGATATCTTTGTATTCAACCAAAGAGAAACTAAGATAAGTGTCCATAATGGACACTTATCTTAGTTTCTCTGATATTGTCTGGGTCCCCTAAATTGATTGCTTTTGTATCACTCAGGTTAGGCTTGGGTTTTCTTCAAAATGGCTTAGTTCTTTAATAATCTCTTCAAAGGCCTCATCCTCGTCGTATTCTGATTCATTATCACACTCTTTTTCTTGAATTACTATTTCTGAATTAGATTGGCTTTTGAGACTGGGCCGAAGATTCCTCATGTATGTCATGTTATTGAAACCAGCATAAAAAGGGCTATACAAGGAAGAAAAGAAAACAAAACTGTCAGGAATGAGGAAAAGGGAAATTGCATTTTATTGAAAGTAAAAGATAATAAAGTTTATACATCCAAACAGACAAAACATAGAATCTGAATTACAACCCTGGAATAATCCAGATAAACTGAAAGAAAATCAAAGCAAACTACCAAAATTCCTTCCTGGCGGGGAGAGGAGTAACTTTCCAATTGTTAATATTTGCATCGGGCCCAACAAATTGCACATCTGCCCTGCTAGAATCCTCTCCAGCTGCCACCATGTTCACCTCGTCAAATAATTTCTCAAACCTTTCAAGTAACTCCTTATTAGGACCAACCACAGAACTGGGAACTGTTGTTGCTGGGTGTTTCTTGGCGTCAGGCCTGACAAATGATTTGGAGAGATGCGGGATGGGCTTTGGGAGGACCCATGCCCTTTGTTTCAGCTTTTTGGCTCTTTTTATGTCCGCAACTGTGGGCTTGAACCCCAAACCAAATGTATCCAAGTTTTTGGGGAGAGACATCGGCTGTACGATACATTGCAGAGATGCACCCAAACCCTTTCCTGGTACAAAACCATTTTTCAATATTTCAACGGCTACCATGACTGCTGCAGCGGCTGCCCTTGGCGCTGGAACACACTTCCCTTCTGGAATTTTCTTTACCGATACCGTGTCAAAAACCTGATAAACTCATGGCCCCTTGTCGTCTTCAAAGTCTATGAACGGAACAATGGAATCATTGTGGGCACACAAATTATCCTCGCCGTGCACAACAATTTCCTGTCTATCCCATTCAAACTTGACCATTTGATGCAGAGTAGACGGACCGCTTTTGCAGCATGAATCCAGGGCCGACCCAACAGCAGGTTATAAGAAACAGCCACATCGAGCACCCGGAACTCCATGGTAAATTCAACAGGCCCTATTGTAAGCTCAATCACTATGTCCCCGACTGAATCTTTCCCTCCACCGTCGAATCCCCAAACGCAGATATTGTTCTTGTGAATTCTTTCATCGTCCACCTTCAATTTGTTCAAAGTGGAGAGAGGGCAAATGTTCGCACTAGAACCATTGTCAACAAGTACTCGGGTAACCACAGAATTTTTGCATTTCACCGTGAGATAGAGGGCTTTATTGTGCTCAGTGCCCTCCATGGGCAACTCATCATCAGAAAAAGTGACTCTGTTTACCTCAAATATCTTGTTAGCTATCTTTTCCAGGTGGTTTACTGAGATTTTTTCAGGAACGTGGGCCTCATTCAGGATCTTCATCAAAGCCCGACGGTGCTCATCTGAATGGATCAATAATGACAATAGTGAGATCTGAGCCGGTGTCTTCCTCAACTGCTCCACAATGGAATAGTCCTGCACTTTCATCTTTCTCAAGAATTCCTGTGCTTCTTCTTCGGTCATAACTTTCTTCACTAGCACTGGGTTGTCTTTGGAGCTTTTAGCCTTTCTCAATTCTTCAGGGGCAAAGCATCTCCCCGATCGAGTCAAACCATGGGTCTCACAAGCTTCTTCTTTAACTTCTTTCCCCTTGTAAGTCACTGTCGCTCGTTTATAATTCCATGGGGCCGCCCTGCTGTTGACTATTGGTAATTGAGTTACCGGCTTGATAGTGACAGGGTCTATGCGGGCACTTTCCACAATTACAACAGGCTTGTTCGCCACTCCTGGCACAACCACTTTCGCTCTTTCATGTTCCCTACAACGTCACTTGAGGATCCCTTCTTGACCACCACAGATGGTTCACTATTTACCCCATTCAACTTGATCACGGACTTTTCACTTGTTGACTTTTCAAACGGCCTGGCTTCACTGGACCAAATCATCATGACAGTTTGCAAAAGCTTCTTATGCTTCCCTTCCTTATGCACTATCTCAATCATATTTGTCTCATGATGGGCCGGTAATGGGTTCTGGTTAATATTAGGTGCCTCCGGAGCTTGAACCTCAATCCGATTAGTATCAATGAGCTCTTGAATAGCTGTTTTCAATTGCCAACATTTCTCTGTATCGTGCCCTGGAGCACCAGAACAATATTCGCAACTCACAGAGTGATCAAGATTCCTCGGGGGAGGATTTGGCAGTTTCGGCTCGATCAGACTCAGCATACCCAATTGTCTCAACCTGTGGAACAAACTGGTATAGGATTCTCCTAATGGAGTGAAGGTTTTTTTCTTCTACAACCTCTCGTTCTTAAATGCTTGGTTGGCCGAAAACCTGATCCAGGAGGATTTTGGTATGCTCTTGGGGGTGAATTGGCATTTTGTGGAGTTGGGTATGTATTTTGTGGGACTGGCGCACGCCATTGTGCTTGGGCCAGAGTTTGGCTATATGTTTGGGCATGGTGGACAGAAAAATGGGGGACTGGTGGTGGGTAGTGGTGTTGTGCTGGGCTATATGGGGTATGCGGGTAGGTTTTGGTGGTGGGGTAGAGGCTGGCTATAGTAATGTGATGGACCCCTGGGTCCGAACCAAGCTCCTGAATCAATCGTTGCTACATCCCCTTTCTTCTTCTTTCCAATTAATTCCCAAGTTCTGCTTTGAATGGCCTGGGTGGTTGCCTTAATAGCCGAGTAACTCATGATTTGTTTTTCTTGAGCCCCTATTCTACCATGCTGCCCATCTTTACCACTTCATTGAAGGACTTGCCTACAACTAATATCATACGACCGTAATAAGTAGGTTCTAAGGCCTGTAGAAAATAATCCACCATTTCACTTTCTTTCATTGGAGGGTCAACCCTTGTTTCCTGCTCTCTCCACCTAAAACCATATTCCCTGAAACTTTCATTGTGCTTTTTCTCAAGTTTTGTCAAAGACAGACGATCCGGAATAATCTCGAGATTGTATTGGAAGTGGCAAGTAAATGCCTGGGCTAGATCATCCCATGTGTACCATCTTCCGTGATCCTGCCGAGTATACCATTCTAGCATTGATCCACTTAGGTTCTGACTGAAATACACCATTAGCAACTCGTCTTTCCCGCCAGCTCCCCTCATTTTGCTACAAAACCTCTCAAATGTGCCACTAGATCATCGTGCCCATCATACAAATCAAACTTGGGCGTATTAAATCCTACCGGCAGCTGCACATCTAGAAACAGACATAGGTCTTTGTAAGCCACACTTACTTGACCTCCCAACCCTCGCATGTCTCTGAATGATTGTTCCAGGATTTTAACTTTCCTGAACATTTCCTCCTGCTTGGGATTTTTAGATGGTTTTTCGGTTTCCGTAGGGAGGTCAAAATGAGGAGTGTAGGAATAGGGTTCGGGAACCTTGAAAGTGGGCTACGGGGGGTAATACTGGTTGTCGTGAGTATGGAACAGAGGCTCACAGGAGGATCAGTGTAATGCAGTAGGTGGAGGTACCACAAAAACATGAGTGACTAGTGGAGGAGGGTGCGAGACTTGTTTGGGTGGTGGAGCCTGTGATGTATGGGAAGTGGTGTCATAGCACTGTTGGTAGAGGGGAAAGGCCGGAGATGAGTTCACAATGGGAGGTTCCTGGGTTTGAGCCAATGGCGGGATAAAAGTAGGGTTGGCGAGATAAACTGGCGGTGGGTGCCCTTTTGCCCATGCTTAGTACATTTCAGCCATCTGCTGCTTCATCTTATACAACTCATCTTTCAGATTAACCTCTGATTCTTCCACCACTTTTGACAGATCGGCAATACTTGCCTCAAGTTCCTGGTTGGCCATGTTCAGCTTGTTTTTGGACCGGGTGTTGTAGGAGTGAGTTTCCAGAATGCCAATCAAACTAACCACCTGCCTGACCGGAATCCCATCAATAACAAACTTGTTAGCGATTAGGGCTTTAACAGATAGGCAACCACACATTTGAGGAGTGAATGCACCTAAGCAGTTAACCGTTTCTATTATGCATTTGATCGGTTGCTTGCGTCATTCCGGCTTTTCTTTATTTCCATTTGCAAGTTCTCTTTTCTCTCTCCTTTTCTCTTCTCTTTTCTTTTCTCTCTTTTTTATCCTTTTCTTTCTTTTCCTTCCTTTGCTCGATTTCCTTTTTACTCTCTCATTTTCCTCTCTTGTTTTGTCATTGTTTCCTTCTCATGGTTTTTTTCTCTCTCTTCCTTTCTTTTTCGCACTTATTTTTCTCTCCTTTTCTTTTCTTCATTTTTTACTTATCACTCTTTTCTTTCTTTTGGGTTATGATCGAATCCTATGGAGATTGCCTACGTACCATGATCCCGCATGAATCAGACCGAGCGTAGTTCTGGAGAAATAAATAACAAAATATTTTAGGATTTTCAATTTTCATAAAAAGCAAATGTTTTGATTACAAATACTCAAAACTAACAGACTCCAAAAGCAACTAACAGACTCTGATGAAAAGATGCAATACAAACTCCAAAAATAAACTATCATAATCCAACAAATGAAAATACAGACTCGAAAACAACTGACAGACTCCAGCAGAAAGAAAATACACACTCAAAACAACTGACAGATTCTAGAGGAAAAGGAAATACATACTCAAATGAAAATCATGAATACATTAATGCTCCTGGTGCCCGCGGGACATCATTCGGTCTCGCCGCGGGCCTATATGCGAGATCCCTTTGAAGTCTATCCAAGTCACTCATTATCTGTTTAACAAATGTCATCACTGCCGCGAAGAAGGTGGTGTGAGTCATATCCTCATAGACTTGGAACTTCACAATAATGTAGTCGGCGATGGTTCTAATTCTCTCTCTTATGACACCTTTTTCTTGCAGCAAACGCCCGATCTGCTGGGCCCTGGCTTTCAAAGTTTGCTCGGCCACATGATTCTGCTCCTGAAATTGTTGCAAATCTATTTCTAATTGCGCCAATGCTGTATAACAATGTTCTCTTTCAGCCTTGAAATCTTTTGCCTGTTTGATCATTTTGTTCTCCGCGGTAATGACCTTCTTTTTTAACCTTGCAACCTCATTGTCGTACTTTTCTTTCAATTGCTTAATCAAGCGCGCTCGTTCATCTGCATTCTTAGCCAATTGCTTTCGAGCCCTGGCTAGTTCAGTTTCTGCTTTGTTGAGTTCAAAACTGTATTCGCCCACTTTCTGCCTCAGGTTATCTATAAGTTTTTTCATCTTTGGCACTTCGGGCGGGGTTTTCTGCCGCTATTTTCATTTTCTAAATTTGGGCTCGAAGGGCCTCATTTTCTTTGGCTAGCTTTTTTTTTTCACCTTCGTCCACCGCGGCTTGCAAGCTATTCTCGAATCGAAGTTCTTTGACTTGTCTTTCCAACTTTCCGATTGTGGCCCTGTACTCATTCTCCTTGGCCAACCAAGCCCACTGTTCTTGCGACGCCTCAACGAATTCTTGAATGTAAAGCTTTTTGGATGGTCTTTCTGGTTCGGCCCTTGCAGTGTTCTTCTTTCTATACCAAGCAAGATAGGCGGGTGAGACTTCGCCTCTAGATAGGTCACGCACTCGAGTGTTCACCGTCAAATACTGGCATTCTTTCCAAATAGAACGAACTGTTTCTTCATGAAATTGGCCGTCGGAACTAACCTCGACCACATAAACACTAAGATCTTCATATGGGTGCATCACCTGACACCTTCCCAACTGTCTCATCACCCGGTAATGAGCGTAGGGCTGAATACCTCGCAGACCCATTAGGAGGAAGTAAGACCAGTGGAGGGCATATACACAATTTCTTCAACAGGAAGCCAACCCAGTGTCCATTCTATTTGTCCTGCAGTGATGGAACGAAGGCGGGATACCCAATCTCCAAACCCCTCTGGCAGCTTGAACCCTGAAATCCTTGTGTCAAACTCTTCAATGCAACTTTTCTCTGTGTATCTGTAACTCATATACTGAGGGCGATGACACAGGTGCTCGATCATCCACATCTGTAATAGCAAATTGCATCCCTCGAAGAAATTTGCCCCAGTTTTACAAGCTGTGAGAGCTCGGTATATCTCAGACACTATCATAGGGGCAAGAGTGCTCTTGGCGTCGGTAATCAGGACCTTGACGACTCCAGCCACCCGCAAATCGATATTCCCTTCTTTTCGGGGAAACACCACAAGGCCTAAGAAAGCTACCATGAAGGCGAAATGCCTATGCTCATCCCATTTTGTTCGGTTCCCTTTGCTACAAACCATGCTTTCTGGATCGTTGAACCCTCCTACATGCCCGTACCTCTGGTATATAAAACGTAGAGTGGAAAAACCACCCTCCAACTCGTAGTACGGAACTCCCTTGCTTATCTTTAGCAAATCCATGAATTTGTGAGAGTTAACGGCTCTTGGCACGATCAGATACCTATGCCTCAGCCCTTCAGTACTTTCCATGTAACCTGCTATCTCTTCCAAGGTTGGGGTGAGTTCAAAATTCGAGAAGTGAAATACGTTATGGGCCGGGTCCCAAAACGTAACCAAAGCCTTTATGATAACTCTTCTAGGTCTGATCTTTAACAACCCGGTGAGACCTCCCAAATGTAGACTGACCTTATCTTGCTCCGATTTTCCCAGATCCTCCCACCACATATGCAACTCCAAAGGGATCTTGTTCCTAACTGTTATTGGCAAACTTTGACTCGTGCTCATTCTGCACATTTATTAGGGTGATTAAGTAAAAAAAATCAAGACTCATTTGACTCAAAGACAAAGTTGACATTTTTTTTTAAAAAAAATAAAGATAAAATCCGATTTTGCAAATACAACCTTTCGGCACCTCAAATACGAAGATTTTAAGGCTGTGTTGGCTAACCGGCGAAAACCTTGAAAAATGACCACAAGCGGTTGTTCTTGCAAAAGCAGCCTTCCGGCGCCCTTTTAGGGACATTCGGCTATTTTTGACAAGAATGGCATCACCCTAATTATTTTCAAATAAAAGTAAAATTTTTGTTCTTTTGGGCTATTTTTGCCAAAGGGAAATTGGACCCGATGAGGGTTGCCTACGTATCCCACATCCTGTGAGAATCAAACTGGCGTAGTTCGGGCAATTTTAAAACAAAAACCAATTTTTTTTCTTTTCTCTTTTTTTTTTTCAAAATAAAACATTTTTTCCTTTCAAAATTTCGGCAGAGTTTCAGTACCATTTGGACATTGGTTTCTCAAAACAGGTGATTATCTCATTTAGCCCTCACACTGCTATTCTCTTTTTTTCAACTTTCTCCTATTATTCAAAAGTCGGTCAGCATGCGACTCCGATGCAAATAAATGCACAAGTAGCAAGTAAGATGCATCAGGATGGTCTTTTCATTTCAGGTACACATGTCCTAGACAGACCCAACCTCTGTGTTGAGTCTCCAAAGTCAAAATGCACATGATGCAAACAAATATTCCTACTAGGGATCCGGCATGAGGTATTGTCATACTAGGTTTAAAAACCTGGGTTTATTTGTTCTAGACCTGGCTTACCCTAGCGGACAACTCGAGCCGGGGGGGGGGGAGCTGCGTACCGGTGACCAAAAGATCATTCGGCTTTGCAACTTGTCCAAACCTCATTCTATTTGGGATATGACACTAACAGAAGGAAGTCACGACCAGCGTGCACTCCTCGGGAGAGAGAAGAGAGGGGTTTCGTAGCAGTTTATATATACAGTTTAGATAATATCAAAGCGGTAAAAAGCAACATTTAGCACATTAGGCCCAACATGTAATAAAATAAGATAATAAATAAAGACAAATGTAACAATTCATCTAAGCTCGAATTCTGAACCCTGAACCAAAGATTCTGGGTTCGATCCCCAGCAGAGTCGCCAGAGCTGTCACACCTCTTTTTTTCCTACACCCCCGAGAGGGAGTGTATAAGAGAGTTTTTTCCAACTTGAAGTGACAATCAAAACGGGATTATTTATTTATTAAATTCAGAGTCGCCACTTGGGATAATTTTATGGTGTCCCAAGTCACCGGTTCAAATCCCGAATCGAGGAAAAGATTGACTCTGTACTACAGTCCGCGAACCAGAAATCGAGGTAAGGAATTCTGTTAACCCGGGAGAAGGTGTTAGGCATTTCCGAGTTCCGTGGTTCTAACACGGTCGCTCAACTGTTATAATCAGCCTATTATCTAATTTTAATACATTTTTAGCCTATGTGCATTTTATTCTTTTAAATCGATTTTATTTAATTATTTTTAGGAGAGATTCAACATCATCTAAAACACGTCTTGAACCACGTCACATAAATGCACCCGCAATCTACGACACATTTTATTTAACATTGTTAGGATTTTAATTTGGGTCACATAAATGCGCACCCGAGTTTAGGAAAGTAATTTTTAAAATAGTGCGCCTAAAGCAACTACGCGTTTTTCAACTTTGCGAGGGCCATGGAAAATTCGCTAAATGGACCGCCTCGATTTCTAAGGACAAAACATTAATTAAATGATGGCCGTGCATTTAAGATTTTTGTTTGGCACGGCACACCTCGAATTATTCTAACCAAGAGGCTGCTAAATTAAATTATGAGGGCCATAATTATATCTTACTTAATACGGCTCACCTCAAATTTGCTTTTAAGAGACCAATTAATTGACTAAGGCAAGGTTTAATGTGATTCTAATATTTTTTGCCAAGGGTTCGAACCTGCCCAACAACTAATGGGCCTTGGTTAATACGTACTCTTAACCAGGAAACGGGGCATAAGGGGCGAAAATGATCCAAGTCATATTCGCAAGTATTTGGGCCGAAGGTGAGCCCAATTTCAGAACCCCGGAGCTACCTCAAATAGGACTCAACATTGAGCCTTCACAACGTATAAGCAGTGATTGAAACAACAAAAGATCGAGATAACTCCAAATGGATAAACAAAGAATTACCATATACACAACAATTTTAAAATCATCCTTTAATTGACCAATGGATAATTACATGAAAGCTTTAGCAATGCCATGATTTTGAAAACAATTAGAGGTCTAATTCTTAAGCAACTGTACAGCAGATGACTCTAAATTTTCAAAGCCTTAAATTAACTTGAAGTGCTGATATAGAATTTAAACCTTAATTAGACTTCAAATTAATATAACTTATAGGACTAAATAGCCAAGCTCTTACAATAACCGAACATGCTCAATTGAATACTGACAGTATCCAAATCAGCAATTAAAATCCCATTTCACCTGAACCTCAAAAATCAGACGAAAGTTCTCAACATGGCTTAGGCATTTCACACTTAGTAAAAAAACAAATGCAAAATACAAAGCATGCTTGTTAATCGTAGCTAATACCTTAATCAGCAGAAAAACAACTGTGAAACACCATATACATTTTGATCCCAAATAGGAGTCCCAACTTATATACATATTCAATTGTCTATACAAGACTTGCTCACACCACTTCTAAATATGCTATTTACCTTGGGACTAAACATTTAACTGTAACCCCAAACCAGATATATAATATGCAAATATCAACTCATATAACACTTATCATTACAGTTTTACTACATAATGTTAAAGCAGTAGGAACAGAGAAACACTAAATTAAGCACAGCTTGTATTCCATCAAGTTTCTACTCGAATTACATAGTCAACATGAGCCAGAGAGATACATGGAAAGCAAAAAAAAACAGAAAGATGAGAAGATCAGCAACAAGCAATAGCAATCAGCCCAGATTCAACCACTCAGCAAATGAAATCAGCTCAGGAATGTCAATGGAACAGTAGAAAAAAATCCAAAAAACCAGCTCTAAACCAACTCTTGAAGTCCCAGATTCAAGACCTTTCTAATCAGATGCCATGACTTGAAAATAACCTTTTCAGAAAATTTTTAAACTAACACCAGAAATCCAGAAGCTGAATTTTAATGTAATTCAAGCAGTTTCAACAAAAGAATCCAGAAAATCAAGTTGTTATTTCTGAATTCACTCCTAAATGCCCAACCATTTTAGTTTTTTGTCAGTCTTTTTCTCTTCAAAAATCCCCTTGATCTTGAAGAAATGGATACCTTTATAGGCAAGGCACTAGGGCAGCCTAAAGAAATAAGATTTTTCATTTTGACCCTTTTCATATTTTTGTTTTTGCTCAAAAGTCCTTAGTTTAAAACATCAGATTTCATATAAGTCCCCACCCCAGATTCCTAGAAGCTTCCTAATTCAGTTTTTAAGATCCCCTCCATCAAACTTCCCAAACTAACCTTTAAGACCCCACTATTTACTTCAGAATTCCAGAGGTGAGCCAAACTGACCCGACTCAAACTGGTATGGGTTTGAGACCCAAGTTGAATTCCCTCTTGGGCTCCTGATTATTTTAAAACAAAGCCCAGTTCAAGCCAAGCGGAAATCCAAAATGAAGGATTGACCGAATTGGGAATTCAAGCCAATCAGAGAAAAAACCAAAAAACCTTTTAAGAGAAAACAGAAACAGAAAACAAGACGGGGATGAACTAAATGACAGAACCAATGAATTAAACATGCTATTAAGCTAAAATATGCAACATGGACGGACAAAGAAACGAACCTATGATGAAGAGAAGAAAAACGGATACAGCAAAGAATAAAATGAAATCAAAATGACAAAAAGAAATCATGCAAGACCAGCAAACGAACAGAAAATACTTAACAAGGACGGCCTACCTTGAAGTCACTCTTGGACCTTTCGATTTTGACCGAAAGGGGTCTTAATCATGTGTTCTCAGAAGAAAACACATGAACAAGATCCCTCTTGGCCTCAATCTTTACTAACTCTGCCAATTTTGAGATATTGAAATTTTAGGTTTCATGTTTCGATTTAAGATTCGATGAGTTCGGGAAAGATTTGAGGGTAATGGAGTGTGGATTTGGAAAGATGGGAGTTAGGGGGTTCTAGGATATGAATTTTGGGTGGATTAGGGGTGGCGCCGCCGACGGATGGTGGTGGGAATTTGGGGCGGCTGCTAGGGTTCTAGTTAGTCTCTGAGGGATGAACTGAGAGAGATGAGAGATGGTGAGGGGGAAATCTGAGGTTCCAACAATTATATACTAAACACACGCTCAGTTCCTGTCCGTTGGATGAAAGAAAATCAACGGCTCCGATTGGATAACAACGAAATGAGGTCGTTTGGTTTTAGTGGGGAAAGGGACCGGGTATGGGTGGATTCGGGCTGGTTTGTGAACAGGTATGGGGCGGAAAGAATTTGGGCCTGCTGAAAAATCAACTGAACAGCCCAACAACTTTTATTCCCAATTCCTTTCCTTTCATAAATTCCTTTTCCCCCTTTTTTAATTATTTCGAAACTTTTTTTTACTTTCCCCCTTTTTAAAAAAATAAATAAAAATAAAACCTACACTAATTCCCAAACAAAATTGATCCTAATAAATTAAATTAATTAACTAATAATTACCACAATTAATTAAAAACCCAATTAAGGAAAAACTACCAAAATCAAAGACTAAACTTAAAATGTGCAAAATAAATTATTTTTTGTGATTTTTCCCATTTTTATAAAACAACTAATTTGTTAATTAATCCTAACATGTAGAATTAAATACTAAATTCAAATGCAACATATTTTGGTATTTTTCATTAATTAAACAAAGTTAACATGCGCAGACAGATGCAAACAATTAACGAAAAATGCTATAAAAATCTACGAAATTGCAAATAATGGAAAATTTTATTTTGTTTTGAATTTGTGGGAGTAATTCATATAGGGCAAAAATCACGTGCTCACAATATTACCTTGTCTTTGAAAGAAAATCTTATTTTTTTCTTGACCCTTGATGAAACTCCAATCCGAGATGATTTTATACCATTCTCAAAAGGTGAATGGTAAATTTGGATCAATATTTTTGAAGAATTTGGTTAAATGGAGTTTACTTATTTCACACTGTCACGATCCGGAATTCCCACCCTCGGGACCGTGATGGCGTCTAACATTTCACTTGCTAAGCAAGCCAACATTAATTGTAGTTATTAACCATTTTTAACAATTCAAATCAAATGAAAACCAATAAGATGAATAAGCTGAAATAAAGTAGATAAAACTGATAAACGGCGATATCCAAATACAAATCCTAGAACTGGTGTCACGAATATACGAGCGTCCAGAGTACTAAAAATAATAGTCTGAATGGAAGCATAACTGTCTGAATTGAAATAGACAGCTAAGATAATGTAGAATGGGACTTCAGGGTTGCGAACGCTATGCAGATGTACCTCAAGTCTCCGTCAAGTACTAGATCCGAGCAAATATACTAGACGCCGCTAGGACCTATGCTGGAATCTGCACAGGAAGTGCAGAGTGTAGTATAAGTACAACTGACCCCACATCTCTGTACGTGCCGAGCCTAACCTCGACGAAGTAGTGACGAGGCTAAGGCGAGTCACTTACAATAACCTGTATGCAATAATAATAATAATAATAATAATAATAATAATAATAATAATAATAATAATAATAATAATAATAATAATAATAATAATAATAATAATAATAATAATAACAACAACAACAACAACAGGAAAGGAGAAACGGAAAATGAAAGTAAGGCAGTTAATTTATGAAAATAAGCTCAATCCTCGCAGACAGAGAACCCAGAATAACCGATCTCATAATTTCATATAACAAAACTGGAAACCAGCACACTAACAACAACGAATACAATATACACAAACTGTTGCGGCGCACAACCCAATCCTACCGTACACACATAATCCTTCCTTATTCCACCATAACATCATTTATCAGTATCAAGAATCACATATAAAATCCGTTGTTGAGCGCAACTCGATCCCACCATATCATCAAAATCAATATCAAAATTTCCCCTTATTCTACCATATCACAACTGTTGTAGCGTGCAACCCAATCCATAAACAAATTCAATAAATATAACTAAATCCAATAGCTCAATTACAAGAATATCTACAATTAAAGAATATAAAAAGCAAAGTAATAAAGGAACCACGTATTAATTAAAGGATTTCTACAAATAATACAAAAGCAACAAGATAAGTCAAGTACGTGACAATTAAGGTGCGCAAGTAAGACAATTAAGGCAAGTAGCAATTAACCACGTAGTCATAGAAGGGACGAATAATTCAATACAAGAATAACTAATGACAAGTAGCAAATTACGACATAGAAAGCAATTAAAGCATGTAATAGTTAAGGCATAGAATAAGATAATTCATGAAATATGAGAAGCATGGAATTATTTTGACATTATATATACATTCGTCACCTCGCATATACGTCGTTACACATGTAATTCACATAACATATAGTTTACGGGTTCCTAATTCCCTCAAATCAAGGTTAGACCCGACACTTACCTTGCTCCGCAATCAAATCAAAGCTCAACTGAGGCTTTTCCTCTAAATTCGCCTCCAAACCAATTAAGTCTAACTAAAATCAACTCAATATCATCAAACAATGCTAGGAAAATCAATTACAATGGATAAAGTTAAGATCTTTATAATTCTCCCAAAAAGTAAATAAAAGTCAACCCGGGGCCTGCCCGGTCAAAACCCGGGTCGAATGATAGATTCTGACTACCTATGACCCCCCGAGTTCATGTATGTGATTAGTTTCAAAATTTGAATCCAAATCGACTATCAAAACTCAATTTCTTATTTTTCAAAAACTTGATAAGGATTCACAAGATTTCACTTTGATTCCCATAATTTTAATGCAAAAATCTAAGATAAATTGATGGAATATGATTAGAAATGGATTAGAATCACTCGCCCAAAGTTTATATATGAAATTATCTCTTCAAAATCGCCTCCTACCGAGCCTAGGGTTCCAAAATATGAAAATGAGGCTAAAAATCCCGTCCCTTAATATATTGTCCAGTCGCAAATGCGATTTGCGAACCCCACAAATGTGAAAAAGTCAACATAAAAGCAAACTCCCCACATTTATGTTGTCATCACAATTGCGACAACTTGTTCGCAAATGCGAACATTGGATCTCCGCAGAATCGACCAAATGATCGCAAATGCGATCTCTGCTGTTCCTAGACCACCCTCGCAACTACGAACAAAATGTTCCCAAATGCCACCATAATAGACCATGCCAAACATCACAAATACGATCCCCCACCTCGCAATCGAGGTCTGCAGACCACACCAGCAACAGAGAGTCTTCAGCTATTCTCCAAAGTCCAAAATCAGTATGTAGCCTATCTGAAACTCACCCGAGCCCCTCGGGCTCCAAACCAAACATGCACATAAGTCCAAATATATCATTCAAACTCACTGGTGCGATCAAAACACCAAAATAACACCTAGAACTACGAATCGAATATCAAAATATATTAAATTTTCAAAGAAATTCAAGAACTTGCAAATTTACAACTAGACATCTGAATCATGTCAAATCAACTCCGTTTTAAGCCAAATTTTACAGACAAGTCATAAATGGTGAAATGAACCTATTCCAAGTTTCGGAACCAAAATTCGAACTCGGTAGAAACAAAGTCAACCTACGATCAAACTTAGGAATTCTTTAAACCTTCAAATTACTAGTTTTCAACAACCCACGTTAAATCAAGTTAGAGACTTCCAAATTCGATTTTGGAGCATACACCCAAGTCCCAAATCACGATACGGACTCACCAGGACCTTCAAAAAATTGATTCGGATCCATTTATACAAAATGTTGACCATAGTCAACTCAAGTCATTTTAAAGACAAAAATTCACATCTTCTTAAATTTTTTACAGGCAATATACCTTATCACCCCCCTAAACTTGTCACGGATTATTAGTTACAGCCTTAAACTATTCGTGGTCTTAATTACCCCCCTCAACTAGGCCTTTTGAGAGCCATTATCCCCATGGATGCTAATGTGGCAAATTGTGTGGGTGCACTCGCCTGCCACGTGGATTTTTCTGTATATGTGGCATTTTTTTGAAAAATAAAATATATTTTTACCTTTTGAAGTATGTTACTTTTTTAAATAATTTTTTTCGAATACAATTTATAATAAAACTACATTATTTAGGCTAAAATTTATTTATCTAAAAATAAGAAAGTTTTAGTTAATCTTTTTTTTTTGAATTTGACCTGAAAATAAAGATTTATATAATTGAAATAAATAGTCAAGGCATCTAAAAAATTATAAAAATACATAGTTTGAAATTAATTATTTTGGCTATAATTTTTTATATAGCTCTAAATTATGGTGCTCTAAAAATATACTTTTTTACATATTTTACATGAAAAAGTAAAAATACACAGTATATATATATATATTTACAGATTTTGCCTGAAAAAAGTAAAAATACACAATTGAAATAAATAGTCATTATATCAAAATAAAAAATAAAAAGAGTGTACAATATTATTATTTTTTGCAATTGCTCACTCTTTTTATTTCTTGATACAATAAATAGTCATTATATAAAAAAATTATAGGAGAATACAAGACAATTTGTTGATATTAAATATATGAATAGAGCAAAAGTGTAACAGATGACAAATTAAATACTTACGAATAGTATATTTGAACAAATTTAAACATCTTCGCTTCTTTAGTATGTATGATACTTAGAAAACTATAGATACAATATAAGCTAACATCTTTCTCTAAATCACTCTATGATGCGACCCCTTGTGTGGGACTTGCAATCAACACAAGGCAAAAAGAAAAGCTCGTGATCTTGTATATTTATGAAATTCCTTTGGACTACTTTGTATCACAATTGAAAAGCGCTTGAATAGTACTTTTCTGGCTCCAATAATCTAAAAAAAGAAAGAATTGAGTAGTTGAAATGGGCAAAAGGATTTAAAGTGACATTCACTTTCAGACAAGGATTTTTCTTTCTAAATTTATCTTAGGTTCACGGTTCACCCAGCTCTAATTATTGTGCCCAATCCATATCAAATTTCCCACATGTTTTGCAAGGTTATCTGATTTGTCGCAATAACATTTTTCGTAATTTTTCTCTATAGCATAAATTTGGTGGAAAGAATAAATAGTTACGCTAGGTTAATACTTTTTTTTTACTCCCTCCGCCTCATATGGCATACTTCCTCAGGGTCATTTAGTTTGATTAATCTTTAAATTTAAATCAAATTAGAGCAACTTAATATTTTAAAATTAAAATTTAAATATTTAAAAACTATACGAAAAGTACTGGTATAAATTTTATATTATCTTATATCAATATAATAAAATATATATTATAAAATATTGAGCAAAATTTACATAGTTCGAATATCAAAAAAACAAAAATAACACATAAAAAGGAAGTATCACTTTTACATGCGGTTAATTCCGTTTTGGATTTTGCAATTGAATTTTGTCGCTTTGTTCTAGCATAAGAAAAGTGAAACCACAACCCAAAAAGGAGAATAGGAAAAGTTGGAAAAGGTTCGTTCCACACTTGACGAACAGCTTTTATTTCTGGAAAGCTGGCTAAATGTTCGAATTGACAACTTAACTTTTTTCTGAACATTATTAAACATTTAAGTATATACATAAATAATTAGTAATTTGGTTTATTACATAAACCTTAGTGAATAAATTAAATTGGTCGATTTTAGATAAGTAACTTCTATATTGTCTTAATAATTACTCCCTCCCGTTTAATTTAATTGATTTTTCGACCTTTTTTGTAATCCACAATATTTGATTTTTTCAAATATCAATAAGGAATTAACTTCGTTTTCCAAGATTTTCCTTGGTGTAAAGAGCCTAAGAGTATTTGTAATATTTTCAATAAATAAATTATGGTTAATATGGTCAATTTCATTGTTGATTAATGTTAAAAGATGAATTCCTTAATATGTGTAAAAATAATAAAAAATTTAATTAAAGTGGACCGGAGAAAGTACCAGGTGTAATGATTGTATGATAAGTATCTATCCATCTTTAGGAGAAGCAATTTATCCCCTCAATGACCTTCATGGACTGCATCTATAATTCTATATTAGTAAGGTCAGAAAATTTTGAATGCTTAAAGCAAGAAAAAAAAAGACAAATAATTACACAAAAATCTGTCTTCTTGTTTTGCATACTAATATCCAATTTACACAATCAGTTGACTGAACGAGTAACTTATTTTTGTGTTACACAATTGTATGAGTGTTGTCTTCGATTGACAAGTGGAGTATGGATCCAAATGAGATTCTGTGTCTAGCAATTTCACTTGTCAAACATAACGCTGTATTGTGGTCTGGGCCCGGCCCATTTCCGCGGGCCAAACGAGCCGGTTCAAGCGGGTCCGGTCTATAGTGGTGCATAAACTCGTAGTGGGCCGGTCTAACCCAAATAGCCCGTGAGCCCGGGACCATTAAGTCCGGGACCGGTAGGCGGGCCTAGGCTGGTTCAACCGGGCCAAACGGGCCCCAACGGCTATTTTTTTTTTTAAATGACCAACGGTCAGATTTTTAAAATCTAGCCGTTGGCCATCAAAATTCAACCGTTTGGCACTTTAAAAATAGCCATTTGGCCCATAAACTTTGTTTTAACCCCAAACTTTTTATAATTACACTTTTTCCCAATTTTCAACTGTAAATACCCTCCATTCTTTCATTTTTACTCACAAATTCATCAATCTCTCTCAATCTCTCCCTAATTTTCTTCTATAATTGCTTACTTTATTATTGCAATTTCGTGAAAAATTGTGAAGTTGGTGAATTGAAGTATTCAAGTCTTCAACGATATTCAATTTTCAAGAAGTTGTTCGTCAATTCGGTAAACTCGTTCCAACTCTTAAGTTTTAATATTATAGTTTCGTTAGTTTTATTTAGTATAATTATAATTAA
Source organism: Nicotiana sylvestris (assembly GCF_000393655.2). Taxonomy (NCBI): domain Eukaryota; kingdom Viridiplantae; phylum Streptophyta; class Magnoliopsida; order Solanales; family Solanaceae; genus Nicotiana; species Nicotiana sylvestris. The sequence continues at coordinate 101,277,091 of NC_091064.1, forward strand.
TATGACATTTTCTTTGAAATTTGTTTTTGTTGGTAAGGGTAAGGGAAAATCTAAAATTGGTGAATCTAGTAGCCAAACTACTACTCTTCCCCCGGCTCCCCGACCCAGACCTGTTACCCGTCCTCCTCCACCTATTATTTTTGATAGTGATAACCCTTGTTTTCAATTTTTTGATAGTCAATTTTGCCATGATGTTGCACCAGGTCAACAATTAAATGAAGAAGTTATGAATGCTCTTTGTCCTAATGAAAGTATCTTTGAAAATGATGAGGAAAATGATGATTTAGATGATACAACTACTAGTCTTGTTACTAACCCAAATGATGCCCCGCCTGACCCTCCTGTAGTAACCCCTACTTTTAATAGACAACCTTCTAAACGGCCCGAAACATCTCTTGTTTGACACTTTTTTACTCAACTAAGAGAACAAAATAAGGCTAAGTGTAAAACTTGTAGGTCTTTGTTGGTTCATAAATTTACTGGAGACCGTAGCGGTACGGGTAGTTTGACTAGACACATAAAGACACATCCTAGAGATAAAGCTAGATTTTTTCAAATGAAAGATGCGCAAGAGGGGACAAGTGTAGATACTACGGTTAACCCTAGTACAGGTTCAAATCTAGTTCAATCGGGAATTAACACTGTTACCGGTGGCATTTTATATTATGATCCAAATAAAGATCGTGAAGAATTGGCAAAAATGGTTACTGTTATGTGTTTACTCTATAGTTTTTCTTCTAACCCTCATTTTGTGCATTATATTAGAAGAGTTTTTAATCCTACTTATAAAGGATGGCCTCGCGCAACCGTAAAGAACGATATTTATAAATATAAACATGAATATGAACAATATCTGCGCTATTTATTTACTCATATAGATTGTCGCATTGCTATTACTACTGATATTGGTAGAAGTGGTAATGACTGTGATTATCTAACTGTTACAAGTCATTGGATAGATGAGGAGTGGATAATGCAAAAGCGCATTATTGCTTATAGAATAATTAATTCACGCCACACAGGTAAGTTTATTGCTAACACAGTTGCAGATATTTGTAGATATTTTTGCATTAGAGATAAAATTATGTCGGTTTCAATGGATAATGCTTCTAGTAACACTAATGCTATAGGCTTGCTTACAACTACACTAAATCCTGCATTTAGTAATATTTTTCATGTTAGATGTATTTGTCATATTTACCATTTAATCGTCGGTGCTGGTATGAAAGTTTTAAATGTAGAAATTGAAAAGGTTAAAATGGCTCTTAATTGGCTTTTTTATTCAACACTTAGAGACTATTTTAAAAAATGTGATGAATTTGGCCTTAGAGAAAGAAAGGTTCCTAAAGCTTGTCCAACTAGATGGAATTACATGTATGAAAGTTTAGTTGTTGCATATGAATATAAGAATCCAATAAGCGCAACGTATAATGCTCGTGTAAGTGATGGTGATGATGATGATGATGGGCACCTTACAAATCAAGATTGGAGTAATGTTAAAATGCTTGTAGATTTTTTAGAACAATTTCATATTGCTACAAATGAATTATCTGGCCAATATTATCCTACTATTTCTAACCGTTTAGTTTATATTGTAGCACTTGTAGATTTATTTACTCAATTTTCAGAGGGTGGAGTAATTTATCAAGAAGCTATTAATTCTATGAAAGCTAAGTTTAAAAAATATTTTTTCCCTATCCCCCTATTTTTGGTGTTGCTGCATTGTTAAATCCTACAATGAAATTAGGAGTTCCTCACTTTTGGTATTCAAAAATTTATAACGCTTTATCACTTTCAGCTGAGGAATTTTCTACACTTGGAGATGCAAAAGTCACAATTAAAATAAATGCTCAAACAATTTATAATGCTTATCAACTTGCCTTAGATCAAGCTAGACCAAATGTTCCAACTCCTACTTCGTCTAGTTTGCAAGCATCTAAAAGAACTACGAGCCTAAAAGCCAGTTCTTGGACGGAGTTCAGGAGTTCTCAAGGTGATAATTTTGGTGATAGTTCACAACTAAATGAGCTTCAAGTTTATTTGTCGTAGGGACTTGAATCAGAGAATTCCGACGGCTCCTTCGATGTTTTGGAATGATGGAAGGACAAACAAAAACACTATCTGGTTCTTTCAAGGATGGCTTGAGATATTTTAAGTGTTCAAGCTTCAACAGTGGCATCAAAGAGCGCATTCAGTCAAGAGAGACTTCAAATCGGTGATCATAGAGTGTCTATGAGGGAGAGCTTGGAAAAATCAGTACTCTTCAGAGATTGGATCCGTTCGGAAAGAAGAAATTTTGGACTTGCAGAATCACAACCGGAGATAGATGAAGCTTATGAAGAAATGTTAGCGGAACTTGCGCAGGATGATGCTTCGCTCGGAAGCGGTGATGAACAAGCTTCTTTTCCACCACCACCAACGGAAATTCCTCCGGACCTTGAATGATTTATGAGATTTGTTAGAGATAATACATAGACTAACATGTAACTTGTATTTTGGCACATCTTCCTTAGTTTTTTTCCTTTTAATGGTGGTATTAGTACCTTGTTATGCTCATTCCATTGGGGGGAGGAAGACTAAGAAAGATATTGCCATTCTTTGTTAATGTCGTAATAGTAAAATATATAAGACATTCCCTTGAATATTTCTGTGCAATTTATTTTGTGTGTAAAATTGATATAGTATATATATTATATATCTAATACATATAAACTATAAACTATATATATATATATATATATATATATATACACATACATATATATACATATATATATATATATATATATATACATACATATATATACATACATATATATATATACATATATATATATATACATACATATATATATATACATATATATATATATATATATACACATACATACATATATATATATATATATATATATATATACACACACACATATATATATAAGGCAATACATACTATACATACTATATATATTTATATAGCTATATATAAGCAATTTATACTAGTATATACATATATAGTTTACAAGAAAGTGCCTTAGATAAAAAAAAATAAAAATAGCCTCTATATATATATATATATATATATATATACACACACACACACATACACATATATATAAGGCACTATATATATCTCTAATACATATAAACTATATATATATATATATATATTACATAAGGCAATATATAATTATATATACACATAATACACCCTTATATATACATAATATACATACTATATATATTTATATAGCTATATATAAGCAATTTATACTAGTATATACATATATAGTTTACAAGAAAGTGCCTTAGATAAAAAAAAATTTAAAAAAAAATAGTCCGGAACGAAAAAAGCACGTTAGGCCCATGGGCCCGGCCCATTTAGCCCGGGACCATGTGGGCTTAGGACCACCGTGGGCCAGTTCCACACATTGGGACCGTGAAGCCCAGGACCGTTTAGGCCCGGGCCCGGACCACAATACAGCCTTAGTCAAACATAGATAAATCCTCACACTGTTATGAAACTATTGTATTGTGAATGTTCATTTATTACTCCGCTATAGATAATCTTTTCAAAGAAGATCTGTTGAAGTTTATCTACAAACAGCTGATGCAGGCAGGTTGCGAGCAACTCAATGAAATGATTTGCAGCAGCTTCTTATTAAACAGACAGGTTGCAAGCAACTCAATGAAATAATTTGCAGCAGCTTTTTATTAAATAGGAAGGTTGCAAGCAGCTCATGCAGACAGCTTAAGAAAAGCCTCGCACCTGCTTCCTGAAAAGCCTTGCAGCTGCTTCCTGAAAAGCCTCGCAGTTGCTCCTTTCTTCTATAAATAGAGAAGTTTTCAGTTTATTATATGTACATCAGTTTGAAGTTGAATAATATATCAACCTCTCTCTATATTTGTCTTCAGTTTATTTACTTTACAGTCTTTATTTTATAACACGTTATCAACACGAGTCTCTAATTTCATCATCACTACTTGACTGTGAGGCAACAGACTGCCTTTGTGTATGGTCAAACTGAGTTCATTCAGAGCATTATGAGAAAAATTATATCCTTGGGGTAGTGAACAGTACATTGGTTTGTGAATTTTCCAACTCTATGAAGAGATGAAATCCTTCTGATATCGTTTCTAGATAAGGCTTATTAATTTATAATTTTAATTTGGTTTCTTTCATGATCTTGAAAAATTATGATTATTATCTATGTCCATCACGTGCTAATTCTGAGTAACTAGTGATGCAAGACTTGCGGGTATATTGTAATTTGAAATACAAATTTGAAGGCTAAGAAGGCAATGGTATATTGAATCAACTTGCTATGTTACGTGCTCTGTACACGTATTAGCATATAACAACTATTTTTTTTATACTTGTTGTCATCTCCATAAAAAAAATTACGAAGTGGATAGCATTGTTAGATTCACTTAAACTACAGCTGAGTCTGTAATAAATATATTGCCACCAGTAGTGGCAATATTTTTTAAGTCTTGTTATGGCTTAATTTTATGGTTCACTTGAACTATAGCATAGTATGGCCACTAGAAGTGGCAATGATTCGTATATCTCATTGTATATAAATTTTATTAACCACCAGAACTAGTATATGCCTATGACTACCAGAAGTGATGATTTAGGCTTGTTATGGTTACAAGTGAAAATAAGTTAGAGAAACTTCTCTATATTATATGCATATCTCGATTTGCTCCTGAAGTAGCAAATATCTCAAAAGAGGTTCGAAGTATCACAATTTGATGTGATTATGCACGTTCGGGTAATTATGTTCCATTCCCTGAAGGATGAGAACTTTTGATAAATATTAATCCATTCCTGAAGTGAATGTGACAATATTAATAAAGCTCATAAATATAAACGCGCTTTTGATGTGAATATATTACAATTCACCTCCAAAAGAGGTAATATGATCGAGGGAATATATAATCAATATTTCATATTTTAAATTTGCTCCTGAAGAAGTAACACAATTGAAAATTCCTCCCGAAGTAGGAAAATATTACGAAGAAGTGTTTTTGTGCTTAAACATTTATATTGTTATGATTTTCTCTCATGATACCAGAAGTGTCTGAGCAATATTTGATAATACAAAATATATCAACAACTCCTTAAGAGCTAAATATTTATCTAGAAGACACATGACACCAGTGATGTCTGATAAATATTAGATTGTGGATAATAAACGAAGGCTCTCGAAGACCTTATATACAAATATGTCATTCATATTATATGAATATGGTCAAAATATATGTTGTAGTAAACCTGAAGTTTACTAATACAAATGGCTATCATATTGAGACTACAAATGATTGAAAGATTGAAAATCTTCATGTTCCCACAATCATAGGGGGTAAAATAATAGGTATGTAAGAAGTGACCCGCCTTATTATTAAATTTGTACTATTTTATGTATCATAGTAAACCTGAAGTTTACTAATGCCAAAGAAGTCACAGTAAATCAGAAGTTTTACTTAGGCAAAAGTAGCTATAGTAAATAAAAAATTCGCTAATACAAAAGTAGCCACAGTAAATCAGAAGTTTACCACTGCAAAAATTTTATGCCATAGTAAACCAGAAGTTTACTAAGAGATAGCACCTTCCATGATAAACTTGAAGTTTTCATTTGCCATATTTAAATGAGCTATTTGAGAATTCAAATAAGCATATATTGAAGAACTAGAACATTCTTCAAGAATTCTCTTGTGTTGCTTGTTCTCATAATAAATTGATTATACCAGCTAAAGTTGGGACTAAAACCTCTTAATTTTGGAATATATAAAAGGTGAATATGGGCTCATTAACCTATCATGTAAATCACTTGTAGATGCATATATGTGATGGTTACATGTGTGTTTATTGTCAACATGCAGTTTGGCATTTGAAATTGCTTTTCTCAATTATGAGCATAATTTTCAGATTATGAAATCAAGATAGTTCATCTTAAAGATTCTGGTTTATATCCAAGCTAGTTTAGCATTGAATACCTCCTATTAATGGCTAAACTATTGCTTATGAGAACAAAACTTTATGTATTTGTCTAAGATTTTCTAAATTGCATACATCAGCACTTGTATGCATCAGACCAACAATATATGATAAGTCCTCCCCTCACAATTGATTTAGGATTAGAAATTAAATATTTTTACTATTCAATAATTTTTGATGCGTGGTATATGATTAATTTCTCTACCACAAACCACAAAGATAGTTTCCCAAAGAGGATTTGGGATATATGTTAGATTTCCTAACATTAGAGGGATGGAATAAGCAGTTGAAAAATATGTTATATGAATCGAATTATCATTAGTATGATCCTCACTCAGAAAATAATTCAAGTCAAATTTCGGAAGCATTTGTTGATCCAAAATTAAATATCATATATCAGCTACAAATGCTCCTATTAAAATTAAAGTCCCAGAAGGATGGAGTTTATTGTACGCATGAAGCGTGGTAGACCAATCGGTTCCAAAGGTAACAATCCTTGAAAAGGATAGGAGAAAATGATCACAATAAGGAGAAAATAAGCTCTAGAAGAGCCTACGACATAACATTTCATAAAAATCCTGAAGAAGTTCAGGTACATGAAATAAAGAAAGTGATGAGATCTCAACAAGTTATGTCGCTTGTGAACCGATATGAAATAATCGTCCACAATATATTTGATACAATACACTGTACAATATTGTAAAAGATTGTGAGGATCGGATCAACGGTCTAGACACTTAAAGATGTCATGCCATTTAGATACAAGTCATAACCTACATGGCTCATTTGATTAAATCTATATGAAGATCCCTAAAGGATTTAAAATGCCTGAAGCATATAGTTCAAAGTCTCGAGAAATATACTCGATCAGATTACAAAGGTCTTTGTACGGTTTAAAGCAGTCTGGGTGCATGTGCTATAATCGCCTTAGTGAATATTTGCTGAAAGAGAGTTACATAAATGATGTTATTTTTTCATGTATTTTTATGAAGAAAATGACATCAGAATTTGTTATACTTATTATTTATGTTGATGACATAAATCTTGTTGGAACTCCAGAAAGAGCTCTAAAAGGCAATTGAATATCTTAAGAAAGGATCTGAGATGAAAGATATTGGAAAGACAAAAGTTTGTCTTGGTATGCAAATTGAGCATTTATCAGACAAAATCTTTATCCATCAATCTGCCTATATAGAAAAGGTCTTTAAACGCTTTTACATGGACAAATCGCACCCATTAAGTACACTAATGATTGTTCGATAGCTTGAAGTGAATAAAGACCCATTCCGACCTCCAGAAAAGGATGAGGAATTCCTTGGTCATGAAACACCCTATCTCAGTGCAATTGGTGCACCTATGTATCTTGCTAATGTTACAGGGCCTGACATAGCATTTTCCGTTAATTTACTAGAAAGATTTAGCTCTTCTCCTACACGGAGACATTGGAATGGGATTAAGCATATATTGCAATATTTAAAGATAACTCTTGATATGAGTTTTTTTATGCTAACAAAGGTAGTGCAGATCTTGTTGGTTATGCAGATGCAGGTTATTTATCTGATCACCATAAATCTTGATCTCAAGTCGGGTCGTGTTTACATGTGGAGGTACTATCATATCACGTCACTCCACAAAGTAATCTATTGTTGCTACTTCTTCAAATCATGCTAAAATAATAGCTCTTCATCAAGCAAGTAGGGAATGGATATGGTTGAGATTAGTGATTCATTTCATTCGAGAAAATTATAGTTTGAAATGTGATAAAAGATCCACAATTTTCTATAAAGACAATATTGCATGCATAGCCCAGTTAAAGGGGGATTTATAAAAGAAGATAGAACGAAGCACATTTCACCAAAATTATTCTACACTCATGATCTTCAGAAAAATGGTGACATTGATGTGCAATAAATCTATTTAAGTGGCAATCCAGGAGCTTTGTTCACTAAATTCTTGCCAACTTCAACTTTTGAGAAGATGTTATACAAGATTCAAAGTGGAGACTCAAATATTTGAAACAATATTTTCATCAGCGGGAGTGAAATACACTATACTCTTTTTCCTTACTAAGATTTTTCCCATGAAATTTTTCTTGTAAAATTTTTAATGAGGCAGCTAGAAATGCGTATTACTAAATATGTGTACTCTTTTTCCTTCACTAGAATTTTTTCCACTGGGTTTTTCCTAATAAGGTTTTAACGAGGCAACCTTTTAATGAACATCCAAGAGGGAGTATTATGAAACTATTATATTGTGGATGTCCATTTATTATTCCGCTATAGATAATCTTCCTGAAGAAGATTATTCATTTAGTACTCTGTTGAAGTTTATCTACAAGCAACTGATGCAGGTAGGTTGCAAGCAACTCAATGAAATGATTTGCAACAGCTTCTCATTAAACAGGTAGGTTGCAAGCAGCTCATGCAGACAACTTACAAGCAACTTAAAAAAGCCTCGCATCTCCTTCTTGAAAAGCCTTGCAGCTGCTTCCTGAAAAGCCTCGCAATTGCTTCCTTTCTTTTATAAATAGAGGAGTTTTCAGTTCATTATGTACATCAGTCTGAAGTTGAATAATATATCAAACTCTCTCTATATTTATCTTCGATTTATTTACTTTACAGTCTTTATTTTATAACCTAACATCTTAATTAATTGTTTTGTATGATCCTTAAGGTAGATTTTTTTTTTGTTGACAAAACAAGATAATATATTAAAAGTTACGGAATTTTGTCTGTTACATCATTCAAAATACTACAATCCTTAAGGATATTTGTATTGCCAATACTGGCTAACTTACAACATACATCAGTAGTAATGTTTTTAGCAAAATAGACATATCCATCCTTATCTGCTACTAAATTATTTAAGACATAAGTAGGTGGTTTGACAAGTAGTTGATGTTGCCTTGTATGATTGAGTGCTTCCTTTGCCATTTTATGGGCCACTTTGTTCCCCTCCCTAAAGTTATGGCTGATCAACTGCTGCCTCAGTTGGTGCATTAACCACCTGCAAGTATACATAATGGAGTTGTGAGGAACACAACCAGAAATAGTACACTAATTACCTCTATTGCGTCAGTTTCGATCACTAGGGGAGTGTATCCGTGTGTTAGTGCAATACTGAGTCCTTCCTTGAAATTCTCTAGTTCGGCCTGAAGGGGGGAGATTGAGGGGCAGGAGTGCTGGTAGCCCATTATCCATTTTCCAGAATGGTTTCTAAATACTCCTCATATACCTCCCATATTCGATTTTCTCTGAAAGCACAGTCTATATTTAGTTTGTAGGTATTAGGAAGAGGTTTGTGCCATGCAACTTCAACTGAATGGGAATGAATAATGTGTTGCCCCTTTTGGGTGAGAAGCTTATATTCTATAGCTAGGGATATTGCATGGGTGGGGTTATAATTCATAGTAGTATTTAAGTGATTATTGTTATTACGATTTATCCATATACTCCATAGAACAAAGGGTATAGATCTTCCCATGCAAGATAAGGGGAGAGAGTGTTATTATTTAAATACCTGATATTATGAAGCCAGTTGCCATCCTCACAATTAATTAATCCTCTATTAGTCCAGTAATTTAGGATTGCTTTGCACTTAGTGAAAATGTTCTCAATGATTTCATTATCTTCTTTACATACTGGGCAAATAGGGTCAATGTTCAAGCCAATATGATTTAGATAGGATCGAGTGAGAAGTTTGTTATGGAGATATTTCCACAACAAAAATTTTATTTTATTTGGGCAGCGAGTATCCCAAATCCAACCAAAGTCATTTGAGTTGTTGTGATTAGAGCAAATTAAACTATAGAAACTTTTTGAAGAGAAGGTTCCATTCCCCGTTAGCTCCTAGTATATTGATTCATACGACCTCTCTATAGGATGAATAGATAGGATACTATTCTTAACGTGTTGGGGAAGATCAAAGGCCATATTTTTAAAATCCTATTTATTGTTATTCCAAATATCTTTAATGGTAAGGTTGTTGCAAGACATTGTGAGATGACCCTTCAATTGATGTCTAAGGGTTGGAGATTTTGGGATCCAGTTCGAATCCCAAATGTTCATAGTAGAATTTGTGTGTGGGATCCACTTTAAATATTTGTTACATATTTTCTACCCTTTTACCACACTTTTTCATGTGAAGGAAAAATTTTTTAGATTCTTGATAGAGCCATAGTTAGAGGCTAGAATATTTGACCAAGGATGGTTTGAGTTCTGAATAAGTCTCTAGGTGAGATTTGCTAAAGTTACCATATTTTTTCTTTTGCTGAGTGAATACCAAGACCCCCATTGCTCTTGTCCTTTATCACTGTATCCCAAGAGACAAGGTGAATATTTTTAGAGATGCTTGTGGAACCCCAAATGAAATTTCTTTGAATTTTGTCAATATGCTTAAGAATCTTTGTAGGGAGATAGTTATACTGCATGACATGATTTAGAATACTATTTAGAGAAGATGAAGCAAGTGTAGCTCTTCCTGCCATGTTTAAGAAATTTGATTTCCAAGAGGCTAATTTATTATACATATTATCAAGGATAAATTGGTAATCAGATGGTTTGGGTTTGGTATTTGTAATTGGGTAACCCAGATATTTACCAAAGTTGTTACTAATATTAATATTAAAAAGTTTAGCTAAAGCCTTGTAGGTATGATTAGGGCAATTGTTGAAGACAATAAATTTTTTATTTGAGAAGTTTATTTTTGGCCCGATATGTTACAAAAAGAATTTAGGCATTTTAGGATGGTATTTGGGGGATTTTTTTGTCAATTTTGCACATTAGGGTTAAATCATCAACATAGAATAGATGAGATAACTGACATTTTTTTTTTCCATTATGATAGGAGACCATGTTCCAATGTCAACATTGTAGTTGATTTGAATAGGAATCATTTCCATACAAAGGATAAAGATGTATAGGGAAAAGAGGTCTCCTTGCCTAATACATCTACTAGGAGAGAAAAATTTACTCTTGCTACCAATGACTAAGACTGATATCCTGCTTGTTGTGATACAAGACATAATGAGGGAAGTGATTTTTGTGGGAAATTTGAAATGACGAAAGGTTCTGTATATGAAAGACCATTCAAGACGGTCAAATGCCTTTTCCAGGTCTATTTTCAGGACCATATTTGTATTAGGGCGAAGTTGTTTGTGCATATTAAGCGTTAATTCCTTAATAATGATGGCATTATCACTAGTACGTCTTCCTTTTAAAAAACTGGGTTGGTAAGGACTAATGATATCCCCTAAAAAGGATTTTAGTCTATTAGTAGTGATTTTGGAAATAATTTTGTAGATTGTGTTATATAGACCAATAGACCAATAGTTTTTCAAATTATTTGCATTTAGAATTTTGGGGATGAGGCAGAGATATCTGTCATTAATCCCTGCAGAGAGTTTGCCCGAATCAAAAGCTTGGTGATAAAGGTTTGAGATAGAGGTTTTTAGGGTATCCTAGTACTTTTGAAAGAAGAATGAGTGAAGACCATCTGGACCAGGATATTTAAAAGTCTTAAAACTAAATAAAGCATTTTTAATATTTGAGGGGGATATGGGGTTGTCCAGAGATGATAAACTAAAATCTTTGTAGCTAAGGGGGTCAGTTTTAATGGAGGACCAGTTGGAGTAGCAATGACTGGTTGTGAATACTTGTTCAAAGTAGGATAGAGTATGTTCCATAATTTTTAGAGGGTCATCTATCCAATTTCCTTCTAAGTCTTTAAAGAAGACAATCTTATTTATTCTTCTATTATTAGTAGCACATATGTGGAAGAATTTTGAATTCTTCTCCTCTTCATTAAGCCAGTTGACTCTAGATCTTAGTTTCCAAAAATCTTCCTCCATTTTCAAGATATTATTATACTCAAACTTGAGGGTGGATTCTAGTTCATTAAGGAAGGAGCTAAAACCATATGAATTTGAATTTTGAATGTCATTTAATCTAGCTAGGATTTTTTTTTAAAACAATATCTCCCAATGTAACATTTTTCCAATCAGTGACACGATTTTTAAAAATTCTTGGAGCATCAACAAAAGTTGTGTTGTGCCCCGGCATTCTTTAGCAATATTTCCAAATTCAGGATGGCCGCACCAAAAGCTTTCCAATCTAAAAGGCTTTGGAAGAGAGTTCGAGAGTTTGGGAATTAATTCTAGGAGAACAGGATTGTGATCCGAGTGGATTTTTGACAAGTGAATTACATATGCTTTAGGGAAGATATTAACTCAAGCATCATTAGCTTAAACCTTATCCAATCTTTCCATGATACAATTACTACTAATTTTATTGTGATTTGACCAAGTATATTTACAACCTTTGAAACCTAAATCCATATGTTTACAATAATTAATTTTGTTCCATAGCTTGGCAGCACGTCGTCTATTAATAGGGTTACCTCCTAATTTCTCCATAGCTACCATAACATCATTGAATTCCCCTCCCAATAACTATACACCTTTATAGTTATCAAAGATATTAGTGATATTATCCCACATGATGTTTCTATTAGATACTTTTGAACTAGCATAAATTGAGGAAAATAATCAAGAGTGACGAGTAAGGGGTACCTCAATAAGAGCATGGATTTTATTGTTCCTTTTGACGAAATTATTGACGTTCACCAAGTTTGTATCCCACATAACTGCCATGCCACCAGATTGTCCCTCAGCTGGGACTTCTATCATATCCGTGAAGCCAAACTCGTTCATACAACTATCATGGTTTGACATCCTAGTTTCTAGCAAAGTGACCATGCAGAGGTGATGAGTGACTATTAGCTCATGGAAATTTCTTCTAAACTCAGCATTATTTCCTCCTCTAATATTCCAAATAATGATATTTTTAGCACGATTCATTGATTGGAGTGGGGGTTAGGAATGACCGTTCAACTGAATCCCTTGTGGGAATATTGGGTTCCTCCTTAATGAGAGAACCAAGATCATTGCTATTTTTCCTACAGTAAGGTCCTGAGGTGGTCTCATGTCCATTGTGCATTTGAACAGTGAACTTGGACATGCTAGAATAAGCCTCTTCTCCCATCTCTCCTCGAACATAAATACCTTTACTTCGTCTAGGTTTGAGGATTCTATCATTGATTCCCCTATTAGGTTGATTTCTCCATCCATTCCCTCCCCCTTCGGATTTCCTAAATCTTGAGGCATCTGAGGGTGTGGGACTTGTTGGTCCATTGCTCCTAGATTCATTGGCACTTGGGGTTGCATGAGGTTCTAAGGAGGATCCCAAGTTGTTAAGACTGGGTTGAGGGCGGTCAACTATGGGGTTGGGGGAGGTGGGAAGAAAGGAAGGTTTAGCCCTACATTCTGAGGAAGATATGGGTTTTGGGCATATTGTTGGGGTAGATTCCATTGAGCATGCATGACCTGGATCAAATTGTTGTTCATGCCCAGAGCTAGTGGTTGCATGATGTTGTTTACCCGGATATGGTTCATGTAGTTGCTCATGGCTAGGTGAAGACCCTCGGACACTAATTGTTCTAGGAACTGGGGGTTTTGGATTATTATTATACTCTCTTAACCGTTGACATTGAGTTGTAGTGACACTTCCCTCCCCATTAGACCTAACTCTATCCAGGATGTTGGGTGATGATCCTGGGGAAGGGGTGGTTATGCATAAATTATGGGAAAGATTGGGAGTTGTTGTGGGAAAGGAGGAAGGTTCTCCATGGTGTGTGGTCTTTGTTTTCTAAATATTAGGATTAAACGGAACCTTCTCTGATGGTTCAGTGTAATTCTCGGCATTTTTAGGAGATGAGGTTGGTATTTTAAGGGTTGATGGAGTGGAATAAGAGGAATGGTTACCTCTATTTGCATGTTATTTGAGAGGTTTAGCGTGTTGGGAATTATAGAGGGGTTACATGGGATTTTTTAGGCACGTGTATACGGATTTTTGCAATTTGTAATGAAGATTGATTTTGGTTGGATGGGTGTGTTTTCGCATACAAAGAGGAATTGGGTGTAGATTGATTTTTGTCCTTTCTGGACAGATTTAATAACTTATATCATCATTAAGGATTGTTTGGGTGTTACCCAATTAGTTAGTAGAGTTAATTAGTAAGGTCTCTTGGTTACTAACTAATTTGTCCTCTAGTGGTATTTGATATATTTTGTCAAGTTTTGTCTTATGTGTCCGGTTCATGTAATCTTTGTTAGAGATATTTTTTTTTTGTAAGGTGGTATTTTCTAATACCATTTGCTGGGGCTTTGGGCCATTGATTGCAAGGTGGTTTTGAGACTCTACGGGATTGTTTTCATTATGGTTTGGCAGTGAGTTATGGGAGAAATCCGGAGTTTGGACATTACTAAAATTTTTTTTAGTAACCTTAGGAACATATTTAAATTTTTGAGTAGTAATAAACTTACCTGTTATGGCATTGCATAGCCTAACATTTATACCTGATTCTTGATTCCTTGTGTCAGCAGCTTTTAGTTGGATAGTTGCAAATTTCCTGCTTCGTGGGAAATGTACTGTTTGCCAACCTTCATCTAGAAGTTGTGACGGTTTTAGTAGTGGTTTTGATGGCTGATCCACTGGAGTAGAACTTGATTCAATTGCTGAAGATTGTTGTTGAGGACATGAGGTGTTTTTATGACCTAGTCTCCCGCATGATTTGCAAAAATAGTTGTCCGCCTCATAGTGTATTAGTTGTCTATGTCTTCCAATGAAAATGAATTATTTCACCGGTTCATCCATGGGTAATTCAATGCAAAGTCTTCATATTATCCTCTAAAAGAAGAAGATGTACAAGCATCTATCTTCAAAAGCCTTCCTATGGCGCCCCCTACTTTTTGTAGTATTTGGCTATCGTAGAATTCTGTAGGTAGTTGAGGGAGTCTTACCCAAATAGCTGTATGGATTTGTTTGGCATTCATAGCTACAAAATTTAGTTACCAACGTTGGATAGATAGGAAGAATTCATAGATAAACCATGAGCCTTTTTGAAGGATTAGGTTCATATTTTCTTCTTTTTGTAATTTGACAATGTAGTAGTCATTGCCTAAATCAATGAGTGGGAAGTTTTCGTTGATTCTCCGTAATTCTAGAATTTTTTGTTTCAAAATTTGGTGCATGATCCTTTTACCATGAAGCTTTATTATTAGGGAGTATTTCCATGGGTTGTAAATCTTTTGTTTGTCCTAAAAGGAGATAGGGACAGAGATAGCAGAATTTTCATCTTCTTCCTTTGGATGGGGATTGGACTCTTCCTGTTGATTATCCATAGGATGAAAGAAGGAAGACAAAGGGTCAGTAGAGATGTCAATTTTCCCCTCGTTCCCAATGAGCTTTTCCTTGAATGTGCATGAGCGGGATAGTGGCCTTTGGAATTACTAGGTTATGGTTATCCTCACTTGATTTATTAGACATTAAAATGTCCGGTGGTTTGGGGGAATTTGGATAGTAACAAGGTTTGAAGAATTTGAATTCATTTGAGATTGCAATTAGTTGAAGAAAATAGAGAGAGTGTAGATTATAGGTTAGTGAGGGGAGAGCTTCTCTCTCATCGAAGTGCTTACTTCAGATGGATCTTCAATAAAGTTGCCAAACTTTTCATTTAAGATAGAATTTTTCGGTGTTGCATCTCTCTATATATATATGTTTGAGCAATTCAGTAAACCAGCATATCTAACAATTTGATACATAAAGTTTTAAATCTAATTTTCGTAAATTATCTGCTAATTGGATATCAAAATTCATAAAAATAACATATTTTCTATTTATATGACGGTAAATATAATTTTTTGTACTCGGTGTTTACCACAAAACCTTGTCACGTTTCTATTAGTCTGATATAAATGCTAGGTAAGGTTTTACCATTGTATAATGCAATTTCCAGAAATCAGTAGTACATCATAGGCAACTGTTTAGCACAATCTTAATGTGGACATGTTGACTCTTGTCATCGAAACACTGTAGTTTACGTTAACATCAGTTTGAAAATCCTGCCAAAAAGTAAAAAACTAAAAAGATGAATGAATAAATGATCCATCATGAAATTATCACATGTTCATCGTATGCTTTGTTTAGTTCTTCTTTACAGTTGCCTTTTGGGGTGATTCAGAGAGCATTTAAACGACGATGGAAAAAATCCATCAAGACAGTACAAAAGTAGGGTTCTAATAATAATAATAATAATAATAATAATAATAATAATAATAATAATAATAATAATTGGTTATCTACAATAATTGAATATTAAGCACAAGTGTGATTTATGCATGTTGAGAAATAAATATTTCTTTTATTTATTCAAAACCGCCGGTTCATGCAAACTAATAACCATTGTGTTAATTACGTGGATAGGGGTACATAAAATATAATAATATATTAGCATATCTAAGATTCAAATTTGAAGAGTTTAATTTTTAAATTTTTTATATTAAACTTATTATACATATGAAATTACACTTGAATCCACAGCTAATAACCTTTATCATATTAAAACCACTTAATTAATCTAACTATTTTCTGTAGTGCTTCTTGGTTTTTTTCATCTGGTTTGTGTATTACTAAAAGAATATTGGAAGGTTTTATCAGTGGAATTGGTCACTAATTTCTTCAACCCGTTGTTGATTTCTTCTCAACATCATATTTTTTTTTCATATGTTCTATCCTCGATAATATATTTACGGGACTTTAAAGGGCTCGACATTATATTGCAACAAGTGATGGTAGGTAATTATTACAAAATATGTGCAATCAATCTGAAGATTTTTGACATGGCCAAAATGAAATCAAAAGAGATGAGAATAACACAAAAAGTTGCCCGGAAAGGCAAACATTATTTATTCCAGATTAAGAGCTAGAAATACAGTAGGCAATCAGACGAAATACAACAAAAGTGCACACACTGCGTTCAGATAATTTGGAACCATAGCCACCAGGTTTAATTTAACAATCGACAAGCTTAATCTCGACACCTTCAATGGAGATCTCTTCGCCACCTGTCTTTGGAACCACAGTTACCGCAATGGTGTCTTCATCTTCCAACCCAATATCCTCCAACAGTTCAGTGATGGCCAACTGGAAAGTTACAGAAGTAACATGAGACACATTATCTCCATGAACATGTGGCAAGCTGGTGTAACTCCCCGCATACTCCGCCTTGTCAAGCTCGTCTGCATTCACAGTCTTATCCACGTTGAGGAACACATCGAACCTTATATACTTGCTATCGTCATACTTTATGTTGTTGAACGTTAGCATCTCCTCTTGTTCGTTTTTCTCCTGTTGGGTCCTTGACGAAGATGGCCTATCGATGGAAAATGAAATGGCTCTGTCCAGCTTTGAGAGTGGGAACACCTTACTGGCTGGCGGAACTGAACTTAGATTCACCTTCCCTGCATTGCTCTTCCTTATTGGCTTAAAATTACGCCATGGGGTTGGCATCGGTGCGTAATCGAAGCCCATTTTCTTACTGTCCAAACAGTCACGGACTTTCACACGGAACGGGTTGCGGTTTTCATCGTAGAAAAAGAACTCCGAGTTCAACCAATCTTTGTGTGTGAGATCCCTTCTTTTCCCTCCTAAGGCTTTCCACTCGGACCACATCCGGTCCACATTGGCGTGATGGGAATAGAAAAGCGGGTCTAAACCGGCCGAGTAAAAATTACCCATATCCTCACCGTGTTTTACATTATTCTCATCAGGCCTACTACCAACCCAAATGTGGACAGGAGTATGAGGGATGTTTTCAATAGTCCCCATCCCTGGACTGGGATCAGTTCCTAGAGGGTAAGGCTGACCAAAGAAGAGCAACGGGCAAGGAGCATTAGTTATCATTTGACGATACATTATAGTTAAGTTATTAGTCATCTGCTGTAGTTGAGTTGTTTGAACTTCTGTACCGAAAAAACCAAGATCAATTATGGTTCCATTACGGTGACTTTGGTTACGTCTTGCGTCGTAAAGGGAAGACCCTTCACGATCGAACATGGGAGGTATACGCATGCCCTTGGGATGGTCCCAGTTCCAATATGGCAAACCAAAAGTAGGATCATTAATTAAAGAGCCCAAGATTCTCTCATAGAAGTACAAGTACCATCTATGAAAAGGGAAAAAAAGCCATGAGAAATGCACTTGTAGCTCTTTGCCACCAATTTTGTAAGCACCGTTGCAATAAGCACAATGGATATTGGCTTGTTGCTTGAAGCCAAGAGGGTCAAATGGGTCTTTGTCAAGTTCCCTCATTCGACTAGTGGCTAACTGGTATTTAGCAATGTACTCCTCATCAGCAGCATGAGCAGCGGGCCGAATACGGAGTTTGGGCATAGAAGGAAACTTGTAACAGGGAACACTGTCCATATCACTTGGGATAGGGGGGCAACAACTGTATGAAACCTCCTCTTTGTCATTTATATGGGCTTTGCTACAAGATTTGAGATCAGGAGATGGTATAGGAGCAGCAGTAGCTAATGGCGCAAGATTAGCTGCGCCATACAGCCCTCCTAAACCCAAGAGGACATTCCTCCTGTCAACAGCGTCAAGGTTTTTGTCATGCTCGCCACTGTTGGCATTGCATGAGAACTTGAAATTTTGGTTACGTTTTCCATGAAGGAATAGCTGAGAGGGTTTTGCAAAGAAAGATGAGTTGGTGTTGGTGTTGGTGAAGGAAGAAGAGGGAGTTTTATTGGCGCATAAAGGTAAAGTAGAAGAAGAAGAAGCCATTGCTGGGATGAGTGCTTTTGGTTTGAAGGGTTACAACCTTGATTTATACACAATCACTAAGTAGCCTGGTAAGGTACAAAGTATAAACGTGAAGCACGTGGTTGATTCTTAGTCTTATCTTGTACTACTAGTAATAAAAGCTAGCGAGAAAAACCAAACATAAATGTGCATAGAAACAATAACAAAAGGTTATCGCGTTTCTGACCCTACATATCCATGAATTATTGAAAGGATTAGATCTGGTATAAGCTAAGAAGAAAAATACTAGTAGAACACTTCTTTAAACGAAACAATATATGTATATAACGTGGACGATAAAGAGCAATCAACTAGACTTCTTCCCTCCAAAAACTTTGATCTCTTTATTGTTTTCCTCTTAAAAGCATTGGTACGGAATCCAATATTTTTTATAAGAAACTTTGATATTTAGAATTGTATAAGTGAAAAATTATCAAAATTTTATATTTTAACCCAATAATCTTAAGATTATAATGAGTTTAGTGGTAAAAATATAAAAATCTAACTCATGTTTAAATCCTGCATTCACCTTTACTTACCAGAGTCAACCTTACTCATATTTGATCAATAACTTTTGTATGCTTATTTAGTACTATTATATCCTTCCATTCCATTTTATTACTTAGTGTATATATTTTTGGACTAACTGATTTAACAAAAAAAAAATATCGTTAGAACTTATTGGGCGACAAGTGCGGTTTACATATGTTCTGCTAGCTAGTATCACGGGGGTTCTTTTATATAAATATTTGAATCTCTAAAGCTTTTAATACATTAACCTAGTAATTCAAGTAACAAAAATAATGGGGGAGATCCTAGCTATAGTGACTTTTGAGTTATTGAAAAGTAGTGGAAAAGGACTATAGCATGGGGCCACAAAATGTGCCAAGACAGCACAAATTGAACCAATTCAATATGTCACCAACCTACAACTATCAAGCCACAGAGAAGAGAAGAAAACCTACCAGCCTTCACTCAACTATACACCCAAACATAATTTTAATAAATTAATGGGATATTTTTTTTCGGGGGGGGGGGGGGGGGGACAAGTTTTGGGCTTTGTTTGCTGGTAAAGGGCTGATGGGTTTGGGAGTCCTTAGTTGGGCTTCACGGGGTAGAAATGGCCCCCAAATGGCCACTTTTTTTTTGGTGGAATGAAATTTTTTATTCATCACCAGAACAAGTACAATGGGGAAATACAAAACAACTCTAGCACCCTGCTATATATAAAACTCCCATACTTACTCAGCTAAGCACAAGTAAGTCTATTTGTATCCTATTCTGTACAAGTAGTATTTATTTCTATCCCCTATCTAGCTATATACTTTTTCTATCCATCTTCTATCCTTGTCCCGCTTCCGTTTGTTGATTATCTCCATCACATGAACTTTGCATTCCTTTTTGATTTGATCACATAACCTGCTTGGTCTAGGCACTGAAAGGCTTCGTTTCTCCCCTTCCATATGTGGTAGTTCAATGCTGCTAATACAACAAAGGAGAACTCCCTTCTTAGTTTACTTCCCATTTTCCCGCCTACTCTTTTCCATAGATGTTGTCCTTCATTGTTTGTGATTCTTATCTTTAACCACTGAAGAACTTCAGTGATACACAATTTAGAAAATTGGCACTAATAGAATAAGTGTTCAATTGATTCTGGGGCATTTCCACATAATATACATAAGCCATCTGAACTGATCCCTATGTGAGCTAGCCTATCCTTTGTGAGCAGCTTCCTTTGCATAATCAGCCAGCAAATGAAGCTATATTTTGGAATATTTTGCTTATTCCAAACTCATCTTCCCCAATAGCATTTGTCCAGATTTCCTTTCAACCATGAGTACCCTTTCATGATTGTATATCTACCTGTTTGCGATTGCCATCCACCCTGATTATATCCCCATGCAAGCTTGTCTCCTATATGGCAATTTTTTTTCCAATATCAGCTACTATCTTGTGGTACACTGTATAGCTACCAATCAGTGTTCTTTAAGTATATATGATTGATCCATTTGACACACAAAGAATCAGCCTTTGTCGTTATATCCCAAACATATTTCCCTATTGCTGCCTCATTTCATGCTATACAGTCCTTTATTCCTATCCCTCCCTATTGACTTGGCCTACAAACAAGATCCCAGGCCATTAATGGTCTTCTGTTTGTTTTCATCTTTCCATCCCATAGATAATTACAACATATTGCTGTTATTTTTTTGAGCATTGCTTTGAGAAGTAGAAAAATCGATGCCCAGTACGTGTGGAGATGCATCAACACTGCATTAATCATTTGCACTCTCCCGACATAAGATAGGCGCTTTGAACCCCAACTCATTATTCTAGTTATTATTTTATCTACTAGTACTTAACAATCCATTTTTGGTAGCTTCTTCGATGATATTGAGATACCTAGGTACTTGAAGGGAAGACTGCCTCTACTATAGCCAGTTATTTCACATAAGCTCTCTATCTCTTGAGTCTTCATATTAACAGCATATATGTTGGACTTTCCTGCATTAGTTGTTAGCCCTGACGAGTTGGACAAGGTTTGAAGCCCTCTTATCATCAACATAACAGAATTGAATTCTCCTTTGCAAAATAGTAACACACCATCTGCAAAGCATAAATGGTTGAGTTGCAAACTTCTGCACTTAGTATGGTAGCCAAAACTTTCCTGTTGGGCCACTAACTTCATAATTCTTGTGAAGTACTCCATGCATATAACAAACAGTAAAGGGGAGATGAGGTCCCCTTGTCTCAAGCCTCTCTTCCCTCTTATGCTCCCATATAGCCCTCCATTAATAGCCAAAGTATATTGAGTAGTTGATATACATTCCATGATCCACCTTATGAAGTTCATAGGGAAATTTAGAGCATGTAATATTTCCTCTACAAATTCCCATTCTATGGAATCATACGCCTTTTTAAGGTCTATTTTTATCAAGCAACTCCTAGTCGCTGCTTTCCTATTATATAATCTGACAAGATCTTGACAAATCAATATATTTTGCAGGATTGTTCGTCCAGCTGCAAAGGCACTCTGGTTATCAGAGAGAATGCTTGGCAGGATGACTTTAAGTCACTGCATAGCATTTTTGAGATGATCTTATATATTGTGTTACAGCAGGCTATAGGTCTATAATCCCCAACTGCTTCTGTATGGCTACTCTTAAGGATCACTGTAATAACTGTGCTATTGACTGCCTTCAGCATCTTCTCTGATCTAAAGAACTCAAGTACTCCCTCCTCAAGATCTGTTCTTATAATGTCCCAACTATCTTTGAAGAATTTGCTGCCATATCCATTCAGGACCCGAGGCTTTTTCCCAATCAATTTGCCAAAGAGCCTGTTTGATCTCCTTTTTAGTAAAGTCATAGCCACTTTTGATTATGTTATTTAAGGCATAGCCACATTTTACGAGGTATTTAATGTGTAGCCACCGTACTACTGCCTTCTTCTGCCGCACTTGATATATACGAAGTAGTGGCTTCTAATTAGGACGTTAAATTTTACCATTCGGCAGTACATCTTGTTTAATTATACACAAGCATAACATCTTATTTTATTGAATCTTTCTGTCATCGCTGAGTGGAATTACCAAAAGAAACATGAAAATAACGATGAAAGGTTCCTTGAAAGAGAAATATTTATTGTAAAGTAACACTAGAAACACAGTTAGGCTCTAACTAATTTTATTAACAGAAATAACGAGGAGTAGAACGACGGCAGAATGTAATGAAAAGATCGATATAGGTGATACCTACTAGTTGGGAATATGTTTTAGATTTGGTAGAGAACTTCTACTACTACTACTATTACTACTACTACTACTATTATTATTATTATTATTATTATTATTATTATTATTATTATTATTATTATTCACTCTTTTACTTGCACTTTTATATTATTTTAGTAATAATGACAATATGAGTTGAGCTTAACAAAAGAAATAAGGATTCATAACGCCAGCGCCAACGTTTGAGTTAATTTGAGAGGTAGTAGTTGTTGTTGTACCGCTTAAATTTTTTCGATGAAATGTTGTAATATTCACACACTTCAACACTCTTCATTATAACTTTTCATATTCACTTTTTTCTTTATGCATAATGTATAATAAAATTTTAACTATTACAAAAAAATTAACTATTAAATAAAGAAGCATATTTGACGTCCATAAATGAATTGTATAAATACTATACAAATAGGACGGCTTAATAAGCAAACGCGACTCTTCATTTTTTTTTTTGGTCTACAAATACCAGTCTTAACTTTCATTCTTATCATCCAGCAGTATAAGAAATTAGTTTTAAGTTTCATTTAATTTAAACATGGTTCATGGTCCATAATTGGAGGGAATTAGGAGAGAGCTTGATCAAATAATGTGTTGTTTTGATGAGTTAGAACATCCAAGAAGAATGATTGAGCATATGTGTTTGAACACCTCTAGTTGATTGTAAAGAACTTTGGCCACTGTTTTACTCTATCGAAAAGTTTGATGCCTTCTTTTGGTAATTATATGTAAAAAAAAAAGTTGTGTTAAATTTTATAAAGGTCATATAAAGTTTTGTGTTTACCCTAAAAAACGAGTAACAATTGAATTTATATGTGATTTTAAGGATATGCGGATTAATTCAATATAAATGATAAATGACTAATGGCGTTAGATGTAACGACCCGGCCGACCGTTTTGAGCTTTTGCACTTTGTTTGTCAGTTCTCGGGCATGACTTTCCCCGTGTGATGTATTACGACTTATGTAAATTGTTGGTTTTGGTTTTCGGGGTAATCGGAATGAATTTGGAAGAACAGTTCTCAGTTGAAGCTTGAAATTTGAAAGGTTTGACCAAATTTTGACTTGTTTGTATATGATCTCGGATTTGAATTTTTATGATTTGGTTAGCTCAGTTAGGTGATTTGGGACTTAGGAGCGTGATCCGAATATATTTTGGAGGTCCATGGAAGGTTTAGACTTGAATTGGCGAAATTGAGATTTTGGTGTTTTCCGGTTGATAGGTGAGATTTTGATATCGGGATCGGAATGGAATTCCGGAAGTTGCAGTAGTTCCGTTGTGTCAATTGGGATGTGTGTACAAAATTTCAAGTCATTCGAACGTGTTTAATTTAGAATATTTTGGGATTCTTAGGCTTGAATCGAATGCAAATTTGGTATTTTGATGTTGTTTTGAGTGTTCGGAAGGTTGGAACAAGTTTGATTGATGTTATGAGATATGTTGTCATGTTTGTTTGAGGTCCTGAGGGCCTCAGGTGAGTTTCGGGTGGTTAAACAGATCTTTTCTGACTTGGAAAATTGCAGAATTGCTGCTGGTGTTCAGTTCTGTGTCCTTCTATGCGATCGCGTGGGTATGAATGCGATCGCATAGGACTATTTGGGGGGCAGCATAATTTTGTTCTATGCGATCGCCTTAGAGTGGTCGCGGTCGCGTAAGGTTCTGAGGCGCGTGAGGTGGAGTAGTTGTTCTTCGCGACCGCGTGAGGGAATACGCGATCGCATAGGTCAGTGAGTTGCAACTTCGCGATCGCGTGAGCAAGTGCGCGATCGCAGTGAGTAAAATTTGGAGGCTGTGAGTTTGTTCTTCGTGATCGCGCGGGTGGTCCTGCGATCGCAATGTATTAATGCTTGGGCAGTCAGATTTTATTTTGGAGACGAGAGTTTAAGTCCATTTTCATAAAAAATATTGGAGAGCTCGGGAAAAGTTGAAATTTGAGGAGATTTTTAGTGGAGCTATTGGGATAAGTATTCTTCACTCATATTCGGTTTACTTCCATGATTCAATCTTGAATTTCATCATTTAATTAGAGAAATTAGAGTGAAAATTGAGGAAAGATGGAAGAAAAAGTTTGAGATTTCTTTTGGGGATTTGAATGGGCAATTGAGGTCGAATTTTGATGAAATTGATATGGGTAGACTCTTGAGTGGATGAAGATTCTATTGATGTGATTTTTATCGGATTTCGAGATATGGGACCGGGTTTGAGTAATTTCGGGATTTTTTTAAATGTAAATTAGATATTTTCGAGTGAGCTTCGTTCCCTTAGCATATTTTAATGATGATGTAATGATTGTGGCTAGATTTTGAGCATTCGAAGGTCGATTCGTGCGGGTAAAGGCATCCCGGGGCTAGATATTTGACCGAATTGAGGTAAGTAATGATTGTAAATGATGTTCTGAGGGTTTGAAACTCCGAATTTGCGCATCAATTTGCTATATTGAGGTGATGCACACGCTAGATGACGAGCGTGGGGTCGTGCACTGTTGGAGATTGTGACTTAGTCTATCCTGAATGACTATTTTATTGCGTATTTGATTGAAAACTATTTGCTATCATCATGTTTTAGGCTGAATGCCATATTTGGGCCTCGTGCCAACTATTTGAACCCTTCAGGAATTTTTATTGATATTTCTTTACTATTTTGACTTTAAACTTGCACTCAGTCATGCTATATTCTACTGTCTTTCAAAACTCAGCCATGTTTACTCTGCTTTAACACTTGAAATGATATTCTAAATAATATTTTGGGCTGAGCATCATGTTTTACCGTTGCCCGAGTGACTTATGTGATTTTTGACTGAGTAAGGCTGAGGGCCTATGTTGTGAGGATACTTTTTGGGTTGGGTTGCACGCCGCAGCGGTGATACGCTGATTTTGATTATGAGGCCGAGGGACTGAGATATGTATGCCACGAGGTGGCTTGTTGATATGAGGCCGAGAGCCTAGAGATGATGCC
The DNA here is from genome assembly GCF_000393655.2 of Nicotiana sylvestris. Classification (NCBI taxonomy): domain Eukaryota; kingdom Viridiplantae; phylum Streptophyta; class Magnoliopsida; order Solanales; family Solanaceae; genus Nicotiana; species Nicotiana sylvestris. Next base: position 101,302,538 of record NC_091064.1, read on the forward strand.
ACGAGATGGCTTGATATTGCGCTTCGGCCGTAAGGGGCCCCTCCAGGAGTCTACACACCCCAGTGAGCTCGGGTACCCATTATGATGTGAGATATAGCTCGAGGGGCTGGTGTTGTTACATGTTGTTGCCCGAGGGGCTGTTTCTGTTGGTGTTTATGCCCAGGGGAGGGGGGATTTTCTGTGCTTATCTGTTCTAGTTCCTTTGCATTTAATTGCTTAACTGTTAAAAAGATATTTCTAAAGAAGTTTTAAATTAAGCTAAGATGCTTAAAGAGATTTCACAGCTTCATTGCTTTCTTACTGGTTTTGTACTGCTTCTATACAACATGTTGATGCACTTTTCGTGATTTCTTATCGCTCAGTCTTTATTTATGATTATTACTCACTGAGTTGGAGTACTCACTTTACTCCCTGCACCTTGTGTGCAGATTCAGGTATTTCTGTACCCGGTATCGGGTATTGGTTGAGCAGAGGCAGAGTCATTGGAGTTTAGCGAGGTAGCTACCCGACGTCCGCAGCACTGCTTTACTCCCTCTTGATGTCATTAGACTGTATTTAGTATTTCCAGAATTTCTGTTATATTTAGACCTCAGTAGATGCTCGTGACTTGTGACACCCCGATGTCGGGCTGTATCTATTTTTGCACTATTCATTTAAATTTACATTATGCAATATCTGATTAATTAAAAAGGCTTAGATTGATCTATTAAAATTATTGAAATGGATTTGGGGATTGTGTACGCTGGCCTTGTCTTCACGAGAGGCGCCATCACGACCGGGTCTGGTTTGGGGTCATAACAAGTTGGTATCAGAGCCTAGGTTACATAGGTCTCACGAGTCATGAGCAGGTTTAGTAGAATCTCGCAGATCGGTACGGAGACGTCTGCATTTATCCTCGGGAGGCTGCAGAACTTTTAGGAAAAACTTCGCATTTTCAATTCTTATCATGTGTCCTTGATTCAGCTTGAAAAGTAGCTCTTTGAATTCCTTCCACGCGTTCGTATGTGCGCATGAGCGCTCGGTATCAGATGTGCATCGATGGCTTGTGGTTCCCTGATCGAGGGGCGAGATGTGATCTCTGTGTGTTGATGTTGGGCCAGTCTGGAGGCCTCGAGGCCGGATTTTTGCCTATAGCTTGAGCACCGAGGTGCTGATTGTGTGAGCATGTGCTTTTGAACTTATATGTTCGGTAGTATCCCTATCAGTAGAAGTGATGGCTGGGTAGCTACGTGATGAGTATGTTATATCTGCGAGGTGTATTCATATATTTGGAAACGTCAAGAAGGGTTTGCTGGACGATAGAAGACTATTAGGTATTTGATTTTCATCTTGATTTGAGGTATAGCCCCGAGCTATGGGTGTGTGAAGAATCTTTTCATGTGTCCTAGTTGGGAGTGAAGTAAATTTCATATTGCGGTATGAGTTCAGACTCAGGAAGATCAAGCATCTGCGTAACATTTATGATGGTGGAAGGTATACAGAAATGCCAGTTTGAGGCAAAGCAGGTGGGTTATCTCCTGCGGAGTGTTCTGAGTTTGTGCTATACTTATGTTGTCTGTTAGAAGATCTCGATTTCAAGTGAAAGATATGTGTTGTAATTTGAATTTGGGTCACTTAAGAGAGTTGGTTTAACTGTTATGAGAGTGAATGCGAGATTTGCAGAAGATTTAAAGTACTAGAGGATCTGTGTTTCACAAGCTTACGAAGGAGTTTAATCTTACTATGGTATTATGGTAGTAATAGAGTATACACATTATGAGTTATTATGTGATTTGATCTATGGCTCTGAGCCAAGTGGGGGAGTCTTCTATTGATTAGTTAGTTGCACAGTTATGTGCTATGTTGGTTCCACTTTGAGGCGTGCTGGTGAATCAGTTTTGGTTTACGGAGATTGAGACCGAGGATGGCTCGAGTAAAGGAAAATTTTCGACTAAGTTAAGGTTATATCATGCTTCATAAGTGTGTGAGAATCACAGAATGTCTTGAGTTGTTGTTGATAAAGAATGCTCGGTACATAGGAAAGAAAGTGGCTTGGTTGCATCAAGGTAAGGTTACATGCTGCAGTGTCAGAAGTGCTAATGAGGCACAAGTTGTTCGGTTATTTTGATCGGGCTAATTGCGGTTCGAGTAGAGTGGATGACTCTTGGGAATGGTTCTAATGTGCTCAAGATTTTGCATGTAATAATTGGAGATTTTTAGGTTGTATTTTTGGCTAGAAACTGAGGTTTGCATTTGGAGGGTGTCAAGATTTGTGGTATTTCTATATCAATTATGGGATTCTATATATCAGTATTAGGAAGGTGAAGGTAATAGCTCGGAATTCGTAGGAAGTCTCTTCAGGGTAAGTATTTTGAACGTGGCCTTTAGGAATATCTAAAAAAATATTCAGTATTCAGTAGCTTATGAGCCTTAGACACGTTTTATGCTTGGGTCTCGTGTGGTGAGTCGGGGTTGAGGAATTGTAGTGTTATAGCAAGAAGGAGTATCAAAAGGTAAATCAGAAGGAAACCTGGATGGATGGTATAGCTTGGTAGTAGACCGGACCGGTATGGTAAAGACATGATTAGTTCCTTGGGTGTGTACGAGATAATGAGTTTCTACAGGTGTTTCGCGGTGATGCCCTTGGGTCCTAGTGGCCTGCGTAGCTTAGTTGAGTTAGAAGGATTCAGTCTTGACAGTTTAGTTTGGTGCAAGTGGAATTCGGAGAGTCCTTGACGATTTCTACTGCGATTAGAGATGCGTATTTTCTGTGAGTGTGAGAAGCATGGGATGTGTAGTGATTTTCTTCTAAATGGGATCAATGGAAAGTTCTTGGTAGGTTGAGTACATAGTTGCTTGTGGCTCGGAAGGATATGAAGTTCTCATGTTATTCTAGGATGGTATGGTATATGCGGTATGTTGTGAAGGATTGGGATTGCGTGTGTAAGGTTACAGTTCAGTTCTGAAAGGAAGGTCATAAAACTCTTAGGCAGCGGGTAGCTTCAGATAATTAGAGAAATGAGCTTCAGATGATTAGGGAAATGATCTTCAGATGATTAAGGAAATGGTATTGCTAATTGGGGTTATTTGACGAGGGTCTATGTTTCAGAAAAAGGCAATGTGTTTAAGTTGATGGTACATTGGTAGTATTGCGGCACTTTCTTGTTAGATCGACTACTGATATTCGAGTTTGCTTGGTGGCACAGAAAATTTTTAGAGTATCTCTCATGGAATTATTGAGTATTAGAGGTGTGGTATGTATTCGAACGGCAGAATTGGGATCGGATATGGTGATTCATGTGCCATATGGATTTGGAGATGAGAAGTTCTCATATTCAGGCTATGTTATGGTTGTGGGTCGTGTGTATCGGCACTGTTTAGTGACGATCGGGGTTTGGAAACCCGAGTGGATTTTTTGTTTCTTGGTATGTTAGATTTTGGATGTGATATCAGGTATAGACTGGTTGTCTCAGTGTTGTGTCATTCTAGGCGATTGCGCTAAGGCGGCAATGTTGGGTATGAAGGGAATGCCACGGATTGAGTAGCGAGAGTCGACAGATTTCATGTTCTAGTAGGGTGGTTTTATATTTCGAAGAACCATCGGATGGCTGGGAAGGATTGTCTTCCTTATTTGGGATGTGGTGATGGATGTCAGTGCAGAGACTCCTCATATTGATTCAGTTCTAGTAATGAGGGACTTTTCCGGATGTGTTTCTTGCTGCCGGGCATGTCGTCGGGCAAAGTTGTTAATTTCGGTATTGATTTGGTATTGGGCACCGTATCGTATAGCATCGGCGGAGTTAAAGGAGTTGAAGGAGCAGCTTCAGGGTTTCCTTAATAAGGGGTTCGTTGGCAGGCCAGTGTGGATGCGTGTTCTAACTTGAGTCGGCTTGGTTGGCTTCGAATCGCATTGTTGAGGGATGTGTTGATTCGATTGTTATTGAGCTTATTAGTGTTCTGAGGTGATCTATGAGTTACTTTTCTGTGTTTCAAGGCGTTATGAATTGTCGTTTATAGGCATGTATAGTGCGGATCCATTGGGTTTCATAGTGGAAGTCGAGCGGGAAGAGTACTGGGTATTGCTCAGTGGATGGCGTATCAGTTATGTCCTTTCTGGTTTGTGTGGTGTTATGTATTTGCTTCACCGTGGTTATGATGATTTTCTTTGGTTCTAGACATCAATTGCACGTGGTCATCAATTTTGAGCAGAGTGACTTGAGGTGTTTCATGTGGAGCAGTGTTTGGATAGGATCACGCATTGCAGTGAAGTTATGCGGAGGTATGACCTTGCGAGTTAGATTCATGTGTTCTATTTCTATGATGGGAGACGGGTTCTCAGCCTTGTGTTATGGTGGTACTGGTGAGCTTGCAGTACATCTCTTTCATTTGAGTCATTTCCATGATTTGAGTATGTTCAGATTGTTGCTTATTGTGCGCGGATTTCACAAGTTGTGGCTTTAGCCTGTATTGATGTGTCATGTCACCAGAGTAGTGTGTTGAATCAGATGAGATCGTTGGGATCATTAATGAATACGAACGGATTCGATCTCAGCATGTTGGAAGGATAATATCGAGCTTCGGCTCAGAAATTTTGCTATAGTCTTTGCCAAAGTAGAAGTGGGTTCATGAACGGTTGATCTGAGAGAAGGTTATGGTTACTGCGTGCTTCATTTATCATTGGCAGTATATGGAAGTATTGGAATGAGACTCTAGTTGATAAAAGGTTTTCTATCGGTATTCGAGTGTTGTGTGCAGTTGCTGTGACTAGAAGTTATCGCTACAAGTGTTTGAGTTATGTGGTATATCATGTAATTGCACCTGAGGTTGCAGGGATGGGTTATTACAGCTTGTTCGGGCTTATTCAGAGTATAGATGTGAGATTCTGATCTTGTGGATGATTTCAAAGGTGGAGATGTGAAAAATTTCAGTTACATTGTGTTATCGGACCTATATTAGATAGGGTGACGTGGGATCACCCCGGGGTATGTGCATGGTAAGGTTATTCAGCGGTTGGTTGGCTTTTGAAACAACTCTAGGCACATTTGAGGACGAACATATGTTTAAGTGATGTTAGATGTAACGACCCGACCGAACGTTTTGAGCTTTTGTGGGAAGACCTTGGATTCATGCAGCAGGGGTTGTGCCTTCTACTCTCCACCAGATGGTGAAATTCGAACATGAAAATCAGGAGATTGTAGTTCACGGGGAAGATGAGCAATCGATTTACCGGGACCCGTCAGTCCCTTTTCTTGAAGCTAGAGAAAGAAGTGAACATATAGTCTATCAGGCTTTTGAGGTTATGGTCGCGGACCAATGTGAAGAAGGAAACACGTGCCTTCAACCCTTTCTCTCAAATGAGTCAATTATGGTTGCTAAAGAAATGATCAGACATGGTTACAAGCTCGGGACTTCATTGCAAGGAATTACTAAACCTATCACCCTGGCTACTAGTGGGAAGTTCTTTGGGGTAGGTTTCCAACCCACATCAGCTGACGGAAAATGGGCGGACGAAAGAAAGAACATTGGTTGGGTCTTCCCATCCGATTTCGCATCTTTATAGAACATTTGTCAGGCCTAAATACAATGAGGAAGAGGAAGATGAGGCCTTCACGACCGAAGAAATTGAAGAAATCTGTGGGGCTATGAGGCAGATGTTGTATGAAACCCACATGGTCCAACCAGGGTAAGGCTCAAGTACCGCTGAGGTGCTATACATGGGACCTGATGCCAAACTGCAAAATTGGAAGGCTACTCCATTCCCAATTAGGCTGGAATCTCGGTAGTCCAGTCTTGCCACCTTTTCTGTATCACGAGTTATTTCAGGGTGTAACTCGGACATTTTCTTTAGTTTCCTGTCTTTAATTTCCAATGTAAACCCTGTTATCTTCAAATTCAATGAAATTAAATCAATGTTTCATCGTTCATCTCTCTACTTTTTCTGATTTTTGTTATTTTTATCTCTTATTTTTTCAGTTCTAATAATGCGTCTTTAAATAACATGACATGCTTGCGGACTTCATGCCCAGATCCAAACACGCTGTCTAACTGTGAAATAATAAACCAAGAACCGAAATATGATGAAGAAGAGGCTTTTAGGGAAATAAATCGAGAATTGGAATAATTTGAGAATAAACCTAAGCCGAACTTAAATGATACCGAACCGGTTAATTTGGGTAGTTCTGAAGAAGTCAATGAAACCAAGATAAGCATTCACACAGATGAAATAACCCAGGACGCATTGATTCAACTTTTGTTTGAATTCAAAGATGTGTTTGCTTGGTCATACGACGACATGCCAGGATTAAGTGTCGATTTGGTGGTTCATAATTTGCCAACCTACCCCGATTATCCCCCTGTCCAGCAAAAGCAAAGAAAGTTCAAAACTGATATCAGTGACAAAATTAAAGAAGAGGTCACAAAATAGTTGAAAGCGGGGTTGATCCTAGTGGTTCGATACACCACGTGGTTAGCCAATGTAGTTCCAGTGCCAAAGAAGGACAGGAAAACTCGAGTATGTGTGGATTATAGAGATCTAAACAAAGCAAGTCCTAAGGATAACTTCCCTTTGCCAAACATCCATATCCTTGTTAATAACTACGCCAAACATGAGATACAGTCCTTCGTGGATTGTTATGCAGGATATCACTAGGTGTTGATGGATGAAGAGGATGCAGAAAAGACAGTTTTTATCACACCCTGGGGCACGTACTGTTATAGAGTCTTGCCTTTTGGTCTGAAGAACACTGGGGCAACCTACATGAGGGCCATGACTGCCATTTTTCATGACATGATGCATCAAGAGATAGAGGTTTATGTGGATGGCGTGATCATGAAATCCAGGACCCAGGACGACCATGTTCGGGACTTGAGAAAATTCTTCGAGAGGCTGCGTAAATATGATTTGAAGTTAAACCCAGCCAAATGTGCATTTGGGGTACCGTCTGGAAAACTCTTGGGACTCATAGTCAGTCGGAGGGGCATCGAGTTAGACCCAACAAAGATAAAGTCCATTCGAGATTTGCCTCCTCCAAGAACAAAGAAAGAGGTTATGAGCCTACTGGGAAGATTGAACTACATCAACCGATTCATTGACCAGTTGACGTATACATGTGAACCAATTTTCAAGCTGTTAAAGAAAGATGCAGTAATTAAATGGACAGATGAGTGCTAAGAAGCCTTTGACAAAATCAAAGAATATCTGTCGAACCCGCCAATTTCGGTCCCACCTGAATCGGGAAGGCTTCTGTTCTTGTATTTGACAATCTTGGAGAATTCTTTTGGATGTGTCCTCGGGCAACATGATGTGACCGTGAAAAGAGAACAAACGATCTACTATTTGAGCAAAAAGTTTACAAGCTATGAAGCCAAATATACCCTGTTGGAAAGGACTTGTTGCGCCCTAACTTGGGTCGCCCAGAAGCTTAGGCATTACCTGTTGGCCTACACCACTTATCTCATCACCAGGTTGGATCCTTTAAAATACATATTCCAGAAACAATGCCCACAGGGAGGTTAGCAAAATGGCAGATCCTGCTCACTGAATTTGACATAGTCTACGTCACAAGCACGACAATGAAAGCCCAGGCGTTAACAGATTACTTGGTTGAAAACCTGGTTGATGATGAATAGCAGCCTTTGAGCACCTACTTTCCGGATGAAGAGGTAGATTCAGTTGAGATAGCATCAGAAGACGCACATGCTTGGAAAATGTTCTTTGATGGAGCTGTGAGCGCAAAAGGTGTTGGAATTGGGGCAATCTTGGTTTCACCCACTGGTCAGCATTATCCAGCTACAGTCCGGCTTCGACTTTTCTGCACAAACAACACTGCCGAGTATGAAGCCTGCATTATGGGTATGAACATAGGAATCGACCAAGATGTCGAAGAATTATTAATCATGGGAGATTCGGATCTGATTATCCGACAAGCCCAAGGAGAATGGGAGACCCGAGATGTCAAGCTTATTCCCTATAGGCAACATGTGGAAAATCTTAGCAAGCGATTCAAGTCAATAGAGTTCAGGTACATCCCTCGTTGTCACAATGAACTGGCCGATTCACTTGCTACTTTGGCTTCGATGCTGCCATACCCAGGCAATGCCCATATTGATCCATTAGAAATCCAAATCAGGGAAAGGCACTATTACTGTAATACGGTTGAGGCAGAACCGAATATTCAGCCATGGTATCACGATATCAAAAGATTTTTGAAAACTAAAGAATACCCCGAGCAAGCCAGTGGAAACCAAAAAAGAACCATTAGACGGCACGCAAGTGGTTTCTTCTTGAGCGGTGATGTCTTGTACAAAAGGACTCCGGATCTCAACTTGTTAAGATGTGTTGACGCCGAAGAGGCCGGAAAAATCATGTATGAAGTGCACGCAGGAGTGTGTGGACCCCACATGAACGGGTATGTTTTGGCAAAGAAAATCCTCCGAGCAGGTTATTACTGGATGACTATAGAAAATGACTGCTTCAGTTTTGTCCGAAAAGTCATCAATGTCAGGTGCACGGTGATTTGATTCATGCACCGCCTACAGAACTGCATCCCGTGTCAGCACCATGGCCATTTGTTGCCTGGGGCATGGACGTCATTGGGCCGATTGGGCCGATTGAGCCGAAAGCTTCAAATGGACATAGATTCATATTGGTCCCTATCGACTACTTCACAAAGTGGGTCAAAGAAATTACCCTCAAATCTGTCACCAAGAAAGCTGTAGTAGACTTCGTGCATTCCAACCTCATCTGCCGTTTTGGTATTCCTGCAACTATCATTACAGATAATGCTGCAAATTTGAATAGTCATTTGATGAGGGAGATATGCGAACAATTCAAGATAACGCATCGGAACTTGACTCCTTATCGTCCCAAAGCCAATGGTGTCGTCGAAGCAGCAAACAAGAACATCAAAAAGATTTTGAGAAAGATGATTCAAAGTTCCAGGCAGTGGCATGAAAAGTTGTCGTTTGCATTGTTGGGCTATCGAACTACTGTGCGCACATCGGTAGGAGCAAACCCCGTACCTTTTGGTTTATCGCACTGAAGCCGTAATACCCGCGGAAAATGAAATCCCTTCTCTCCGGATCATTGTTGAAGCTGAAATTGAAGACCGTGAGTGGGTCAAAACCCGTCTGGAATGGTTAACCCTAATCAATGAAAAGCGAACGGCCACAGTCTGCCACGGGCAGTTGTATCAACAAAGAATGGCCCGTGCCTACAATAAGAAAATGCGACGTATAAACTTTGAAGTGGGGCAACTCTTTTTAAGGCATATCCTCCCCCATCATCAGGAAGCAAAAGAAAAATTTGCTCCTAACTGGAAATTCCCATACATTATCAGAAAATTGTTGTCAAAAGGGGCATTATATCTCGGAGACATTGAAGGAAATGACCCTGAAATAGCTGAAAATGCAGATGCAGTCAAAAGGTACTATGTCTAATCCTTCTGTAGCAATAACATTATCCGATTGGGATGACGAAGGCTTACATTCTCGCTACCCCAAACACTCAAATCCTTTGCTAACCCTTTGAGCTGGTTACCTTCCTTTCATTACCCTCTTTGGAACTTGAAGATGTTTGAAAAAGAATGAAATAAAACAAACAAAACAACAAATACAAAATGTTTCCCTGAACTACGTTCGACTTGATTCCGAAAGGATACGTAGGCAGCCTCTCTCTGGGGTTCAGTCACACCAAAATAAAAATCCAATTTCCCCCAAAAATGAAACTGGGGCAGATGTTATAATGGTACGGTGATGATCCCGCCTAAATGGTTCTAAAGTTGAAATTTGATCCGAATCCTTTTTTTACCCGAACCTTGTTTAAATCCTTCCGATCAATCGACAAAAGGTGTTCAAAATCAGAGAATGCAGTTTGTTTGGATCTGGTGCAAACAAGATGAGAGAAATAAAATGCGAGAATCTTATTGGTGAAAACCTACAGGCACCGTAAAAGGCGATGGTAAGCAGAGAAACTGAAAAACGAGAGTCTTGTTAGTGAAAACTCGTAAAAGAGCACTATAAGGCGACGGTGAGAAGAGAAATGAGAGAGATTGATTGGCAAAAACCCAAAAAGGGCGCCGTTGATCGAAAAGAAGAAGACCTTCACCACCATTGGCACTAAAAGAGTCCTGGCAAGGTTTCTCGGTTTTAAAACATGGTCGCAATGGATATATGAGGAGTTGGATAGTTGTGCGGATCAGGCATCCAGTCCAAGAAGCATGTCATGTCTATTGAAGTCTGCACACACCCCAGATAAGTCCTTCTTTCTTCCCCTAAAGGGACACTTCTCCTTAAATTCACTTTCTTGTCCTTTGTTTACTTTCCATTGAATCCATTTCGGTCTAGCTCTGTTCTGAAACTAATACAAAGAAAAGGTGGCAAGAATGGTTTTTACAGGGTTCTGCTTAATAAAAGCCAAGTCCAAAGAATAGTACAAAGCCTCAGCGGGTGCGTTAAGTCGATCCTGACTGGCCATGATGGTCGATGCTCCGAAATCAGAATTATTGAAAATGAAAATAAATCCAAAGTCAAAAGCCCCGAGAGGTAGAATAAGGTGAAAGGGACAAAAGCCCCACATGGTTGAACCGTCATCGGGAAGGTTTGGAAAGTTGAGTTACTCGGTCTTAGGAGAGAGATCAATCTTCAGAAAAGCCAGCGAACAGCAGAGGTTATCACCAAAAGAGTTGGGCCGAGATCAAGTGATCAAAAACAATCAAGGCCACAAAACCAACCACCGTTTCAAACTAACAATTGTTCTTTATTTGAAAAATTGAAATAGGTGCAGTCCGAAGCAACCCTGCAAGAAGCAGGTGAAACCAAAAAGGAAAAAGAAATACGCAAGTGCTAGAAATAGCTTTGCAGCAATAATCAATCCGAAAGGGAAGTCTCTTCCAAGTTCTTTCCTGCATTGTTACTCATTTTCCTGAAATATAAAATAATAATAATAATAATAATAATAATAATAATAATAATAAAGAAGATGAAGAAGAAGAAGAAGAAAATTCAAAATCACGGTAGCATAGGGTCCCACTCCCTAGCCGATTCCAACATAACCTGATAATCTTTCCATTAGGGTCCCAGTCCCTAGTCGACGCCAGCATAACCTGTTAATCTTTTTCAACATAGGATCCCGCTCCCTATTTGTCCCCGGCATAACCCGGGGACCGTTTCCTTTCCGGCATAACCCGATGACCTTTTTCTCTTTTCCGGCATACCCCGATGACTTTCCTAGCATAACCCTTGAACCTCCCCGGCATAACCTGAGGACCTTTTTCTTTTTTTCGGCAAAACCCGATGACCTTCCCGGCATAACCCGTGGACCTCCTCGGCATAACCCGTGGACCTCCTCGGCATAACCCGAGGACCTTTTTCTTTTCCGGCATAACCTGATGACTTTCTCGGCATAACCGAGGACCTTTTTCGTTTCCGGCATAACCTGATAACTTTTCCGGCATAACTCGTGGGCCTCCCCGGCATGACCCGAGGACATTTTTCTTTTCTGGCATAACCCGATGACTTTTCCGGCATAACCCGTGGGCCTCTCTGGCATGACCCGAGGACCTTTTTCTTTTCCGAGACGACCCGCTGACTGTCCCGTCATAACCCGTAGACCTCCCCGGCAAAACCCGATGACCTTTTTCTTTTCCGGCATAACCCGATGACTTTCCCGGCATAACCCGTGGACCTTACCGGCATAACCCGAGGACCTTTTTCTTTTCCGGCATAACCCGATGACCTTCCCGACATAACCCGTGGACCTCGCCTGCATAACCCGAGGACCTTTTCTCTTTTCCGGCATAACCCATGGACCTCCCCGGCATAACCCGAGGACCTTTTTCTTTTTTCTGGCATAATCCGATGACCTTCCCGGCATAACTCGTGGACCACCCAAGCATAACCTAAGGACCTTTTTGTTTTCCGGCATAACCCGATAACTTTCCCGGCATAAACCGAGGGCCTTTTTCTTTTCCGGCATAACCCGTGGGCCCCCCAGCCATGACCCAATGACCTTTTTCTTTTCCGGCATAACCCGATGACTTTTCCGGCATAACCCATGGGCCTCCCTGGCATGACTCGAGGACCTTTTTATTTTCCCGCACAACCCGATGACTTTCCCAGCTAACCAGTGGACCTCCCTAGCATAACCCGAGGACATTTTTCTTTTCCAGTATAACCCGATGACTTTCCCGGCATAACTCGTGGACCTCCCTAGCATAACCCGAGAACCTTTTTCTTTTTCGGCATAACCCAATGACCTTCCTAGCATAACCCGTGGACCTCCCCGGCATAACCCGATGACCTTTTCTCTTTTCTGGCATAACCCAATGACTTTCTCGGCAGAATCTGTGGACCTCCCCGGCATAACCCGAGGACCTTTTTCTTTTTTCCGGCATAACCCAATGACCTTTCCAGCATAACCCGTGGACCTCCCCGTCATAACCCGAGGACCGTTTTCTTTTCCGGCATAACCTGATGACTTTCTAGGCATAACCCGAGGACATTTTCTTTTCCAGCATAACCCGATAACTTTTCCGGCATAACCCGTGGGCCTCCCCGGCATGACCCGAGGACCTTATTCTTTTCCGGCATAACCCGATGACTTTCCCGGCATAACCCGTGGGCCTCTCCGGCATGACCCAAGGACCTTTTTCTTTTCCGGCACAACCCGATGACTTTCCCGTCATAACCCGTGGACCTCTCCGGCAAAACCCGAGGACCTTTTTCTTTTCCGGCATAACTCGATGACCTTCCCGGCATAACCCATGGACCTCGCCGACATAACCCGAGTACTTTTTTCTTTTCCGTCATAACCCGATGACTTTCCCGGCATAACCCGTGGACCTCCCCGGCATAACCCGAGGACCTTTTTCTTTTTTCCGGCATAACCCGATTACCTTCCCAACATAACCCGTGGACCACCCCGGCATAACCCGAGGACCCTTTTCTTTTCTGGCATAACCCGATGACTTTCCCAGCATAAACCGATGACCTTTTTCTTTTCCGGCATAACCCGATGACTTTCCCGACATAACCCGTGGGCCTCCCAGGCATGACGCGATGACCTTTTCTTTTCCGGCATAACCCGATGACTTTCCTGGCATAACCCGTGGGCCTCCCCGGCATGACCAGAGGACCTTTTTCTTTTCCGACATAACCCGATGACTTTCCCGGCATAACCTGTGGGCCTCCCCGGCATGACCCAATGACCTTTTTCTTTTCCGGCATAACCCGATGACTTTCCCGTCATAATCCGTGGACGTCCCTGACAAAACCTGAGGACCTTTTTCTTTTCCGGCATAACCCGTAGACCTCCCCGGCATAACCCGAGGACCTTTTTCTTTTCCGGCATAACCCGATGACTTTCCCGACACAAACCGTGGGCCTCCCAAGCATGACGCGATGACCTTTTCTTTTCCGTCATAACCCGATGACTTTCCCCGCATAACCCGTGGACCTCCTCGGCATAACCCGAGGGCCTTTTTCTTTTTTCCGGCATAACCCGATAACCTTCCCTGCATAACCCGTGGACCTCCCTCGCATAACCCGAGGACCGTTTTCTTTTTCGGCATAACCCGATGACTTTCCCAGCATAAACCGATGACCTTTTTCTTTTCCGGCATAACCCGATGACGTTCCCGACATAACCCGTGGGCCTCCCAGGCATGACGCGATGACCTTTTCTTTTCCGGCATAACCCGATGACTTTCCCGGCATAACCCGTGGGCCTCCCTGGCATGACCCGAGGACCTTTTTCTTTTCCGACACAACCCGATGACTTTCCCGGCATAACCCGTGGACCTTCCTAGCATAACCCGAGGACCTTTTTCTTTTTTGGCATAACCCGATGACCTTCCCAGCATAACTTTTGGACCTCCCCGGCATAACCCGAGGACCTTTTCTCTTTTCCGGCATAACCCGATGACTTTTCCGTCACAATCCGTGGACCTTCCCAGCATAACCCGAGGACCCTTTTCTTTTTCCAGCATAACCCGGTCATGTTTCCAGCACAACCTGGCAATCCTTCCAATTTAACGCTCCACTCTCTACTCTCTTTCTCCCAAGGATATACAATCCTGATTTTATTGCTTTCAATGAAGAAATAGTCTAGATTTTTATTGCAAATAACTCACGAAATTTTCCTAGTAAAACTAGGGTAGAAAAATTTCGTTCGTTTGTTTGTTTTGGTGTATGAGCAAGGTTTACCTCGAGGCACAGGGTTCGAGATGACCAAAAGAATGAGTCTCAATCCAGAATAAAGAAAAGAAGATAAGAGCAAAAGAAGTGAACTCAAAGTGCTGAAGCAGAGAAAGATGCGGACTGCTCAAGATATGATTGAAGTCACAAGCTTCGCATGTCCCACCTTGATCCAAAGCTAAAGAAAGAACCAACACCTACAGCTGATGAGCATCAAGATTTAGATCAGAGTCTGCAGCAAGAACCAGCCAAGACTCAAGATAAAACTTCAAGAGATTTATAGATAGGAATCATGTAAATCGTACCTGACAAGTTTAGCTAGATTAGCTTTTTTTTTTCATTTTGGTGTAATAAGGAGTTCAGCAAACCGTTAGCAGCAACAACAACAATGAAATCACAGCTTTCTGGTAGTCCCGCTACCAAAACTTCCAGAACTACACTGACCTGATTCCTTTATAGCCAAGGATATGTAGGCACCCTCTGAAGCAAGGTTCGGTCGGGCTCTTTTCAAAAATGCTTCTCATAGAGTTTCAAACGGGCAAAAATCCCTCATAATTGCTCATTTTATCTTTGCCCAAAAACCCTTTGTGTCTCCGAGCAAAGAGGGGCAGCTGTGAGCACGTGATTTTTGCCTCACATGAATTACTCCTACAGAATTCCAAAAACTAGATTTTTTCGTTTAATTATTGGTTATTTTAGGAACTATTGTAGAATTTTTCTGATTGTTTGCATTTTACATGCATGTTAAATTTTATTCATAAAAACAATATAAAAATACCTTGCATTTGCATTTAGGATTTAATTATGCACTTTTTAGATTAAACTAGTAATTTAGTTGAAAAAAATCACAAAAAAATAACTCATTTTTTCACTTTTAATTTTTAGCTTCGAATTTTGTAGTTTTCTTTTAATTTGATAATTAATTAGTTGCTACAAATTTTATTTTTTAGTAATTAATCTAATTTGGTAGGATAATTTGGTTTTAAGATTTAATTTAGGTTTTATTTTAATTTGAAAAAGAGAAAAAGAATTTTGAAATTGAAAAAAGAAAAGAAAAAGAAACAAAAAGAGTGAGAGAATCCGATTTTGGGCCATTTAATTTAAATTCTCCCAAGCCCAATCATTTTACCCGCAAATACCCGCTCAAACTGGCCCAAACCCACGTCTCCAACCTGGTCCACTCCTTATCTAACCAAACGACCCCGTTTCAATTGTTGTTTATCAGGACCGTCGATCTCACTTGATCGGACGTTCCGGAACTGAGCCCCCAAATAGTATATAACTGTTTGCTAACCACTACCCCCCCTAACTCGTCTCTCTCACTCTTCACTTCACCATCTTCAGAGACACCTCCTAACCCTAGCGCCGCCCTAATATTCTCCAGTGGCGGCGCCGCTACCAATCAATCCTAAATCAATACCACAGCACCCCCATGGTCTCCTCTTCCCCAATCCATAACCCGTTTTCCTCGAATCACCTTAGGATTCTTCGAATCTTGATTCATAGTTTTGAACCCTAAAATCCCAAAACCCCAAATCGAGATTTCAGTGAAGGGTTGGGGTCTAGTTGTATTTTACTCGTGTATTCTTGACAAGAACACACGATTAAGGTCAAACTCGGCCAAAATTTGAAGATTTAAAGATTCTTTTCAATTTTCTACTGTCCAGTCCACTTCTTAGGTATTTTTCTTTATTTTTCTGTTATTCAATTTTTATTTGTAGTTCTCTTCTCATCTTCTACCGTTTATTTCTTTTATTTTCTGATTTTTTTTTCATTTTTCATTTCTTCAAATCATCCATGTTTGCGTGTTAGTCTTAGATTTGTTTAGTTAGCATTTTTTTTCTGGTTTTGAGTTTTGTATGTGGTTTGATTTTCTGTTTCTACTCTTTCTTTGGGTGCTGAGGGTTTCGTGAGCCTTTGTGACTCTGCAAGCTTTTGGGCTGTGTGGGTTTGTCTGAGTTCAATTGAACTTGGACCCTGAAAATCCGAAGTCCAAAAGAGGATTCAACCCGAATTTTGCAGACCCATAACCATTTGACCTTGGGTCAATTTGACCAATATCTATTTGGTTTCAGGGGTAAAAATAGAGGGTCTAGGGGTTAATTTAGGTTAGGGAATATATTTGTAACTAACTGGAGAAGCTTCTAGGAAGGTGGGATTGGGACTAACTCTGAAAAACTGATTTTAAACTAAGGGTATAACAGCAAAAATAAAAATTGCAAAAGGATTAAAAGGCAAAAATAAAACTCATTCCCACTGCCCTAAGACTTGCCTATAAAGGCATTGTAATTTAATTCTCAAGTCAGAACTTAGAGACTATAAAATACTGAAAAGGTGAAAACGGCTGAGCTTCAAAAACTCTGAAGAAACACTGAAATTCCTGCATTCCCCTTGGTCAAAATTGGCTAATTCTACTTCAAAATTTCCTAGTTAATCAGAGCTTTCGAGACTCTATAGACTGGTGTTCATCTGGGCTCTTCACTGATTGGAAAGAAGCTGATTTTGCTGTATTTGTTTTGCTGAAACTGCAAGTTGCTATTGCTGATTTCTGTCACTTTTCCTTTTATTTTGATCATTCCAGTATTTTCTTGAACTATTGATTGGCAAATGAAGTTATGAATGTGTTGGTTTTGTATGGAAAATAGGGGGTCTGTTGAAATGCAATAAGCTTGTTTATCTTTCAAGATCAATGTTCATGTGTTCACTTAAGCTACCCAGCTCTTGTTTATTTTCTTGCTTCCTTCTTAAATGTCATATAGTAGTAGATGTTTTACTCATTTCATGTTGAAATATTGAGTTTGTGCAAAACTCTAAAGCGTGGTTCTGATTATTTCATTTCTATAGTATTCTATGTGTAAATCCTAAACTCTACATGTTATTTCAGCTCTTCACTTGTTACTAATAGGTTGTGGAAATGAATCCATGATATTAAGAATTTTAGTATGACTTTTGGGATTCAAGTGAATAATATACTAATTCCCTGGATCCTGTTATTGTTGGTAGTGAGAAAGAGCTTAACTGAGTTCAAGTTTCATACGTTCATTTGTGAAATTAGCTAGAATTGAATGTAAGCATGAACATCTGGTTGGTTTTGTTATAGGTGTAATTGAGGATAAGAATGTGTTGTTTTAGTGTAATATGAGTTAATAGCCCGTAAAGCTTCTATGTTGGTAGGGACTCGACATTGAGTCCTACTCTTCAGCCTTGTCTTTTGCAAAAGTTTAAATTCCTTGGGCCTGGGACTTTGAGGTCATTTGCAAGGAAGAATGGTATGCCCATTGCTATTTGGGCATGCTTCTTAAGCCTAGTAATTTGTTTATTTGTTATTGTTGCAGTTTTTCCCATAGCAGACTTGGCCTAAAAGTGCATGAAAATTAAAATCCAGAAGTCCAACCAGTTGATTCGTGTTTAAGTAATTGAAATTCAGAAGTAAAAATGCTAATTCAATTTCTTGTTTCATGTAGTTGTAGTTGATTCGTGTTTTAAATAATTTTTTGTACAACTTATTGTTCTGTGAATTGGGCTCAATGTTGGCCTAGTCAGTAGAAAGGCTTAATCGCTTGGACTGCCCTTCACCCATTCATTTTCTTAGGCCTATTCCGGTCCAGAAGCCCAACGATTTATTTTGTAAATAATAGCCATGCAATCAATGACTTTTAGTTACTGTACTTTTAAATAATAATTCGTTTGTTTAGAGTGAGGCGAGCCATATTAGACAAGTTATAATTCATGGCCCTCATATTAAATTCATAACTTATATTTTAATAAATAACCAATGATCGTAGTTTGCTTCAGGCCCGATTTAGATTAGTATTGCAATTATATATACGTTCGCGTAATATAATTGCAAATAAAATTCTTAAAAGAATTGAGGTATGCGTTAGCGCAACTTCAACTAAATTCTCTTAATAAATAAATAAAGCGTTATTAATCATGGACACGTTCGCGTGACATGGTTTTTGACGCGCCAAAGGAAAAGAGTATATATACGCGTAACTCAATTCTTTAATTACGATTAATCAAGTGATTTAAAAGCAGTAAAAGATAATTGCACATAGGTCTTAAAAATGAGTAGTTAAACAATTAAGCTAAGTATGAATTGTTAAGCGACCGTGCTAGATCCGCGGAATCCGGGGGTACCTAACACCTTCCCTCGGGTTAACAGAATTCTTTATTCAGAATTTCTGGTTCGCAGACTCTTTAAAAATAAAACTTCCTCGATTTGGGATTTAAAATAAACCGGTGACTTTTATTCCAAGTGGCGAATCTGATAAATTAAATAATCCCATTTCGAATAATGTCACTTTAATTGGAAAAACTCTCATATACCCTCTCGGAGTGTAAAAAGGAGGTGTGACAAATGTGTGTGGGCCAATAAATCCACCTTCCTTTAAATGTCTACAAGCATCTAAATCCAGAATATCTAACAAGGAAACGAAAGTACAGAAGAGATAATACAAAAAGGGAGGGTAAAAAAGGACTCTTCAGTCTGCGGATGCGGCAGATATACCTTGGAGTCTCTACAAGCGTCTCGTCTCACGAGTGATAAGTCTGAATGGAGGTACCTGGATCTGCACATGAAAAACATGCATAGAAAGGGCATGAGTACACCACAGTGGTACTCAGTAAGTGCCAAGCCTAACCTCGGTTAGGTAGTGACGAGGAAGGTCAGAGCCCTACTAAGGTTAAATAAAATATAAGATTTAATAGTGTAGAATAAAACAGTATAAATAAGTACAATAGTAAAAGTAACACAGGATATGAAGGACAACAACAACTACTACAGAGGCAAAATAAACACAAAAAGAAATACAGCTCAACACAAAGATAACAATCGGGATCTCCCAAGATACCGTCTTGTAGTCTCAAATGTAAATATCCAGTGGATCTCCCGAGATATCGTCCCGTAGTCCAACTCATAATGCGAGGAGATCTCCTGGAATACCGATCCGTAGTCCCAAATGTAAATACTCAGTACATGGGGAATCTACCGGGTGCAGTCCCGTAGTTCCAATGTAAATGTGCAGGGGGATCTCCCGAAATATCGTTCTGTCGTCCCAAAGTAAACATACAGGGGGATCTTCCGGGATACCGTCCCGTAGTCCCAAAGTAAACACATAGCAACAGCAAGAAGAGTACACAGTTCAATTCAAGTTCCATACCAAGGTAAAACATGTATTTCTAACCTAGCATGTTGCACGTAATCCAAATAAGGCAGTTTGAGCTAGTGGGAAAATTAAGTCAATTAGACATGCTTTCCTAAGCTAACAACAGGCTTAAATTGCGAGTAATATAAACAGGAAAGAAAACATACTAGTAACTACTTAATGAAAACCGGATTTTCAATAATTAGCACAAGTATGCACTCGTCACCTCACGTACAAGGCATTTCAATTATCAATAATACCAAATCCTAAGGGGAAGGTCCCCCACACAAGGTTAGGCAAGCCACTTACCTCGAACCAGCTCAAAATCAACCTGAAACCACGTTCTTGCCATGAGTACTCGATTCCAAATGGCCCAAATCTATTCAATTCAATTTCATAATGTAAATAACACTTCAAGTAACAGACTCTACAAATAAATTTTAAGCTAATACGCAAAATTAGAAAAAATGACCAAAATGCCCCTCAGGCCCACATCTCGGAATCGGGTAAACATTATATTTTCAGAATTCTCATACTCTTACGAGTTCATTTATATCAAAATTATCCAAATCCAAGGTCAAATTCTTAATCAAAATTTGAATTCTAGGTCTAAAAACTTTCTTCCAATTTTTCCCAAATTTTCACCTCCAATCCGAAATTATATGACAAAATTAACAATAGATTAATGGAATACAACTTGAAAGGGTTAAGGAATTGTTACCCAATGATTTCTTCTTCAAATTCCTCCCAAAATTGCCCTCTCCCGAGCTCCAATTTGATTTTTCCAAGTTTTGAACTAAACCCTCGATTATGTCCCTTTCTGACCAGTGAAACCGCATCTGCGGTCCCGCTTCTGCGAAAACCCTGTCGCATGTGCGGCATTTCATTAAAGGGGGACTTCCGCACCTGCGACTGCTCTAACGAAGATGCGGTGCCACTTCTGCGGTGCCCTGGCCGCATCTGCGGTTAATTGCCTTTTGCCTCAAACCGCTTTTGCGGTTGCTCGACCACTTCTGCGGTCTCGCACCTGCGGTTCCCAAGCCACAAGTGCGGTTATGACAGCAGCCTTGAAACTTCAGCTGCAACTCACAACTTCTAACCTTTCCGTCAAACATCCGAAATCATCTCGAGGCCCCTGAGACCTCAACCAAAAGCACGAACAAGTCCTATACTACTATTCAAACTTATACCAATCCTTAAAACACCTAAAACAATATCGGATCAACCAATTAGCATCAGATTCAAGCCTAAGAACTTCAAAAACTCTCAAAATATGCTTTCGATCAAAAAGGCTATCAAAGTGTCTGAATGACCTGGAATTTGCACACACATCACATTCAACACTACGTAGCTACTCTAACTTCCGGCATTTCAAGGCTAAATTAGCTACGGACCTCCAAAACACAATCCGAGCATGCCCCTAAACCCAAAATCACCCAACGGAGCTAACGGAGCCATCAGAATTCCATTCCGAGGCCGTCTTCACACTGTTCCGACTACGGTCAAATTTCCAAAACATAAGCTCTCATTTAGGGATTAAGTGTCCCAAAACTCTCCGAAACTCCAAATAAACCCTCCCGGCAACTCACAATAGAAGAAACAAACATGGGGAAAGCAGTTAATAGGGGATCGAAGCGTAAATTCTTAAAACGACCGGCCTGGTCGTTACATCCTCGCACACTTAAACATTCGTTCGTCCTCGAACGAGCATAGAGATATACCTGAAGTAGTGAAATGATGAGGGTAATGGCTGCGTATATCTTGCTCGGTCTCCCAGGTCACCTCCTCGATCGGTTGACCTCGCCACTGAACCTTTACAGATGCAATGTTCTTTAACCTCAGCTTTCGAACCTGGCTGTCCAATATCGCCACTAGCTCCTCAACATAAGATAGATCCTTGTCCAACCAGACTGAACTGAAATCTAACACGTGCGACGGATCACTGTGATACCTCCGAAGCATCGAAACATGAAATACCAGATGAAATCCTACCAAGCTGGGAGGTAAGGCGAGCTCATAGGCAACCTCCCCAATATGCCTTAATATCTCAAAATGACCAATAAACCTCGGACTCAACTTTCCTTTCTTCCCAAATCTCATAACGCCCTTCATTGGTGAAACCCGAAGCAGAACCCGCTCTCCAACCATATAGGAAACATCACAAACCATCCGGTCCACGTAACTCTTCTGTCTGGACTGGGCTGTACGGAGTCTATCCTGAATCACCTTAACCTTCTCCAAAGCATCCTAAACCAAATTTTTGCCCAATAATCTAGCCTCACCCGGCTCAAACCAACCCACCGGGGATCTACACCGCCTACTATATAAATCCTCGTACGGTGCCATCTGAATGCTGTACTGATAGCTGTTGTTGTAAGAAAACTCCACTAGTGCCAAGAACTGATCCCAAGACCCTCCAAACTCAATCACACATGCACGGAGCATATCCTCAAGAATCTGAATAGTGTGCTCGGACTTTCTGTCTGTCTAAGGGTGAAATGTTGTACTCAACTCCACCCGAGTACCCAACTCATGTTGTACAGCCCTCCAAATCCGCGATGTGAACTGAGTACCTCTGTCTGAAATAATGGAAACTAGAGTACCATGCAGATGAACAATCTCCCGGATATAAATCTCCGCCAACCGCTCCGAAGAATAAGTAGTACACATAGGAATGAAGTGCACGGACTTGGTCAACCGATCCACAATCACCCAAATGGCATCGAACTTCCTCAAAGTCCATGGGAGCCCAACTATAAAGTTCATGGTGATCCGCTCCCACTTCCACTCCGGAATCTCTATCTGCTGAAGTAACCCACCTGGTCTCTAGTGCTCATACTTCACCTGCTGACAGTTAAGGCACCGAGCTACAAATCCAACTATATCTTTCTTCATCCGCCTCTACCAATAGTGTTGTCTCAAATCCTGATACATCTCTGCAGCACCCGGATGAATGGAATATCACAAACTATGGGCCTCTTCTAGAATCAACTCCAGAAGCCCATCAACATTGGGTACACAAATCCGACCCTGCATCCTCAATACCCCGTCATCTCCAATAGTCACATTTATGGCATCACCGTACAGAACCTTGTCCTTGAGGACAAGCAAATGAGGGTCATCAAACTGACGCTCCCTGATACGATCTAATAATGAAGACCGAGAAACCACGCAAGCTAGAACCCGACTAGGCTCCGAAAGATCCAATCTCACAAACTGGCTGGCTAAGCCCTGAACATCCATCGCCATAGGCCTCTTCGCTGCTGGTAAATAAGCCAAACTCCCCAAACTTTCTGCCCGGCAACTCAAAGCATTGGCCACCATATTGGCCTTGCCCGGGTGATACAGAAAAGTGATATCATAGTCCTTCAACAATTCTAACCACCTCCTCTGGTGCAAATTAAGATCATTTTGCTTGAACAGGTGCTGCAAGCTCCGATGATCAATATAAATCTCACAAGGAACACAGTACAAATAATGACACCAAATCTTCAAGGCGTGAACAATAGCAGCTAACTCGAGATCATGGATAGGATAATTCTTTTCATGCACCTTCTACTGTCTGGACGTGTAGGCAATCTTCCTACCGTCCTATATCAATACCACTCCAAGGCCAATCCATGAGGCATCACAAGAGAAAATATAATACCCCGAACCTGTAGGCAATATTAAACTGGGGTTGTAGTCAAAGCTGTCTTGAACTTCTGAACGCTCGCCTCACACTCTTCCGTCCATTGGAACAGAGCACCCTTCTGGGTCAGCCTGGTTATAAGGGCTACAATCGATGAAAACCCCTCCACAAAACGATGGTAGCAACCCGCTAAGCCAAGAAAACTGCGGATCTCTATAGCTGAGGATGGTTTGGGCAAACTCTACATTGCCTCTACTTTCTTCAGATCCACTCGTATACCCTCACTCGATACCACGTGACCGAACAAAGCCACGGAATCCAACCAAAACTCACATTTCGAGAACTTTGCATATAACTTCTTTTCCCTTAAAGTCTGAAACACTGTCCTTAGGTGTTGCTCATGATCTTCCCGACTCCGGGAATACACCAGAATATCATCAATAAAGACAATGACGAACGAATCAAGATACGGCCGGAACACTCTATGCATCAAATTCATGAAGGCTGCTGGGGCATTGGTCATCCCAAATGACATAACAAGGAACTCATAATGACCATACCAAGTCCTGAATGCAGTTTTTGGGATATCTGGCTCTCGAATCTTCAACTGATGGTAACCTGAGCGCAAGTCAATCTTAGAAAACACCTGTGCACCCTAAAGCTGGTCAAACAAATCGTCAATACGAGGCATGGGATAACGCTTCTTCACTGTACCTTTGTTCAACTGGCGATAATCAATACACATACGCATAAAACCACATTTTTCTTCACAAACAAGACAGGAGAACCCCAAGGTGATACACTGGGCCGAATAAAACCCTTGCAATTCTTGTAACTGATCCTTCAACTCATTCAACTCAAGTGGAGCCATACGATACGGAGGGATAGAAATGGGCTGAGTGCCCAGCAATAGATCAATGCCAAAATCAATATCTCTATCAGGTGGCATGCCCGGAAGATCAGATGGGAATACATCAGGAAAATCCCGTACTACTGGGACTAAATCAACTGAAGGGGTATCAATACTAACATCTCTCACATAAGCTAGATACGAGTCATATCCCCTTTCAACCATATGTTGAGCCTTAAGGAAAGAAATAACTCTACTGGGAGTGTGATCTAAAGCACCCCTCCACTCAACACGTGGTACACCTGGCATAGCCAGTGTCACGGTTTTGGTGTGATAATCAAGAATAGCATAATGGGGTGACAACCAGACTATGCCCAAGATAATATCAAAATCAATCATGTTGAGCAACAATAAATCGACTCTAGTCTCAAACCCACTAAGAGCAACCAAACACAACCGATAAACATGGTCCACAACAAGAGAATCTCCCACAGGAGTAGAAACATAAATGGGGGAACTCAAAGAATCTCGAGATACACCCAAATGCGAAGCAAAATAAGAAGACACATAAGAATAAGTGGAGCCTGTATCGAATAGAACCGATGCATCTCTGTGACAAACCAGTATAATACCTGTGATGATAGAATCGGAGGCAATAACCTCGGTGCTGGCAGGAAGTGCATAGTATTGGGCCTGGCCTCCCCCTTTAGGGCGACCTCTACCTCCCCGACCTTCACCTCTAGCTGGCTGAGCAGGTGGGGTAGCAACTGGTGCTGTAATCATAGCCTGAGAACTCTGTGGGGCACACTGTGACTGAGAAGTCTATGGAGGTGCACCCTTCCTAAATCTGGGGCAATCCCTAACCATATAGCGTGTATCACCACACTCAAAACAAGCTCTAGGAGGATGTGGTGGCTATGACTGGCTCGGGCCAGGACAACTGGACTGACCACTGAAAGTACCCCGTGCAGGAGGCACACTAGATACTGGAGGTGAATAATAAGGCTCCTGAGGCCTAGGAGGAGCTGGAATACTACTAGCTGCTGGAAGAGCCGAATGAATGGGCTGACCCAGATGAACCCTACCATGACGAACTGCAGCTGGCGCACGGGCACCAGAATAATGGCCTGACTCTCGAGACCTCTTAGCCTCCCTCTCCTCTCTCTCCCTAGCATGCATACCCTCAATCCTCCTAGCAATTCTCATCACCTGCTGATAAGAAATATCCATCTCCAACTCACAAGCCATGCTAGACCTGATGCTGGGAATAAGCCCCTTAACAAACCGACGAACCCTCTCACAAATAGTAGAAACCAAGGTTGGGTATGTCTATCCAAGCTGGTGTAACAGATAGCATACTCCGAGATAGTCATAGTACTTTAGCGCAAATGCTCAAACTCTGCGCGCCATGCGTCCCTGAGGCTCTGAGGAACAAACTCTCTCAGGAACATATTTGAAAACTATGTCCAAGTTAGTGAAGCTGCCTCATCCGGACTGTCTAACTCATAGGTACGCCACCACTCATAGGCGGCTCCTCAAAGCTGGAAGATAGTGAAAGAAACCCCACTCGATCTTGATATACCCATAGTGCGGAGGATACGGTGACACTCCTCCAGAAATCCCAAGGCATCATCTGATGCTAACTCACTCAATACCGGAGGATCATACTTCTTGAACCTCTCAAGTCTCCACTGCTCATCCTCTAAAGCTGCAGCCCTGTCCTAAGGCTGACCTGGGACTACAGGCTGTACAAGAATAATCTCTGAGACCTGATCAACATGCACTTACTGCTCAGGAGTGCGGGCGGCGGGAGTCTATGCTCCTCCCCAGCCTGAGATGTGGCTGTAACAAGGGGAAGAAACCCTGCCTGAGCCAAATTGATGTACATGCTCATGAACTACACAATAGTCTCCTGAAGAGCTGGAGTAATAGTAGCAGTAGGCATATCGGGTGCCTGGACTCCGGTTGGAACTGCTGGTGGTACCTTAGTGGCAGCTCGCGCGGGTGCTCTGGCTTCACCACGTGTGCGTCCTCAGCCTCTACCCTAGCCCCGGCCTCTAACGGCTGCAATAGGGGGCGCAGGTGCCTAATCATCTCGGGTTGCACGTGTCCTCACCATCTGTGAGAGAATAGAAGACATAAGTTTAGAATTGTGACATCAAAATCTCGCACGACAAGGAAATCAAATGAAGTGGAATTCTCCTAACAGTTACATAGCTTCTCCTGGATAAGCATAGACGTCTCTGCACCGATCAGCAAGACTCTAATAAACCGTCTTGTGATTCATGACTCCTATGAACCTAGAGCTCTGATACCAACTTGTCACAACCCTGGTTCTCCCTCTGTGAACCATCGTGATGGCACCTAGTCTCTACGACTAGGTAAGCCTAACGATGCGGAAAATAAACCAATTTGCAGAAGAAATAAATAAAAACCGAATTAGTGAGGTAAAACAATATTTAAAGTGCCACTCGGCATACACAATATCAACTCTCGAAAACTAATAACATTTCCCAAAACCCTGAATCTCATGATCACATGCCTTTGAATATCTACAAGTATCTAAATCCAGAATATCTAACAAGGAAACGAAAGAACAGAAGGGCTAATACAAAAGGGGAGAGTAGAAAGGGACTTTTCGGTCTACAGACGCGGCAGATTTACCTTGGATTCTCTAAAAGCGCCTCGTCTCGCGAATGATAAGTCTGAATGGAGGTACATGGATCTGCACATGAAAACTATGCGCAGAAAGGGCATGAGTACACCACAACGGTACTCAGTAAGTGTCAAGCCTATCTTCGGTCGGGTAGTGACGAGGTAGGTCAAGGCTCTACTGAGGTTAAATAAAATATAAGGTTTAACACTATAGAATAAAACAGTATAAATAAGTAAAATAGTAAAAGTAACACAGGATATGAAAGACAATAACAACTACTACAGAGGCAAAGTAAACACAGAAAGAAATATAGCTCAGCACAAAGATAACAACCGGAGATCTCCTAAGATACCGTCCTGTAATCTCAAATGTAAATATCCAGTGGATCTCCCAGGATACCGTCCCGTAATCTAACTCAAAATGCGAGGGGATCTCCTAGAATACCGATCAGTAGTCCCAAATGTAAATACTCAGTACAGGGGGAATCTACCGGGTGCAGTCCCGTAGCTCCAATGTAAATGTGCAGGGGGATCTCCCGGAATATTGTTCCGTAGTCCCAAAGTAAACAAACAGAGGATCTCCCGGGATACCGTCCTGTAGACCCAAAGTAAACACACAGCAACAGCAAGAAGAGTACAAAGTTCAATTCAAGTTCCATACCAAGGTAAAACAGGTATTTCTAACCTAGCATGTTGCACGTAATCCAAATAAGGCAGTTTGAGCAAGTGGGGCAATAAGTCAATTAGACAAGCTTTCCTAAGCTAACAACAGGCTTAAATTGCGAGTAATATAAATAGAAAAGGAAACATACTAGTAACTACTTAATGAAAATCGAATTTTCAACAATTAGCACAAGTACGCACTCGTCACCTCATGTACAAGGCATTTCAATTATCAATAATACCAAATCTAAAGGGGAAGGTTCCCCACACAAGGTTAGGCAAGCCACTTACCACGAACCAGCTAAAAATCAACTCGAAACCACACTCTTGCCACGAGTACTCACTCCAAATGGCCCAAATCTATTTAATTCAATTGCATAATATAAATAACACTTCAAGTAACGGACTTTACAAATAAATTCTAAGCTAATACGCGAAATTAGGAAAAATAACCAAAATTCCCCTCGGGCCCATGTCTCAGGATCAGGTAAAATTTATATTTTCAGAATTCTCATACTCTCACGAGTTCATTTATATTAAAATTATCCAAATCCAAGGTCAAATTCCCAATCAAAATTCGAATTCAAGGTCTAAGAACTTTCTTCTCACTATGGTATTATGGAAGCGACAGAGTATATGCGTTACGAGTTATTGTGTGTGTTTTCATATATGGCTTCGAGCCAAGTGAGGGAGTCCGCTATTGATTAGTTGATTGCACAGTTATGTGCTATGTTGGTTCCAGTTTGAGGCATATGGGTGAATCAGTTATGGCTTAAGGAGATTGAGACCGAGGATGGCTCGTGTAAAGGAAAATTTATACAAAGGTTACATTATGCTTCATAGGTGCGTGAGAATCACGAAATGACTTGAGTTGTTAATTCGTAAAGGATGTTCAGTGCATAGAATAGAAAGTTGCTTGGTTGCATTAAGATGAGGTTGCATTCTGCGGTGTCGGAATGCTAATGGAGCACAGGTCGTCCGGTTCATTTGATCGGTCTAATTGCGGTTTGAGTAAAGTGGAGGGCTCTCGAAAATGGTTCTAATGGGTTCAAGATTTTACATGTAATAATTGGAGATTTTCAGGTTGTATAGTTGGCTAGAAACCGAGGTTTGCATTGGAGGGTGTCAAGACTTGCGGCATTTCTATATCAATTATGGGATTCTATATATCAGTATCGGGAAGGTGAAGGTAATGGCTTTGGATTCGCAGGAAGTCCCTTCAGGTTAGGTATTTTTGAATGTGGTGCAATTGGGAATGTTTAAGAGAGTATCCAGCGACTTATGAGCCTTAGACGGGGTGGTTTTACACTTGGGTCTCATGTGGTAAGTCTGGATTGAGGAATTGTGGTGTTATAGCAAGAAGAAGTATCAAGTTAAAGGTAAATCAGACGGAACTTAGATAGGTGGGATAGCTTGGTAGTAGGCCGGATCGGCATGGTATAGATGTGGTCAGATCTTTGGATATTTACGAGGTAATGAGTTTTTGCAGGTGTTTCGCGGCAATTCTCTTGGGTTTTGGTGGTATGCGTAGCTTGGTTGAGTTAGAAGGATCCACTACTGACGGTTTAGTTTTGTGCAAATGGAATTCGGAGAGTTCTTGATGGTTTCTGCCACGGTCAGAGATGCGTATTTTCTGCGAGCGTGAGAAGCATAGGATGCGTGGTGATTTTCTATTAGATGGGATCACTGGAAGGTCTTGGCTAGTTGAGTACGTAGCTGCTTGTGGCTCGAAAGGGGTATGAAGTTCTCATGTTCATCCTAGGATGGTATGGTATATGATGTATGTTGTGTAGGATTGAGATTTGCATGTGTAAGGTCGCGGTTCAGTTTTGAAAGGAAGGTCACAAATTCTTGAGTAGCATGGACAGTTCAGATGACTAGATAAATGAGATCACTGATTGGTGTGGTTTGATGAGGGTATACATTTTAGAAAGGGCGATGTGTTTGAGTTGAGGATACTTCATTAGTATTGCAGTTCGAACCTTGAGTTTTGACCAAGCGGGCCCGGGGTTGGTTTTTGACTTTTTGGGGAAACGTTTGGGAAAACTAAATTTGTGCATTGTAGTTGATTCTCTTAGAAACATATTAATTGTGGCTAGATACGAGTAGATTGGAGGTGGAATCTAAAGAAAAAGCGGTATTTGAGGCTTGAGTTTGGCCGTGGAATCGAGGTAAGTGTTGTGGCTACCTTAGCTTGAGGTATTAGGTGTTGTTACCTTATTTGCTACGTGTTTAGTTGTTGAGTATTACATATAGGTGAGGTGATGAGTATCTATACGTTGTTGTTGGGTCATAGCATACAAGTGAGTCTTATACTTGTGACCGTTGTATTCCTGTATACGTACTATTCATGCTTTAACTGGTTAATTCTTTATGTTAAACGAGTTTTACTATATTTTTCCCTGTTTTGGATATTGGTTGAGCATTTACTTAAGTTGAGATTTATATTGTGAAGTTAAATAATGAAACGAGGTTGTTATTTATGATTCCGTTGTCGGGTTGTTATTGTTTCTGTTGTTGGGTGAGGAAGAGTGTAAAGCACGAAGGGTGATGCCGTGCAATATTTTGTAAGTGAGTGATAAAGCACGAAGAGTGATACCGTACCATATTCTGTGAGTGTTAATGCACGAATGGTGATGTCGTGCCGTGATTGTGAGAGAGTTAATGCACGAAAGGTGATGCCGTGTCGTTTCTGTTGTTTCTTATGGTAAAGACGAGAGTAAAAGCATGATATTTACTTTATTTCTTTACTATATTATTTCCTGAACTTGATATTTTCCCTCTGCATGGCTTCCCCTTAAATTTCAGTTATTATTATCTTCTCGTATATAATTTAACTGCACAGGTTTATATTGTTGTCGTGTCCGAACCTCATCACTACTTCGCCGAGGTTAGGCTCGATACTTACCAGTACATGGGGTCGGTTGTACTGATACTGCTATTTGCACTTTCTGTGTAGATTTCAGTGCCGGAACTCGTGATTAGAGTTGGGTTGCTGCCTTCAGTCCATTAGGAGACCCAAGGTAGATCTGACGGCGTTCGCAGACCCTGGAGTCCCCTTTCCTCTATCTTAGTTTTCCTGTCTCTTTTCATTTCGAGAACTAATGTATTTTTTTAAACCAGTATTTGTAGAAAACTTTTAAAAGTTCATGGATTGTGACACCAGATCTTTTGGGTAGCCATGTATTAGTGTTTTAAACTGTTATAAAATTTTCGCACTTCATATTTGTTTAGTTTAAATTATTGTTAATTACTGTTTTGGTTAATGATTAATGAATTAGAACTGTATCTGTTGGCTTCCCTAGCATTCTAAGAGTTAGGCGCCATCACGATCCCGACGGTGGGAAATCCGGGTTGTGACATTCTTGGTATGATGAGTTAGGAGAATTGTTTAAAAAGGTCGTGTCTATATAAAGTATAGTTTGATTGCTCGAGAACGAGTGTCACACCTCCTTTTTCACCTGCGCCCGCAGGGCACCGTAAAAGGGAGCTTTTCCAATTAAAGGACAATCGAAACGGGATTTTATTTAAAGATTCAGAGTCGCCACTTGGGAGATTTATGGTGTCCCAAGTCACCGGTTGAATCGCGAATCGAGGAAAATATTGACTCTGTATTACAGTCCGCGAACCAGAAATCCGAGTAAGGAATTCTGTTAACCCGGGAGAAGGTGTTAGGCATTCCCGAGTTCCGTGGTTCTAGCACGGTCGCTCAACTGTCATATTTGGCTTATTTATCTGATTTTTTATACATGTTGACTCTATGTGCAAATTTTAACTGTGTACCGCTCTTATTATTATTATTTTTTACCGAGAATTGCAACATCGTGAAAATACATCTCGAACCACGTCACATCAATGCACCCGTGGTTATTGACACATTTCAACTCTGTTGAGATTTGGATTTGGGTCACATAAATGTGCACCCGAGTTTAAAAAGATAACATTATTAAATACGCGCTTAAAGCGACTAGCGTATCAATATTTTGGGTAGGGCCGAGAAATTTTGCTAAACGGCCCATCCCGAAGTCTAAGTAATTTTACCAACACATATACAGGGCCCCGCAGCTTGTGTATTTTTGTTTGTCGAGACTCGTCTCATTCATTAATTTAAAGGAATTTGCAACGTTGTGGAAATGCATCTCGAACCACATCACAATCAATGTATCCGTGATTAGCGACACATTTCGACTTCGTTGAGATTTGGATTTGGGTCACATAAATGTGCACCCGAGTTTAAGAGAGTAAATTATTTAAAGCGCGCCGGAAGTGACTTGCGCGTTGTTATCTTTTGGGGAAGGCCGTGAAATTAGCTAAACGGCCCGTCCCTAAGTCTAAGTATTTTAAAAACAAATATTTATTGAGGGCCACGCAATTTTGTATTTTTTTTTCTTTATTCGGCGAGGCTCATCTCATTTTTATCCAAGGATATCCTAAAACGACTAATTTTCTATTTATTTGTCTCTAAGAATAAAGAAATTCCTAATCAATTAATAATAAAAGTTCGGGCTTCAAATTCAAGTCCGGGTCCAAACAAAAGGAAACACCTTCTAGTTTGAACCCGCTACCTAACTTAAGATCTGCCGCCTGCCGTTGTAAATATTAACAAACCAGCTACCATTTCGATTCAGTTCAAACTAGCTTTATTATATGAATTGGACTATTTGGAATTAACTATGTGGAATACAAAGCCATTTTTCTTTTGAGCTCTTTTTACGATTTGTTGAAAAATGCATCAATGCTTAAAAAAACTGTCATCAAGCTAACGTTAATCACTAACATTTGAGCACTAACATTAGTTACTAACATTATTTACATTGCTATTTAAAATGATGTTATTTACTCAAGTGAACTCGCAATTTCAGAATTAGACCTATTAAACCAACATGCTGATTTCCATAAACTATTTGAACCTGTTTTGTGACATAAACTATTTGAAACTGTTTCACGACTACTGAACAAAAGAATTAAATACAGTATATTTCATAACTAGTAATCAACAACTAAGATTAATTACAATTGATATTCCATATTTGTAGAAATAGATTCAATCAGTCCAGTTTATGCATTTCAAAGTCATTCCAATACATACTATGAAATATCAAGTGAACTACTGCTTATACATCAAATTAAACACAAAGAAATAGTTATTTTCAGAAATTCATTCCAACAACTCTTTACTTCTTTTCCTTTAAATTTGAGAGTTGTAGAACATGTACCTGGATAACGGAAATACAAGAAGATGAAGGAGCAGTCATCAACAGTAATAACACAGCAACGCAGTGACAGAAACCCTGTGGCAGATTAAAAAAAAGAGGGAACCAACAGAGTTCCAGCAACACCCAATGAAAATAGTAGCCAATAACCAATAGCAAACTCAGGAAGAACCAATTGAAACCCCAGAAATACCAAACAGCAACACCAATGAAACGACAATAGTACTAGGTCTGATATTCAGCAGTAAAAGAAGAGACCAACTTTTCAGTTTCTTAGCTCTCCAAACACTGAACCTTTTGGACTAAAAAACCAGCCTGTTTTTTTACTCTCAAATTACTGAACCTTCCAATGTTAAAAAAAATCCAGCCTAGACTCTAAAAAAAAACTGGAAGAGAAATGATTTTCTTTCTCCAAAAACCAGCCCCTTTCTGTCTTGAAATGACCCTATTTATAACCCAAAACAGGTATGGGCAACATATTTTAATCAATCCTTTTTAAGCTTTTCATATCATTATGTTTTGTTCCCCACACTTGCATGCCTTGTTCCCCACTCTGCCTTGTTCCCCACTAGCAAATGTCTTGTCCCTCACTATATTAAACAAATGTATTAGTTCCCACTACCATATGTCTTGTCCCCCACTATGTATTAAATAATGTATTATTTTAATATTATTAGTGCTTAGTGGACGAAGCACTTAAATTAATCATTTTTTAAGACTTTAAATCCCAAAATACCCCTGAAACTACTGAAATTACCATACTACCCCATCAACTATATCCAATCCTCCTAATCAATTAACCAAACTATAGCAGCTACAATCAATCTTAAGTGATAAATCCTAACAATTGACTAATCAAATCATATGAGACTAACTCCCAATTGACAACACTTAGGGCCCAGTTTATCATGGTCAGATTCATATCAACAAACTTAATAGGACAAACAAGTAGATTCAAATCACTAAACTCGATCATCAATTGAACTTCAAATTAAATCCAACAACATTACAACCAAGATAAATGATTCAATGATTTAGAACCATTGTATTGAACTAGTAAGGTCAAAATTGATTCACACAGATACAAGGGAATAAACTAATTCTATTGGGAACAAAATCACAATTAACTTAGACAAAACATGAACGAGCAGGGAACCAAACAATATGATGAACAACCAAGAGCAGGGAAGCAAACAATACACAAAAATGAAACCATTTGAACCAAAAATGCTAGCAAACATTTATAGGAATAGTCATTGTTTGTACAAGAATATGAAATTGACTAATCAAACAAAGAAGTATCATTAAAGCTTTAATTAAGACCTAACCTCAAAAAGCCAATAGAAGAGATCGATTCCATAAAAATTCAGACTGTCGCCAAGGGCGTCAATCAATTCCACCAAACCATTACGGAAAACTAGTCTTATACTGACTGATATCAAACAGAAGCAATATCTTGCTAGAAGTTATAATCTGACTTGTTTAGTTTTAGACAAAACAATCAAGAGAACATGACCAAGAGACCATTCAACTTAGAACCCTTCATGCGCACCTGTAGCCCCCGTCGCCATTAAAAACCAACAAGAACTATATTCACTTCAAGAGGGACTTGAAATGGATCCTCGGCGCGAGAGTGAAGCGTTTGATGAACATCCGATCGAACACTATCTTTAACATCTTAAAAAGCTTCATGGTGCCACTGTTGGTGACCTAGTGTTCAAATGTGAGCTGACTGGAACAGAGGGTGTGACGGACAGCGTGGTCGACGGATTGGTTTGGCTGGAGGTGAACGACGAAGTGAGGAAGACGTGAAGTAGTTGATGACGAAGCTCAGGCGTGGTGGTTTGGAGATGGACGTTCGTCTGTGGTCGAAGAGCTGATGGAGTCGACGGTGAGGCTGGTTGGTTGCGTCGCTGGTTTGGTGGTTCGTCGACGGGAATGGAGGTGGTCGTTTGAAGGAGCTGCTGGTCGACGTGAGGTCTGCTGTTGCAGCTGGTTCACGGATGGAAATGGTGATGGCAGTTGCTCGACTGAAGAGTGGTCGACGGGCATTCGAGCTGGAGTTGCTCGCTGGTGGTTATGGGGATAATAGAAGCAGACTGGTCGCTTGGTTTCGACAACGAGGCGGAGGCTGGGCTGTTGGTGGTCGCCGCTGGAGAAGACGACGAAGAAGATGAAGCAGAAGGGGTGGGGTGCTGGGGTCTCGAAGAAGAAGAAGAAAGAAGAGGGGGTGGGTGTTTAGGGTTTTTGGGGTTGGAAATGAAAAATGGAAGAAGAGGGGGGTGGTTGTTTGGGTTGTGGGGCAGACCGGGTCGGGGATGTGGTATGGGATGGGTGCCCGGGTTTCAATTTCAAAAGGGGAAGAAAATTTTTTTGGACTTTAAATTGATTTGGCCCAAACATGACTTAACACTCCTTTATTTTGTCTTTCTTTTCTTAACTAATAAAACTAAAAATTCCAAAAATCCTAAACTAGCTTATAGGACTAGATTAATTTACAAAAGTACTACTAACTGTTTAATAACAATTAACACACACAATCAAATAAAATCACATAACTTGGACATGAAATGCTAAAAATGCAAAAAATACGTTATTTTGTGATTTTCTTTCTCTTAAAAATAAAACATGGTTCAATTAATTCCTAAGTGCACAATTACATCTCAAATGTGCATGCAACACATATTTTTGTATTTTTATTAATTAAAGTAGAAATAAACATGCACAGACAAAAATACAAATAAATCACAAACAACACCAAACCATTTTTTTTTGATTTTTTTTGGGAGTAATTCTCATAGGGCAAAAATCACGTGCTCACAGCTGCCCCTCTTTGTCCGAAAACACAAAACATTTTCGTGCAAATATAAAGCGAGCGGATACGAGCGAATTTTTGCCTGTTAGAATACTCCGTATGAAGCATTTTTGAAAAGATTTAACAAAACCTTTGATTCAAAGGTTTCCTACATATCCCTGGCTAGAAGGGAATCAGGTCAATGTAGTTCGGAAAGTTTTGGTAGCTGGGCCTACCATGGGACTGCAATGTTACTGCTGTTGCATGCTGTTATTACTGCTTTCCAACCTCCTTATTACACCATGCTGAAAGAAAACAAGAAGCTAGACTAAACTACAGTTTATGAATTACAAAATCTTATCTAGCTCTTCAGTCGTGCTCTTGTGTTTCTTGTTGCTTTGATGTCTCGGTGATTGGTGTTTCCTCTGATGTTTCTTTCTTTCTGTCTTGACTCGTAGTCTTCTTTTGACTGCCGAATTTGAACTACTTATTTCCTTTTTGCGAGCTTCGAATTATTTTTCCTTCGAAACTTGAACCGCCTTCTTCTTACTAGTGTTGCCTTCCTTCCGACTTCTGAACTTTAACTTATGTTGGGGATCTTTGTCATAACCCTTCGCTCTCTGGGTGGGCTCCTGACTTCAACAACTTCTTAAAAATACAACACCTCCATTCTCCAGGCGGGCTCCTGACTTCGTCAACAACTTAAAAATATAACAACCTCCATTCTCCAGGCGGACTCCTGACTTCAACTACTTCTTAAATATATAACACCTCCATTCTCCAGGCGGGTTCCTGACTTCAACTACTTCTTAAAAATATAACACCTCCATTCTCCAGGAGGGATCCTAACTTCAACTATAATTTAAAAGATAATGCCTCCATTCTCCAGGCGGGCTCCTGACTTCGACTATTTCTTAAAACGTAACACCTCCATTATCCAGGCGGGCTCCTGACTTCGACTATTTCTTAAAACGTAACACCTCCATTCTCCAGGCGGGCTCCTGACTTCGACTGATTCTTAAAAACATAACACCTCCATTCTCCAGGCGGGCTCCTGACTTCAACAACTTCTTAAAATGTAATACCTCCATTCTCCAGGCGGGCTCCTGACTTCAACTACTTCTTAAACAGTAACACCTCCATTCTCCAGGTGGACTCTTGACTTCAACAATTTCTTAAAATGTAACACCTCCATTCTCCAGGTGGGCTCCTGACTTCAACTACTTCTTAAAATACAACACCTCCATTCTCCAGGCGGGCTCCTGACTTCAACAACTTCTAAAAAATACAACACCTCCATTCTCCAGGCGGGCTCCTGACTTCAACAACTTCTTGACAATATAACACCTCCATTCTCCAGGCGGGCTCCTAACTTCAATAAACCTTAAAATATAACACCTCCATTCTCCAGGCGGGCTCCTGACTTCAACTACTTCTTAAATATATAACACCTCCATTCTCCAGGCGGGTTCCTGACTTCAACTACTTCTTAAAAATATAACACCTCCATTCTCCAGGCGGGCTCCTGACTTCAACTATAATTTAAAAGATAATGCCTCCATTCTCCAGGCGGACTCCTGACTTCATCAACGACTTAAAAACATAACACCTCCATTCTCCAGGCGGGCTCCTGACTTCAACAACTTCTTAAAATGTAACATCTCCATTCTCCAGGTGGGCTCCTGACTTAAACTACTTCTTAAACTGTAGCACCTCCATTCTCCAGGCGGGATCCTGACTTAAACAATTTCTTAAAATGTAACACCTCCATTCTCCAGGCGGGCTCCTGACTTCAACAACTTCTTTAAAAATATAACACCTCCATTCTCCAGGCGGGCTCCTGACTTCAACTGTAATTTAAAAGATAATGCCTCCATTCTCCAGGTGGGCTCCTGACTTCAATAAACCTTAAAATATAACACCTCCATTCTCCAGGCGGGCTCCTGACTTCAACTACTTCTTAAATATATAACACCTCCATTCTCCAGGCGGGCTCCTGACTTCAACTACTTCTAAAAAATGTAACACCTCCATTCTCCAGGCGGGCTCCCGACTTCAACTATTTCTTAAAAATGTGTTTTAATCGATGTTGTTCCTTCCTGCCTCCGAACCATTTTCCTTCTAACGTGAATCATCCTCTTTCAACTGCTTCCCTCAAAACTGGTGTCTTATTCCTCCGAAAATTGTTGGGGATAACCCCGGTGTTTTACTCATAACTATGTTATTTTCCTTCTTCACAGACTACTTCTTTTAAAGCAGGTGTCTTCCTTCCACTGGAACTACTTCCCTCAAACTGGTGTTTTCACTTCTCTGAAACCTGACGGGGATAACACTGCTGGGGAATTATCTTCCTTCTTTAAGACTAATTACTTTCCTCCCTTTAACAATGGTGGGGATGACACTGATTCAAAGACCACTACCCTTAAAACTCGGGTTATCTTGCTTCTTCCGAGATTGCTTTCTTTAAAACTTGTATTGCCTTCTCCCGTAAACTGCTGGGATTCCACTTCCTTCAAAACTTGTGTTATCTTCCATTTTCCCCAAAGGGCTATCTGATTTTCGAGAAAATTTTTGCAATGAGAGAAAATTTTCTGCCCTAGTTTGATAATCTTCTTTATGGCCATGTCTTCCCGCTGTCGATAACGTTTCCTTTCCCTGCTTCAAATCAAAGAAAAATTTGTTAGTTTAAAACGTGGTGAGTGGTCGTGCCACTCCTGCCGGGGATGGTTTTTCCCTTTCCCTTTTCCTGCTTTGAGTTTCATTACAAAACTTGCTGGGGGATGATATTATTTGCTGAGGATGATACTCCTACTGGGGATGGTTTTTCTTTTCTCTTCCTTCCCCGTTCTGTGTTGTCCGACCATTACGGAACTTGGTCGAGAATCTGTCGGAGTTGTTACTGTATCTCGCAAATCTGATGGGGATCCTCATAACCTTTTAACTGTTGCTTTTCTGTTTTTCTCCAACTTCCCCTGGAAATTTGGTCCTCTTGGGATCTAGACCCATTCATCATTTGGTCTTGCAACAAACTTCTTTTCGCTTTGTCGCCTTATCTTTGGCCTGTCCTATTCGCATTTTGCTTTGCACCATTTTGGCAACTGGTGGTAAGCTCTGAAAATCCTTTTCAAAAATAAACTGTTGGGGAGGTAAAGTCTTTAAACCAAGAAATGAAAAAGTGATGATTTCAAAAGATAAAAAAGAAGAATTTTTTTTGAACAAATGCTGGGAAAAAGGAAAGAAAAGAACTTATCTGAATGATATAACCGATCCCAACGATCATGCCGTGCATTCCGGATTAACCAACCCAGTCTATTTGTATCAATCAATCTTTCGAACGACCTCATCTCGCTGGGGATAAACAGGCACTTGACTCTTGGCCAAATGCGGATCCTTTCCGCCAATCTTATCTTGTCTCCTCATAGTGCCCTTCGAGGAGTTTTTACTAATAATACTCTCTCATTTCTCTCAACTCCCGTCGCCTTATGGTGCCTGTGAAGTTTTTCACAGATAAGACTCTCTCATTCTATTTCTCTCATCTTCCGTCTCCTTATGGTGACTGTGAAGGTTTTCACCGATAGGACTCTCTCATTTTATTTTATTTTCAGCTGGGGATTGGAGTGCTGCCGATATGACTCTCTCTGCTGGGGATTCTTTTGGCTATCAATTCATTTCCAGCTTATGATCCTCTTCTCTGCTGGGGATCAGAGTGTTATTCCCGACTTCCATTTGCATGACTTGGCACTTCTCGGATACTGATCGGGAGGTCTTTTTTGGACATCAATATGGGTTTTTGTGTGCTGCTAAAATAAAAAGGGTAAAAGGTTCAAAATAATTTTGATGGGTAACACATTACAACTCTTGGAATCAACTTTCTTTCCCAAAATTATAAACACAACTCCTGCCCCAGTTTTCTTGCTTGGGGATTTTTTTTTGGTTACACTATGACCGAGCCGTGAGGTGCTTACGTATCCTTCTTTGAGGAATCAGGTCAAACGTAGTTCCCAATTCCTTTGTTTTTCTTGTGACTTTTCCTTTGTCTTTATTATCATTATTTTTCTCTTCTCTTTTTCTTCCATTTTCATTACTGATTCCAAAAGAGGGGTATGAAAGAATAAATAAGGCTCAAAAAGGGGAAGCAAAGGTTAAAGTGTTTGGATAGAAGAAAGAATTGTCTCCGTCATTTCATTCTCCGATAAATGCCAAGTACAAACAAACAACAATTACAATTAAAAGAAAGCATACATAATATCTCTTAATTGCGTCAGAATTGATAGCCATGTCGACGCATTTCCCTTCGATATCTGATAAACATAAAGAGCCATTGGACAACACTCTGGTTACAATGAATAACCCTTGCCAATTCGGGGCGAACTTGCCCTTTGCCTCAGCCTGATGTGGGAGGATGCGTTTCAGCACTTGCTGGCCCACTTCAAACTTCCGGGGACGCACCTTTTTGTTGTTTGCTCTTGCCATTCTCTTTTGATATAATTGGCCATGACACACAGCTACCAATCTCTTTTCATCAATCAAGTTCAACTGCTCCAAACGGGTTTTGACCCACTCGTCATCATCAATCTCAGCTTCAGCGACAATCCGAAGGGATGGAATTTCAACTTCCGCTGGTATTACTGCTTCAGTTCCATATACCAACAAATAAGGAGTTGCCCCTACTGAAGTACGAACAGTAGTGCGATAACCTAACAATGCAAATGGTAATTTCTCATGCCATTGTCTGGATCCTTCTATCATCTTCCTCAGTATCTTCTTTATGTTCTTGTTGGCCGCCTCGACCGCTCCATTCGCCTTGGGACAATATGGGGTGGAATTGTGGTGTGTAATCTTAAACTGCTGACATACTTCTTTCATCAAACCGCTGTTAAGATTAGCACCATTGTCCGTGATGATCACTTTTGGGATCCCAAATCTACAGATGATATGGTAATGAACAAAATCAACCATTGCCTTCTTGGTTACCGACATGAAAGTTTTAGCTTCAACCCACTTAGTGAAATAATCGATGGTCACCAGAATGAACCTATGACCGTTGGTAGCTGCCGGCTCAATAGGTCCAATGACATCCATGCCCCAGGCAACAAATGGCCATGGTGCTGACATTGTATGCAATTCTGTCGGCGGAGAATGAATCAAATCTCCGTGTA
The DNA here is from genome assembly GCF_000393655.2 of Nicotiana sylvestris. Taxonomy (NCBI): domain Eukaryota; kingdom Viridiplantae; phylum Streptophyta; class Magnoliopsida; order Solanales; family Solanaceae; genus Nicotiana; species Nicotiana sylvestris. The sequence continues at coordinate 101,342,822 of NC_091064.1, forward strand.
TCTGACACTGATGGCATTTCCGCACAAAACCGATAAAATCACGCTCCATAGTGAGCCAATAGTACCCTGCTCGACGAATCTTCTTCGCCAATACATATCCGCTCATATGTGGCCCACAAACCCCAGCATGTACCTCTGTCATAACTGTTGTGGCTTGACTAGCATCTATACATCTCAGTAATCCCAAATCTGGTGTTCTTTTGTACAACACTCCCCCACTGAGGAAAAATCCATTTGCCAATCGCCGAATGGCTCTCTTTTGATCTCTGGTGGCCTGCTCCGGGTATATCCCCATCTTGAGGTATTCCTTGACATCATAAAACCATGGTTCGCCATCTATTTCTTCTTCTATCATGTTGCAATAAGCATGCTGATCACGAACCTGAATATGCAATGGGTCAACATGAATTCTGTCTGGGTGGTGCAACATCAATGCTAAGGTGGCTAAAGCATCGGCGACCTCATTATGAACTCTTGGGATGTGTCTGAACTCCACTGATCTAAATCGCTTGCTCAGATCATGCAAACATTGTCGATATGGTATGAGCTTCAAATCCCTTGTTTCCCATTCACCCTGAATCTGATGCACCAGGAGGTCCGAGTCTCCCAAGACCAAGACATCCTGGACATCCATGTCTGTAGCTAACCGTAAGCCCAGAATGCATGCCTCATACTCAGCCATGTTGTTGTTATAATAGAAATGTAGCTGAGCCGTAACAGGATAATGATGTCCTGTTTCAGAAATAAGTACCGCTCCTATTCCAACTCCTTTAACATTTGCGGCTCCATCAAAGAAGATCTTCCAACCTGGTTCCTCAGATAATTTCAACTCATCTATATGCATCACTTCTTCATCAGGAAAATACATCCTCAATGGATCGTACTCTTCATCAACAGGATTCTCAGCCAAGTGATCCGCCAATGCTTGGGCCTTCATGGCCGTCCTCGTCACATAGATGATGTCGAATTCTGTGAGTAATATCTGCCATTTTTCCAATCTCCCTGTAGGCATAGGCTTCCGGAAAATATACTTCAGTGGATCCAAGCGTGAAATGAGATAAGTAGTATATGATGACAGATAATGCTTCAATTTTTGGGCCACCCAAGTTAGGGCGCAACATATCTTCTCAAGTTGAGTGTACTTAACCTCATATACTGTAAACTTCTTGCTGAGATAATAGATAGATTGCTCCTTCCTTCCTGTAATGTCGTGTTGCCCTAGTACGCAGCCAAACGAATTCTCCAGGACCGTTAGATAAAGAATTAATGGTCTTCCCAGCTCAGGTGGAACCAACACAAGTGGATTTGATAAATATCCCTTGATTTGGTCAAATGCTTCCTGACATTCTATCGTCCATTCTACCGCAACATCTTTCTTCAGTAGCCGAAAAATGGGTTCACAAGTTGCTGTGAGTTGAGCAATAAACCTGCTGATATAATTCAACCTTCCCAACAGACTCATTACTTTCGTCTTGTTCTTCGGCGGTGGCAAATCTTGGATGGATTTGATCTTTGACGGGTCCAACTCAATGCCTCGCCGACTGACAATGAATCCCAACAGCTTTCCAGATGGAACACCAAATGCACATTTGGCCGGGTCGAGCTTAATATCGTACCTTCGAAGTCTTTGGAAAAACTTCCTTAGGTCTGCTACGTGGTCTTCTTGATGCTTGGATTTTATGATCATTGCTCTCATGTACGTTGCCCCATCATTCTTCAAACCAAATGGCATTACCCGGTAGCAATAAGTCCCCTACGGCATAATGAATGCCGTTTTTTGTGCATCTTCTTCATCCATCAGAATCTGATGATACCCAGCATAGCAATCTACAAAAGACCCGATCTCACGTCCGGCACAATTATCGATCAATATATGGATGTTGGGTAATGGAAAGTTGTCCTTGGGGCTTGCCCTATTCAAATTGCGGTAATCGACACACACTCTGATCTTCCCATCTTTCTTCGGCACTGGCACCACATTAGCCAACCAATCAGGATATCGGGTGACCCGAATAACCTTTGCTTGCAGCTGCTTTGTTACTTCCTCTTTAATCTTCACACTCATGTCTGTTTTGAACTTCCTCAATTTCTGCTTGACGGGAGGACACGCCGGGTCAGTGGGCAGCTTGTGAACCACTAAATCCGTGCTTAACCCTGGCATATCATCATACGACCATGCGAAAATGTCTTTGAACTCAATAAGTGCTTTGATTAGTTCCTCTCGGATATTCGGTGCAATGTGGATGTTTATTTTAGTTTCTATGGTATCATTTGCATCCCCTAAATTGATGGCTTCTGTGTCATTTAAGTTGGGCTTGGATTTCTCTACAAACTGGCTTAACTCTCTGTTTATCTCTTTGAAGGCTTCATCCTCATCGTATTCCGATTCATTATCATAATCGACCCCTTGTATAATTAGTTCGGAATCAGATTGATTTTTTAGATTAGGCTGAAGATCCGTTGTGCATGACATGTCATTAGAACCAATATAAAGAGAACTGTTCAGAAAGAGAAAAGAAGAAAACAAAGTTAAAACAAAATAAGAAGAAAAAGCTTTCACTTTATTAAAATACAGGATAACAGAGTTTCACACTTTGCCGAATACAAAACAAAACTGGATTACAACCCTGGAATAATCCAAAAACAAGAAAGAAAAATCAGAGCCCACTACCAAGATTCCCTCCGAGTAGGAAGGGGAGTAGCCATCCAATTGTTGATATTAGACCTAGGCCCCACAAACTGTATATCTGCCTTACTGGAACCTTCTCCAGCTTCTATCATGTTGACATCAGCGAACAGCCTTTCAAAGCCTTCATTCAAATCTCCATCTGGCCCAATCAGTGGTCCGAGAACTTTCTGGACCGACAGCTTTCTGATACCTGCTCTGACAAATGATTTGGATAGGCGCGGGATTGGCTTGGGAAGGACCCAGACTCTTTTCTTCAACTTGCGGGCCCGTCTCACATCTGCCGCTGTAGGCTTGAACCCCAGCCCAAAGGTGTCCAGATTTTTGGGCAAAAAAACCGGCTAAACAATACCCTGAAGATCAGCCCCTAAACCTTTTCCTGGCACAAACCCATTTTTCAACATCTCTGAGGCTACCATGACAGTCGCAGCTGCGATCCTGGGAAGTGGAAGGTCCTCGCCTTCAGAAATTTTACCCACTGAAACCGTATCGAAAACCTGGTAAACCCACGGTCCCTTATTATCATCAGTCTCTATGAAATGCACGATGGCATCACTTACGGCGTTTGCATTGTCTTCCCCGTGTACTATGATCTCTTGCCTATCCCACTCGAATTTGACCATCTGATGTAATGTAGAAGGCACTGCTTTGGCGGCGTGGATATAGGGTCGCCCCAACAGAAGATTATATGACACTGCCACATCTAACACTTGAAACTCTATGGTGAACTCGACTGGACACATTGTTAACTCAAGTATGATGTCACCCACTGTGTCTGTACCACCACCATCAAACCCTCGAACATAGACGTTGTTCTTGTGAATCCGGTCACCATCGACCTTCAGTTTGTTCAGCCAAAGGACAGATATTGGCACTAGACCCATTATCAATCAGTACTCGAGTGACTACCGAGTCTTCGCACTTCACGGTTAGATAAAGGGCTCTATTGTGTTCTGTACCTTCCACGGCCAACTCGTCGTCTGAAAAAGTGACCCTGTTGACCTCGAAAATCTTGTTTTCTATTTTCTCCAGATGATTCACAGAGATCTTATCCAGAACATGGGCTTCATTCAGAATTTTCATCAATACCTGGCGGTGCTCGTCTGAATGGATCAATAATGATAACAATGAGATCTGTGTCGGGGTCTTCCTCAACTGTTCCATAATGGAATAATCTTGCGCCTTCATTTTCTTTAAAAATTCTTCCGCCTCTTCCTCGGTAACTGGATTCTTTGTCGCTACTGGATTGGCCCTTCTTAACTCTGCGGGGGCAAAACACCTTCCCGAACGAGTTAACCCCTGTGCCTCACATATTTCTTCCACAACTTCCTTCCCCCTGTGCATTACCATTACTTGATTGTAGCTCCATGGCACAGCTCTCTCAACTGTTATCGGCAACTGCATTACTGGCCTGATAACAACTGGTTCTACGTAGGCCACCTTCACAACTAACACTGGTGAGCTTGGTACTCCCTGCAGCACTACCTTGACCGGCTCTGGCTTCTTCACAACAACAGACGAACCTTTCCCCATTACCACAACTGGCTTGTCATCTACCCTTTTCGACTGTACTACCGCTTTTCCACTGATCGACTTTTCTTTCGGACTGGCACGGATCATCATTACCGTTTGTGAGGGCTTCTTGAGCTTCCCTCCTTCGTGCACTAGTTCGATCATGTGGACTTCATGATGTGATGATAAAGGGTTCTGATTGATGTTGGGTGCCTTTGGCTCCTGGACCTCGATCCTATTTGTGTCAATAAGATCTTGTATGGCTGTCTTCAACTTCCAACACTTCTCAGTATCATGCCCGGGAGCCCCCGAACAATATTCACAGCTTACCGAGTGATCCAGATTTTTGGGAAGGGGATTTGGCAATTTGGGCTCCACAGGACTCAATAGGCCTAACTGCCTCAATTTGTGGAACAGAGTAGTATAGGTTTCTCCCAGCGGAGTGAATGTTCTCGGCCTCTGCACCCTTTTATTCCTGAAAGTCTGATTCCTACGAAAACCTGGTCCCGAATGATTCCTGTAGGCCCTTGGTGGTGGATATGTGATTTGTAGAGGTGGATATGCATTCTGGGGAGCCAGCGCACGCCATTGCGGGCGAGCCGGAGGCTGGGTGTAAGTTTGGGCGTGATGGACAGAGAAATGTGGCTCTTGTGGTAGGTAGTAGGGTTGTGGAGGGCCATATGGAATGTGTGGGTAATTTGAGTGATGGGGTTTAGGTTGGTAGTGAGGGGGGGACCTCTGGATCTGGACCAAGTACCTGCCTCGACTGTTGCGACATCCTCCCTTTTCTTCTTTCCGAGCGCACCTCCCGTGCCGCTCTGGATGGCTTGAGTGGTTGCTTTAATCGCCGAATAGCTCAGGATTTTGTTAGACTTAAGCCCCTCTTCAATCATACCGCCCATTTTTACTACTTTGTTGAAAGATTTGCCAACTGACATCACCAAGTGACCAAAGTAAGTTGGCTCTAGAGTCTGTAGAAAGTAGTCCACCATCTCCCCCTCTCTCATTAGAGGATCAACTCTTGCTGCCTGTTCTCTCCAGCAAAACCCAAATTCTCGGAAGCTTTCCCCAGGCTTCTTCTCAAGTTTCACCAATGTGAGACGGTCAGGGACGATCTCAAGGTTATACTGGAAGTGGCCTGCAAATGCTTGTGCTAGATCGTCCCAGGTATACCACCTGCTAGGATCCTGCCTCGTGTACCATTCCAGTGCGGACCCGCTTAATCTTTGACCAAAATAAGCTATCAGCAGCTCATCCTTTCCACCTGCCCCTCTCATCTTACTACAGAAACCTCATAGATATGCCATGGGATCACCATGTCCCTCATATAGATCGAACTTTGGCATCTTAAAACCTGTCGGCAATTGAACATCGTGGAATGGGCACAGATCTTTGTAGGCCACACTGACTTGGTTTCCTAACCCATTGATATTCCTGAAGGACTGCTCCAGGCTTTTAAACTTTCGAAGCACTTCGTCTTGCTTTGGGCTCTTAGCTGGCTTTTCAGTCTCTATCGGGAGCTCGAAGTGAGTATTATAAGCATGAGGCTCGGGTGCTTTGAAGGCTGGTTCCGGGGGGTAATACTGGTTATCGTGAGCCTGAAACAACGGCTCGCTGGATGATCTTTGTAGTGTGGCTGGTGGGGGTGCCACGAAAACAGGAACATTTGGTGGAGGAGGGTTCTGATTGGGTTGTGAAGCTTGGGGATCATAGGCATTTCTTCCTTGATAGTACTGGTGACTGGGGAAGCTTGTTGAAGGGTCGGGGGAGGGTATTCCGGCGTGTGTCCTGGTGGGAGAGTGGGAATAACGGGAGGGTTAGGCACTTTTTGCACCCTAGCTAAGGCCAGCTGCATTTCTTTCATCTCCTATCTCATCTTATCCATTTCCTCCTTCAGCATTTGATTCTCCGTCCTTTCATCCTCGACACTTTGGTCTGAACTAGTCATGCTTTTTAGTACGGGCCCTTTGGATCTTGTTTGGTAATGGTAATCTGCCAGAACGTTCTAACAAACTAACTAGTTCGGAATCTCTGGATAAACAACAAACTTGTTAGCGTTAGAGTTTAACACATATTGCAATTTCACGTTGGGGGATGCAATGTTCCTAGGCAGTTTAACCATTTCTAACATGTCTTTGCTTCAACCACATGCATCATTCCAGCTTACTTTGTTTGTGCCTTGTTTAAGTGTTTCCGAAACTTTCTTTATCTCTTTTTTTTATTTTCTTTCTTTTCTTTTTCTTTTTCTCTTTTTTTTTTCTTTTCTCTTTTTCTTTTTAGTGGTGGTCGAATCTTATGTGGATTGCCTACGTATCATGTCCCCACATGAATCAGACCGAGCGTAGTTCTGCCACAAGTGCGGAAAATAAAGACACCATTTTTTGGATTTTTCAACCTTTACTAGCAAAACGTTTTATTACAAGGCAAAACATTTTTGAAAGGAAATTGACAGACTTGATACAGACTACAGACTTTATGCCAAAAAGAGAAATACAAACTCCGACGGACAACAGACTCTGAAGACAAGGAAAATACAGACTCAAACTATGAATGTTTCCGAGTTTTGAATTTTGGCTCCCGCGGGGCGTCGTTCGGCCTCCCTGCGGGTTTTGGTGCAAGGCCCCTTTGCAGATCTTTCAAATCTTCCATGATCTGGTGGACATAAATTATTATTGAAACAAAGAAGGTGGCCCTTCACCACCTAAATCATCCCACCATAGCCGCAACTTGAAAGGGATTTTAGTCATTATTGAAAAATGTTCATTTTGTATCGTGCTCATCCTGCACATTTATTAAGGTGATTAAGAAATAAAATCTATTTGACTCAACAAATTGACTATTTTTAATTTTTCACAGATTAAAAGAAAGATCCGGCTCCGCACACGGCTTTTCAGCACTTCGGGAACGAAGATTTTAAAGATGGGTGAGTCAACCGGTCAAAAATCCAAAAATGACTAAAAGTGGCTGTTTATGCAAAGTCAGCCTTCCGGCGTCCCTTTCGGGAACATTCGGCTATTCTTGCCAAAAACGACATTACCCGACTTATTTATGTTGACAATTAACATTTGACATTTTTTGGCTATTTTTGCAAAAGGGGAGGTTGGACCCGATGAGGGTTGCCTACGTATCCCGCACCCTGTGAGAATCAAACCAGCGTAGTTCGGGTCGATAAAACAAACTTCTTTTGAAAACAAAACTCCTTTTTATTGGCAAATAAAACTATTTTTCTCTTTTTGTCTTTTCTTTTCATTTCTCAAAAATTCGGCAGAGTTTCGACACTATTTGGACATTGGTTTTTTTTTTCAAAACAGGCGATTAACTCTCTTTAACCCTCGTAACTCTATCTCTATTTCCTCAAAATATTCAAAAGCTGGTCAACATGCAAGTCCGAAGCAAACAAATGCACAAGTAGCAAATAAGATGCATCAGGATGGTCTTTTGTCATTTTTTGGTACACCTGTCCTAGACAGACCCAACCCCTATGTTGAGCCTCCAAAGTCAAATGCACGTGATGCAAACAAACGTTCCTACTAGGGATCCGGCATGAAGCTGAGTTATTCTAGGTTTATAACCTGGGTATTTGTTCTAGACTGTGTACCCGAGCGGACAACTCGAGTCGAGGAGGGGGCTACGTACCAGAAACCAAAAGGCCATCCGGCTTAGTAACTTGTCCGGCCTCTTTCTTATTTCAGGGTATGACACTAACAGAATAGGGAGTCTCAACCAGTAAGCACATCCCTGGAGGTAAGAAGAGAAGGGTTCGGCACAGTTTATATACAGTTCGGATAATATCAAAGCGGTAAAAACATCATTTAGCACATTAGACCCAAACATGTAACAAAATCAGATAAAGCCAAATATAACAATTTATCTAAGCTCGAATTTTGAACCCTGAACCAGAGATTCTGGGTTCGGTCCCCAGCAGAGTCGCCAGAGCTGTCATGCCTCCTTTTTCACCTGCGCCCACAGGGCACCGTAAAAGGGAGTTTTTCCAATTAAAGGACAATCGAAACGGGATTTTATTTAAAGATTCAGAGTCGCCACTTGGGAGATTTATGGTGTCCCAAGTCACCGGTTGAATCCCGAATCGAGGAAAATAATGACTTTGTATTACAGTCCGCGAACCAGAAATCCGAGTAAGGAATTTTGTTAACTTGGGAGAAGGTGTTAGGCATTCCCGAGTTCCGTGGTTCTAGCACGGTTGCTCAAATGTCATATTCGGCTTATTTATCTGATTTTTTATACATGTTGAATCTATGTGCAAATTTTAACTGTGTACCGCTCTTATTATTATTATTTTTTACCGAGAATTGCAACATCGTGAAAATACATCCCGAACCACGTCACATCAATGCACCCGTGGTTATTGACACATTTCAACTCTGTTGAGATTTGGATTTGGGTCACATAAATGTGCACCCGAGTTTAAGAAGATAACATTGTTAAATACGCGCCTAAAGCGACTAGTGTATCATTATTTTGGGTAGGGCCGTGAAATTTTCCTAAACGGCCCATCCCGAAGTCTAAGTAATTTTACCAACACGTATAGAGGGCCCCACAGCTTGTGTATTTTTGTTTGTCGAGACTTGTCTCATTCATTATTTTTAAAAGGAATTTGCAACATCGTGGAAATGCATCTCGAACCACGTCACAATCAATGTACCCGTGATTAGCGACACATTTCGACTTCGTTGAGATTTGGATTTGGGTCATGTGCACCCGACTTTAAGAGAGTAAATTATTTAAAGCGCGCCGGAAGTGACTTGCTCGTTGTTATCTTTTGGGGAAGGCCGTGAAATTTGCTAAACGGCCCGTCCCTAAGTCTAAGTATTTTAAAAACAAATATTTATTGAGGGCCCCGCAATTTTGTATTTTTTTTCTTTATTCGGCGAGGCTCATCTCATTTTTATCCAAGGATATCCTAAAGCGACTAATTTTCTATTTATTTGTCTCTAAGAATAAAGAAAATCCTAATCAATTAGTATTAAAAGTTCTGGCTTCAAATTCAAGTCCGGGTCCAAACAAAAGGAAATACCTTCTAGTTTGAACCCGCTACCTAACATAAGATCCGCCGCCTGCCGTTGTAAAAATTAACAAACCAGCTACCATTTCGATTCAGTTCAAACTAGCTTTATTATATGAATTGGACTATTTGGAATTAACTATGTGGAATACAAAGCCATTTTTCTTTTTAGCTCTTTTTACGATTTGTTGAAAAATGCATCAATGCTTAAAAAAAACTGTCATCAAGCTAACGTTAATCACTAACATTTGAGCACTAACATTAATTACTAACATTATTTACATTGCTATTTAAAATGATGTTATTTACTCAAGTGAACTCGCAATTTTAGAATTAGACCTATTAAACCAACATGTTGATTTCCATAAACTATTTGAACCTGTTTTGTGACATAAACTATTTGAAACTGTTTCACGACTACTGAACAAAAGAATTAAATACAGTATATTTCATAACTAGTAATCACCAACTAAGATTAATTACAATTGATATTCCATATTTGTAGAAATAGATTCAATCAGTCCAGTTTATGCATTTCAAAGTCATTCCAATACATATTATGAAATATCAAGTGAACTACTACTTATACATCAAATTAAACACAAAGAAACAGTTATTTTCAGAAATCCATTCCAACAACTCTTTACTTCCTTTCCTTTAAATTTGAGAGTTGTAGAACATGTACCTGGATAACGGAAATACAAGAAGATGAAGGAGCAGTCAGCAACAGTAATAACACAGCAACGCAATGACAGAAACGCAGTGGCAGATTAAAAAAAAGAAGGAACCAGCAGAGTTCTAGCAACACCCAATGAAAAAACAGTAGCCAATAACCAATAGCAAACTCAGGAAGAACCAATTGAAACCCCAGAAATACCAAACAGCAACACCAATGAAACGGCAACAGTACTAGGTCTGATATTCAGCAGTAAAAGAAGAGACCCACTTTTCAGTTTCTTAGCTCTCCAAACACTGAACCTTTTGGACTAAAAAACCAGCCTGTTTTTTTTTACTCTCAAATTACTGAACCTTCCAATATTAAAAAAAATCCAGCCTAGACTCTAAAAAAAAACTGGAAGAGAAATGATTTTCTTTCTCCAAAAACCAGCCCCTTTCTGTCTTGAAATGACCCTATTTATAACCCAAAACAGGTATGGGCAACATATTTTAGTCAATCCTTTTTAATCTTTTCATACCATTATATTTTGTTCCCCACACTTGCATGCCTTGTTCCCCACTCTGCCTTGTCTTGTCCCCCACTATATTAAACAAATGTATTAGTTCCCACTACCATCTGTCTTGTCCCCCACTATGTATTAAACAATGTATTATTTTAATATTATTAGTGCTTAGTGGATGAAGCACTCAAATTAATCATTTTTTAAGACTTTAAATCCCAAAATACCCCTGAAACTACTGAAATTACCATTCTACCCCATCAGCTATATCCAATCCTCCTAATCAATTAACCAAACTATAGCAGCTACAACCAATCTTAAGTGATAAATCCTAACAATTTACTAATCAAATCATATGAGACTAACTCCCAATTGACAACACTTAGGGCCCAGTTTATCATGGTCAGATTCATATCAACAAACTTAATAGGACAAACAAGTAGATTCAAATCACTAAACTCGATCATCAATTGAACTTCAAATTTAATCCAACAACATTACAACCAAGATAAATGATTCAATGATTCAGAACCATTGTATTGAACTAGTAAGGCCAAAATTGATTCACACAGATACAAGGGAATAAACTAACTCTATTGGGAACAAAATCACAATTAACTTAGACAAAACATGAACAAGCAGGGAACCAAACAATATGATGAACAACCAAGAGCAGGGAAGCAAACAATACACCAAAATGAAACCATTTGAACCAAAAATGCTAGCAAACATTTATAGGAATAGTCATTGTTTGTACAAGAATATGAAATTGACTAATCAAACAAAGAAGTATCATTAAAGCTTTAATTAAGACCTAACCTCAAAAAGCCAATAGAAGAGATCGATTCCATAAAAATTCAGACTGTCGCCAAGGGCGTCAATCAATTCACCAAACCATTACGGAAAACTAGTCTTATACTGACTGATATCAAACAGAAGCAATATCTTGCTAGAAGTTATAATCTGACTTGTTTAGTTTTAGACAAAACAATCAAGAGAACATGACCAAGAGACAATTCAACTTAGAACCCTTCATGCGCACCTGTAGCCCCCGTCGCCATTAAAAACCAACAAGAACTATATTCACTTCAAGAGGGACTTGAAATGGATCCTCGGCGCGAGAGTGAAGCGTTTAGCGAACATCCGATCGAACATTGTCTTTAACATCTTGAAAAGCTTCATGGTGCCACTGTTGGTGACCTAGTGTTCAAATGTAAGCTGACTGGAACAGAGGGTGTGATGGACAGCGTGGTCGACGGACTGGTTTGGCTAGAGGTGAACGACGAAGTGAGGAAGACGTGAAGCAGTTGATGACGAATCTCAGGCGTGGTGGTTTGGAGATGGACGTTCGCCTGTGGTCGAAGAGCTGATGGAGTCGATGGTGAGGCTGGTTGGTTGCGTCGCTGGTTTGGTGGTTCGTCGACGGGAATGGAGGTGGTCGTTTGAAGGAGTTGTTGGTCGACGTGAGGTCTGGTGTTGCAGCTGGTTCACGGCTGGAAATGGTGATGGCAGTTGCTCGACTGAAGAGTGGTCGACGGGCATTCGAGCTGGAGTTGCTCGCTAGTGGTTATGGGGATAACAGAAGCAGACTGGTCGCTTGGTTTCGACGACGAGGCGGAGGCTGGGCTGTTGGTGGTCGCCACTGGAGAAGACGACGAAGAAGATGAAGCAGAAGGGGTGGGGTGCTGGGGTCTCGAAGAAGAAGAAGAAAGAAGAGGGGGCGGGTGTTTAGGGTTTTTGGGGTTGGAAATGAAAAATGGAACAAGGGGGGGTGGTTGTTTGGGCTGTGGGGCGGACCGGGTCGGGGATGGGGTATGGGCTGGGTACCCGGGTTTGAATTTCAAAAGGGGAAGAAAAATTGTTTGGACTTTAAATTGATTTGGCCCAAACATGACTTAACACTCCTTTATTTTGTCTTTCTTTTCTTAACTAATAAAACTAAAAATTCCAAAAATCCTAAACTAGCTTATAGGACTAGATTAATTTACAAGTACTACTAACTTTTTAATAACAATTAACACACACAATCAAATAAAATCACATAACTTGGACATGAAATGCTAAAAATGCAAAAAATACGTTATTTTGTGATTTTCTTTCTCTTAAAAACGAAACATGGTTCAATTAATTCCTAAGTGCACAATTACATCTCAAATGTGCATGCAACACATATTTTTGTATTTTTCTTAATTAAAGTAGAAATAAACATGTACAGACAAAAATACAAATAAATCACAAACAACACCAAACCATTTTATTTTGAATTTTTTTTGGGAGTAATTCTCATAGGGCAAAAATCACGTGCTCACAACGAGCAATAGTTTAAGTGTGGGGGTGTTGATGATAGGCTATAATTACGTATTTTAGCCTCTTATTACACTCTAAATTACTACACTTTAATTGAGTTTGAACTATCGCTAGTGTTTTGCACGAATTGTATATTGTATGCCTTGTAGGAGTGATTCCGAGCTATGTAGATATAATAGAATGAATTCAACTTATTTAGATCTTTGAATTCTAAGTAAAAACCTAAGGAATTAAGTTGGGATCGTGTTCGGGGATCAATGAATGATAGTTAAGAACGAAACGAAGAATCAAACGGGCATACGACGCATTGTCTAGTAAAATGCACATAACATTTCTCTCAGAACTCCGTTTGGGCTCCACAATATATTATTGAAAAACTATTTAAAAGGGCTACAATTTTCATGTTTTACGTTTTCCCGAATTCCTACTAACGCGGTGCGTGGAGCGGCGGGGGGTGCACTGTGCCTGTGGAAATTTCATGCAGCCTATGAGAATCAGCTCTCTGAACTTCCCCACTACCGCCCCGTATGGCGCATCGCCCCATGCGGCACGGTAGTGAAAATTTTATAGAGTGATTGTCCTATTTCGCGCGGGAGAAGTGTTTTCGTCTAGGTCCGACCCTACTTGGTATATATACATGGAAAAAATATTATTTTTGGGACTTTTGACACACTTTAGACTTAGGGAGAGCACGAAGCCGCCGGGGATACCTGGGATCCGATCTAAGGAGGTAAGAACATACTAGGAACAAGGCGGAGAATTCTTCTACGAGTTTTTCAATTCCTTCTTCCTATTTCCATTATTAATTATGAATTCTAGTATTGTAGTTTTGCATACTATTATGAATAGCTAATTTGTTATCTAGGGTTTTGATGGAACCTCTTGAAGGATGATTTTTCTGTTGCGTTTAATATAATTTTGCGGTGGGATTTTCTCTTCTTGTTCAACTACGTAATTATTTTAGTTGATTGATGGGTCCTCAATTGATTGTGCCTATTTAGTGCGTATTACGTGGAAGAGAGTGCATATTTAGGTAGTTGTTGAACAACATCACTCCTAACGTATATGAATGATCAATACGAAGGGTTTATAGTTGGGATTAGGAATAACGAAACCTTGGTGCGATCCAAGTGAGCAGTAACTTAGTGCCAGCTAGGATAATTCAGAAGAATATGTCTAGTAAATTGTGGTAGTTACTCGGGAGAGAATTACGACACTCAGAGAGCTCATAATCGGTAGAGAAAAGTTAGGCGAAATTATAGGAGACGTAGCGGGAAGGATTCCGACAATTGGAGAAATCATAACTCTAGACCTCCTTAATCTTGTCTCTAACCTTAGTATCTTTAGTTGTTAATTTACTATTTTAATTTGTTATTTAATTAATTAAACACAAGAATCTTAATATCTGTAAGTTAGGAATTGTTCAAGCTTGTCTTCTTGGTGATAGTGAACAGTTGTAGCTAAATCTTAGTTGTGTTCCTTTGTGGGATTCGACTCCAGACTTTTAGATCGAATTATATTTACAACAACCGTTTATTCTTTTTAGGACTAGAGTTAGAAGTGATCAGTAGGATATATTGAAAATGACAAATAACGTAGAAACTGGCAAAACGAAGTAAAATAATTGGATCCATGTGTCGTTTATGACACTACTATAGTTTTTCGTGACAATGGTGCCTAAATTTCATTATATGTGATATTTGCCGGTTGCCACTAATAATTTTATTCTAACAAATGTGAAAAAAGGGTTAAATTATCATTTTATTCCTCTTATAATCTAGACTAGATACTCCTATTTCAATTTTTGTGGCGCTATGGGATTCAAAGAGGTTCTTCGATCACGCTTTAATATTTTTTGAAATTTTTAAATATTTCATATTATTAATTATTACAATTTATAATTTTGTTATGCAATTTTGGAATATATCATTTTATTTTTAATTTTTGAAAGAATTCAAATTCACACACAAAAGTTACTCCTTCTGTCCCAAAAAGAATGTTATATTTTTGACTTAGAAATAATTTAATATAAACTTCTCATTATACCTTAATGACATGATTTATAGCCACAAAAACATCCATTGCTTATTTTAGACAATATGTTTTAAAAGTTTTTATTTTGTTTCTTAAATTCCGTGCACAATCAAATACCGCATCATAAATTAGGACGAAGTGGATTATACTTTATCATTATACTTTGGTGTTTTTTGATTTGGGAACAAGTTATCCCAGAATTATAATGATAAAATTATAATATGAGGATTAAATAGTGATGGGATTATTTGGTGGATATATTTTTATTGGGAGATACTTGGTATTGGACTAAAAATAAAATATACAGAGTGTAATATAGAATATGTATTTAATGTATATTAGATAAATTAGGATAAACTTCTAATTTCAGTTTTAATCTTGGATTTTTTAAAGGACTTGAGGAGAGCCTTGAAAAAATGGCAGCTTTATCATTGTAGTATCTTTCCACCTAAAATGGGACGGATTACTAACATTTCTCACGTTTTCGTATTTTTGTGTTCAGGAACTGATTGCTCATACAAAGTAAAGAAAAGTACAAATAATAGTAAAGAATAAGCATATACGTCTCATAAATGTCTTGCCCAAATTGTTCCGATGTCACATGCAATGGATCAGTCATGTCGAAATCTAATCTACATACTAGTAGCACGTGATAAAACACAACCAATTGAAATCTTCAATATTTGGGGTCCAGTTTTAGGTGGAAATAATGACTGATATTGAATAAGCAGCAGCCCTCCGCACTGTCAGTTTTTTGGGTACAGTGTTAGGTGGCTGAAGTAAATACAGCACTAAATACAGTTGTACTAATACACCCATCTAATAGCCTGTTTGGCCAAGCTTCTCAAGACAAAAAAATATTTTTTTTTTCAAAAAGTACTTTTTTTTTTTTTAATTTGAGGTGTTTGGCCAAGCTTATTTGGGAAAAAAAGTGCTTTTAGAAAGAAGCAGAAGCAATTTTAGAGAAGCAGAAAAAAGTAGCTTCTTTCCAAAAGTAGAAGCAGAAGCAATTTTGGCTTTTCTTCTTACCTAAAATACCCTTAACAAAATATAGTATATACCAAAATAACCCTAAAACCTAATACTTAGGATATTAATTTATAAATATTTCTTCTTATTTTTAGGAAACTTTCTAATATATAGTGACTTTAGGGGTGGATGCTTTTATATTTGTTGAAGGAATTTTAATATATTTAACTTATATTAAAAGAATTAAGTACTTTTTAATTTTATTTTCATATTTTACTTAAATAAAATGAATTTTTTTAATTATTGCATGTAATAACAAAATTTTGATATTATTTATTTACTTATAATATTAATTATTAAGTAAATTTATTCATGTCCTTATTCGTAATTTGACACTTAAAAGCACTTTCTAAAAAGCTTGGCCAAACACAAATTATTTCTTAAAAGTGTTTTTCAGACTGATTAGCCAAACACAAACTGATTCTCTCCAAAAATACTTTTTTCAAAAACACTTTTTTCAAAAGCACTTCTTAAAATAAGCTGATTTTTCCAGCTTGGCCAAACAGGTTATAAGACTTGGCGATCAAAATTGCTCTAGGAACACCACTTCCTTGAATTATTGTAGTACTAACTTGTGAACCTACATTAATTGGTTAAATAATACTTTGACTAAACTTCAATAAGGTTCAAAATAAATATTTAATTCCAGTTATGTAACATGTATACGCAAAAGTTAAATTTCTAAAAACTGAAATTCAAAACTGACCACGTTAAAGTTACATATAACTACTACTTAATTGTAACGATCCGACCAGTCGTTTTGAGCATTTGCATTTCGCTCGGTTGTTTGACGGCATGAGTAGCTCCGTATGATGCATTATGACTTATGTGCATCATCGTATTTGGTTTTCAGGTTATTCGGAACTAATTTAGAAGAATGATTCTCAGCTAGAAGCTTTAAATTTAAAAGGTTTAACCAAGTTTGACTTTTTAGTATTTGATCTCGGATTGGATTTTTTATGGTTCCGTTGGGTGATTTTGGATTTAGGAACGCGTCTGTATTGTGATTTGGAGATCCGCGGTAGAATTTGGCTGGAAACCGCAAAAGTTGGAATTTTAGAAAGTTTGACTGGGAGTGGAGTTTTTGATATCGGGGTCGGATTTCGATTCCGGAGTTGGAGCAGGTCCATAATGTTAAATATGACTTGTGTGCAAAATTTGAGGTTAATCGGACGTGATTTGATAGGTTTCGGTGGAAGTTGAAGTTTCAAAGTTCATTGATTTCGAATTGAGGTGTGATTCGTCGTTTCGATATTGTTATATGTGTTTTGAGGCCTCGAGTAGGTCTGTGTTATGTTATGGGACTTGTTGGTATGTTTGGACGGGGTCCCAAGGGGCTCGGGCGTGTTTTAGATTGATTTCGGGCCATTTTTCCTTTATTTTCCACTGCTGTGTTCTGTTGGTATGGTGTCTCAGTCCTTCATCGCGTTCGCGAGGCAAGTGTCGCGAACGCATAGTATATTTTGATAGCAGTAGTATTTCCTTCATCATGTTCGCGAGTATTGGTCCGTGTTCGCGTAGAGTTGGGGTAAGTCTTCTTCGCGTTCGCGTGCGAGGGATCACGTTCGCGTAAGGTTGATCTGGGAGCTGGAACTGGAGGCCTTTCTTCATCGCATTCGCGTAGTTGGAGCCGCGTTCTGAAGGTATTTTTCAGCTGTGAGTCATATTTGCGAGGTGTTTACTGTGAACACGAAGTGTATTATGGTGGCAGATTATTTTGTTCATCGCAAACGCGATGGTAATGCCGAGTTCACAAAAGAGGATGTCTGGGCAGAAGTATAAAGTATTATATTTCGAGGATTTCGGCCATTTTCACTTTTTTGAGCTATGAAGCTCGGATTGAGGCAATTCTTGAAGAAATTTTCACCATATGAATCGAGATAAGTGTTGTCTACTCCGTTTTGGTTATATTCCGTGAACCTATCTTCGATTTTAGCTTTTGGTTGATGAATTTTAAGGAGGAATTTGGGGGTTTTGGCCTAAAGTTTCATAAAATTAATTTTTGAGTTTTGAACATCGAGTTGGAGTCGGAATTGAGTGAAACTAGTATGGTTGGACTCGTAATTGAATGGATTGTCAGATTTTGTGAGTTTGCTGGGTTCCGAGGTGCGAGCCCGAGTGTGATTTTTGGCCGGATTTGGGATTTGATTTAGGATTCGATCTTTATCATTTGGAACTTTTTCCTTAGTTTTTATTTGATGTATTTGAGTTGCTTTTTCCTAGTTTTGAGTCGTTCGAAGGTTGCTACGCGCATGATGGAACTTTTGGAGCATCGCTTGGCTTACTCGGTATTGGTATTGGCTTGTTCGAGGTAAGTAACTTTTTTAAACTTAGTGCTGAGGGTATAAAACCCCAAATTACGTGCTATGTGATTGATGATGAGGTGACACACATACTAGGTGAGGGGCGTGTGTGTGTGCACCCTGTGATTGAGGCTCCGTTGTTTTCATGGCGCTACTTAGTGGACCTATTTTGTTGATATTTGTGTTTCACCATGTGATAAAAGTAATTGAGCTATTAATCATGCTAGATATCATGTTTAGGCTTCATGCTGATAAGGTTAGGACCCATAGTGGCAGTTTCTTACTGTCATCTCACTGATTTCATTGATATTTCATACTCAGTCATATGCATGCATTCATATCATATCTCAGTCTCAATTGTTGTTTATTGATACATAATATCATTGTTGCCCGGCTAGTTTCATGACATTGTGAGCCCGTGAGTGAGATTGGAGAGGTTGATGACTGAGTGAGGCTTAGAGATGCATTTTTCCTCATGTTGTACGGTATCACGTCATTCATGACTCTTTACACACATTGATATTTGGGCATAGAGAGGTATTTCACAATTGCTATCTGGAAAGAAAACGAAACATCTAATTTATTGTGGAAAGGATTTTTGGAAAAATTTACAATTTTCAAACTATCTCATATTTACGACAATTTTGGTAAAGGATTTGAGTTTTCACTAATATTCTTGAAAAGTGGAACTATTTTCGGAAAACTATGAAAAAACTTAGTGTTTTTATCTCTGAGTTACTTTCCTATTTATATGCTCTACGTTGCTATGAACTGGTATTGGTTATTGGTATTGGACTATGTTCCAGCTCGTCACTGCTTTCAACCTAAGGTTAAGTTTGTTACTTACTCAGTACATGGAGCCGATTGTGTTTATACTACACGTATGCACATTGCGTGCAAATGTTGGCTGCTATTGTTGCTGCGCTCGATAGTTGCAGGATTTAAAGATGTACCTGCGTTCCTGTTGTAACTACCTCTTGTTCATGGTAGCCTTAGATTAATAAAAACTCTATTTATGTACTTTTCTAACATAAGATGTATTTACTTCATATCAGCTTTGTATATTCTATTTTTAGAAGCTCATGATTTGTACTACCAGTCCTTGGGAAAGGTTTAAGATTCAGATAATTCCTTTGTTTGATTGTCTTATTACTATTATTGAAATTGGACAGTTATTAGTTGGCTTACCTAGCGG
The DNA here is from genome assembly GCF_000393655.2 of Nicotiana sylvestris. Lineage (NCBI taxonomy): Eukaryota > Viridiplantae > Streptophyta > Magnoliopsida > Solanales > Solanaceae > Nicotiana > Nicotiana sylvestris. The sequence continues at coordinate 101,362,089 of NC_091064.1, forward strand.
GTTGGGTTAGGTGCCATCATGACTAGCGGATTTTGGATCATGACAGATTGGTATCAGAGCTCTAGGTTCATAGGTTCTACAAGTCATGAGCAAGTGTCTAGTAGTGTCTTGTGGATCGGTACGATGACATCCATACCTATCTTCGAGAGGCTACAGAGCATTTAGGATATACTTCCCATCTTTCTTTCCTTATCGTGTGGCATTGATTCAGCTTGAAGTGTACCTCTTTGAATTCCTTCCACGCATTCGTATGCGTACATGAGCGCTCGGTATCAGCTGTGCATCGAGGACTTGTGAATCCCGGGATGAGGTGCGAGATGTGATTTCAGTATGCTGATGATGGGCCAGTCTGGAGGACTCGAGGCCGAGTTTTGACTGTAGCTTGAGCACAAAGGTGTTGATTATGTGAGCACGTGTTTTTGGATTTATACGTCCGGTAGTGTCCTTATTAGTGGAGCTTGTAGCTGGATGGCTATGTGATGAGTATGATGTGACTGCAAGATATGTTCATATGGTTTGAACGTGACGAGAAGGGTTTGCTTGAGGTGTAGAAGGGGATATTGTGTGCTTGATTTCTGTCTTTATTTGACGTATAGTCTCGAGTTATGGGCGTGTTGAATGATCTTTCATATTCTTTAGTTATAGAGTGAAGTAAATTTTCAATGTCGTGATATGAGTTCAGACTCTGGAAGATTAAGTGATTGCGTAATAGTTATGACTGTGGAAGGGAATAGAGAGATGTCAGTTTGAGACAAAGCAGGTGGGTTATCTCCTACGGGGTGTCCTGAGGTTTGTGTGATCCCTATGTTGTTTTGTAGCGAGTTCTCTTTTACCAGTGAATTATATGTGTTGCAATTTGAGTTTGGATCGCTTATGAGAGTTGGCTTGACTGTCATAAAGGCGAATGCAAGATTTGCAGATGATTTGAGATACTAGATGGTTTGTGTTTCATGAGCTTATGAAGGATTTAGTGGAATCTCACTGCAGTATTCTGGCAGTAATAGAGTATGGGTATTGTGAGTTATTACGTGTTTTGATCTATGGATTTGAGCCAAGTTGGGAAGTCTACTATTCCTAAGTTGATTGCACGGCTAGGTGTTGTATTGGTTTCGGTTTGAGGTATACTTGTGAATCAGTTATGACTTACAGAGGTTGAGATTGAGGATGACTCGAGTGAAGGAATTTTTGGATGCAGGTTGTATTACACTTTATGGGTATATGGAAATCATAGAATGATTGAGTGGTTATTCGTGAAGGATGTAGTGTGCATGGAGTAGGAATTTGTTTGGTTGCATTAAGGTGGGTTCAATTCCTTGGGTATTGGTGTGCTAATGGGGCACATGCTATTCGGTCCATTTGATCGGTATGATTGAGATTTGAGCAGAGTGAAAGACTCTTGAGAATGGTCCTAATGGATTCAAGATTTAAATGTAGCAATTGAAAATTTTCGAGATTTGTATATGGCAGGGTCGGGGATTCTTCATTGGATGGTGTCGAGACTCGCAGTATTTCTACATCATTATGGATTCTACATTCAGTATCAGGAAGTTAAGATTAACAACTTTAAATTCACAGAAGGCCTCTTTAGAATGGGTATCTCGGTTGTGGTACTTTTGGGGTGTTTAAGAGAGCATTCAGTGACTTATGAGCCTTAGGGCGATGTGGTTTTATGCTAGGGTCTCGTGTGGTGAGTCTTGGTTGAGGATTGTGGTATTATGGTGAGGAGAAGTATCAATTTGAGGTAATTCAGAAGGAACTCGGAGAATTAGGACAACTTGGTAGTAGGTTGGATCGGCACAATAATGGATATAATCGGTTCCTTGGGTACTTATGATGTGGCTAGTCTCTACAGATGTTTTATGACGAGACTCTTGGGTTTTGACGGTCTGCGTAGCTTGTTTGAGTTAGAGGGATTCAGTCCTGACAGTTTGGTTATGTGCAAACGTGATTCAGAGAGTTCTTGACGGTTTCTACCATGGTTTAAGATGTATATTTCCTGCTAGTGTGTGGGACATGTTGTGTATTGTGATTTTCTCATGGATCGGGTCAAATAGAAAGTTATTGGCTAATTAAGTATGTAGTGGCTTGTGATTCGGAGTGGATTACGAAGTTCTCATATTTTTCATATGATGGAATGGCATATGTAGTGTGTTGTGTGGGATTGAGATTTGCATGTACAAGGTCACGGTTCAGTTTTAAAGGGAAGGACATGAATTCTTAGGCAGCATGGACGATCTCATATGACTAGATAAATGATATTACTATTAGACATAGCTTGATGAGGGTGTAAGTTTCAGAAGGGGAACTGTGTTTTGATTTATGGATACTTTATTGGTATTGTGGCACTCTTCTAGTTGATCGTCTACTAATGTTCAAATTTTGCTTTGTGGCACAGAAGAATTTTAGAAGTATTCCTTGTGTGATGATCGCGTATGAGAGATGTGTCAGATATTCGGGCAGTGGATTTGGGGTCAGATATGGTGATTCGTGTGCTCTATGAATTTGGAGATTGGGAGTTTTCATAAGTAGATCGTTCGTGGTTGTGGACTGTGAAAATATGGCCAAAGCTAGTCAAAGGATGGTATGTGTAATGGGTAAGTCATTGTGGATCTTCGGAGGGTCGTTTATCTATTTATGAATGACTAAAGTTGATTTGGGGGTCCATTGGTAGGTTCAACTAGGATGTGTATTCTACACCAGGTCGGATTGGTTGGCTCCATATTGCTATTGTTGAGGGATGTGCCATTCGGCTGTTGCCGAGCTTATTCGTGTTTTGAAGTGATTTGTGAGTTACTCTTCTATGTTACGAGGAGTTGTGATTCGTTGGTTATATGCACATATGGTGCGGTTTTATTTGGGCATTACAGTGGAATTTGAGCGAGATGAGTATTTGGGTACTACATGATTGATTGCGCGTTGGCTATGTTCTTTTCGGATTGTGGTATCATGTTGTTTGCTCTTAGTTATGGTAATGCACTTTGGGTATTGGATGTTGAATCTCGCGTGGTTATTGGTTTTGAGCAAGGCAGCTCGAGGTATGTAATATGGACCAGCGTTTGGATGGGGTCACGCATTGCGACAGAGTTATATTGAATATGATCCTTTGTATTGGATTCGAGTGTTTTGGTTCTACGGTATGTGCTAGGCTCTTAGCATGGCGTTGTGATGGTACTTGTTAAGCTGGCGGGACAGTTCTCTCGTTTGAGTCATTTTCATGATTGAAGACATTTGGAATGTTGCTAATTGTTACACGGGTTGCACGGGTTGTACGGGTTATGGTTTTAGATTGTATTGATGTGTCATGCCACTAGAGTGAACGGGTTGGACGAGATGAGGTCATTGAACCTAGGATGGATACTATCGGATTTGATTGTGGTATATTTGGAAGGATAATATCAAAAGTCGGCTTGGAAATCTGCTATAGTTCTTGTCGGAGGAGAGGGAGCTCCACGACATGTTGATATGGTGAATGGTTATGAGTTTATGCGTGTTTCTTTCATCATTGGTAGTGTATGAAGGTTCTAGAGCGAGGCTTTATTTGATAAGAGGTTTGTTACCGGCATTGGATTGTTTGGAGCAGCTACTGTGGTTTGAAGATATCGTTATGAGTATTTGAGTTATGCGGTATATAATGTGATTACATCTTGGGTTGTGGTGAAAACTTGATATAGCTTATTCAGACTCGACAGTGTGTAGATGTAAGTTTCTGATCTTATAGAAATTCCGTATGTTGGAAATTTGATTCTAAGGCTTATAGGTTAAGGTCAGAGTAATAATTTTCAGTTATGTTGTGTTATCAGACCTATATGGGATAGGGTGACATGGGATCACCCCCGAGTATGTGCATGGTAAGGTTACACGGTGATTTGATGGCTTTTGACAAAAAAAAACTTTTGGCACGTTCGAGGACGAATATTTGTTTAAGTGGGGGGGGGGATATAACGATCCGACCGATCGTTTTGAGCATTTGCACTTTGCTCGGTTATTTAAGGGTATGAGTAGCACCGTATGATGCATTATGACTTATGTGCATCATCGTATTTGGTTTTCAGGTTATTCAGAACTGATTTAGAAGAATGATTCTCAGCTAGAAACTTTAAATTTGAAAGGTTTGGCCAAGTTTGACTTTTTAGTATCTTGGATTGGATTTCTGATGGTTCAGTTAGCTCCGTTGGGTGATTTTGGACTTAGGAGCTCATCCGTATTGTGATTAGGAGGTCCGCAGTAGAATTTGGCTTGAAACCGCAAAGGTTTGAAATTTTGGAAAGTTTGACTGGGAGTGGACTTTTTGATATCGGGGCCGAATTCCGATTCCGGAAGTTAGAGTAGGTACGTAATATCAAATCTGACTTGTGTGCAAAATTTGAGGTCAACCGGACGTGATTTGATAGGTTTCGGCATCGGTTGTAGAAGTTGAAGTTTCAAAGTTCATTGATTTCGAATTAAAATGAGATTCGTCGTTTCAATGTTGTTATATGTGTTTTGAGGACTCGAGTAGGTCTGTGTTATGTTATAGGACTTGTTGGTATGTTTGGATGGGGTCCCGAGGGGCTCGAACGTGTTTCAAATTGATTTCGGACCATTTTTCCTTCATTTTCCACTGCTGTATTCTGCTGGTTTCTGGTGTCTCAGTCCTTCATCGCATTCGTGAGGCAAGTGTCGCGAACGTATAGAGTATTTTGATGGCAGTAGCATTTCCTTTATCACGTCTGCGAGTATTGGTCCGCGTTCGTGTAAAGTTGAGGTAAGTCTTCTTCGCGTTCGCATACGAGGGATCGCGTTCGCGTAGGGTTGAGCTGGGAGCTGGAACTGGATGCCTTTCTTCATCGCGTTAACGTAGTTAGAGCCACGTTCGCGAAGGTATGAGTCAGTTGTGAGTCTCGTTCGTGAGGTGTTTACCGCGAACGCGAAGTGTATTATGGTGGCAGATTATTTTGTTCATCACGAACGTGATGGTATTGCCGCGTTCGCGAAAAAGGATGTCTTGGCAGAAGTATAAAGTACTCTATTTCAAGGGTTTCAGCCATTTTCACATTTTTGAAGCTATGGAGCTCGGATTGAGGCGATTCTTGAAGAAATTTTCACCATATGAATTGGGGTATGTATTCTCTACTTGGTTTTGGTTATATTCTATGAATCTATTTTCGATTTTAGCTTTTGGTTGATGAATTTTAAGGAGGAAATTGGGGGTTTTGGCCTAAAGTATCATAAAATGAAGTTTTGAGTTTTGAACATCGAATTAGAGTCGGAATTAAGTGAAACTAGTATGGTTGGACTCGTAATTGAATGAGTTATCGGATTTTGTGAGTTTTGCCGGGTTCCGAGGTGCGGGCCCGGATTTGATTTTTGGCCGGATTTGGGATTTGATTTAGGATTTGATCTTTATCATTTGGAGCTGTTTCCTTAGGCTTTATTTGATGTATTTGAGTTGCTTTTGCCTAGTTTTGAGCCTTTCGAAGGTTGCTACGCATATGATGGAACTTTCGGAGCATTGCTTCGCTTGCTCGGTATTGGAATTGGCTTGTTCGAGGTAAGTATCTTTTCTAAACTTAGTGCTGAGGGTATGAAACCCCGAATTACGTGCTATGTGATTGCTAATGCGGTGACGCACATGCTAGATGACAGGCGTGTGTGCGTGCACCCTGTGATTGAGACTCCATTGTTTACATGGCACTGCTTAGTGGCCCTATTTTGTTGATATTTGTGTTTCATCGTGTGATAAAGTAACTGAGTTGTTAATCACGCTAGATATCATTTTTTGGTTTCATGCTGATATGGTTAGGACCCATAGTAGTCGTTTCTTGTTGTCATCTTACTGATATCATTGATATTTCCTACTCAGTCATATTCATGCATTCATATCATATCTTAGTCACAGTTGTTGTTTATTGATACATCATATCATTATTGTCGGGTTAGTTTTATGACATTGTGAGCCTGTGAGTGAGACTGGAGAGATTGATGACTGAGAGAGCCTGAGGACCTGATTTTGAGTGGCAATTATGGGATCAGGCTGCATGCCACAACATGTTATGTTGATTTATGCCTGGATCTGGCTTATGATAGCACTTGGGCTATAGGAGCCCCTCCGGAGTTTGTACATACCCCCAGTGAGCGCGGATTATATTATTGAGGGATGGATTCCCTCGACATAGATTTGTCCGAAGTACTTGATACCTAGAGGTGGATTTCTCCACAGGGTTAAATTGCCCTTTTTTATCGGTACTGGGTGACTTATAGTAAGTGTTGTATATATTCCGAGATGGATTTCTTTGGGCTGTATGGGCCATATACAGTACCGAGTGGTTGAGCATGATGAATGGAAAGTGTGAGACAGTGAGATTGAGTACTCTGAGAGTGTGAGTACATGATTCATCTTTGAGATACATGGCATTGGCATGTGCACATGACATACATGCATAGAGATGCATCTTTTCTCATGATGTATGGTATCATGTCATTTATGACTTTTACACACATTCATATGTGGACATAGAGAGGTATTTCATACTTGCTATCTGGAAAGAAAACGAAACATCTAATTTATTATGGAAAGGATTTTTGGAAAAATTTACAGTTTTCAAACTATCTCATATTTTACGACGATTATAGTAAAGGATTTGAGTTTTCACTGATATTTTTGAAAAGTGAAACTATTTTCGGAAAACTGTGAAAACCTGAGCATTTTTATCTCTTAGTTACTTTCCTATTTATATGTTCTACGTTGCTATGAACTGCTATTGGTTATTGGTATTTGACCTGACCTATGTTCCAGCTCGTCACTGCTTTCAACCTAAGGTTAGGTTTGTTACTTATTCAGTACATGGGGTAGGTTGTACAGATACTACACTTCTGCATATTGCGTGCAAATGTTGGCTGTTGTTGTTGCTGTACTCGATGGTTGCCAGATTTGAAGATGTACCTGCGTTCCTGTTGTAACTGCCTCTTGTTCATGGTAGCCTTAGATTAATAAAAACTCAGTTTATGTACTTTTCAAACAAGAAGATGTATTTACTTCATATCAGCTTTATAAATTCTATTCTTAGAAGCGCATGATTTGTACTACCAGTCCTTGGGAAAGGTTTAAGATTCAGATAATTCCTTTGTTTGATTGTCTTATTACTATTATTAAAATTGGACAGTTATTAGTTGGCTTATCTAGCGGATTGGGTTAGGTGCCATCGCGACTCGCATATTTTGGGTCGTGACATTAATTTTAGAGGCGGATCCAGGATTTCGAAAGGATTGATGCAAATATGAAGAGGTAAATCCAAGATATAAATTTGACGGGTTTAATCTTTAGATTCTTTCCATTGCATCTATTACATTTTGAAACTATAAGTTTAAATTCTTCTAATAATAATTTTTACATACATATCTATGTTCCATGTGTCAAACATGTTGGAATCAGTTGAACTCATTGACTATATGCTACAATATCCACTACTATTAAATTTGATATAAACATTTGGTTTGAATATATAAAATTTATGGTACCAAAAGGAGAGTATGGATTTTAATGCAGACACAAGTAAAAATTTTGAAAGATTAAACCAAAGAAAATAAGAAAGAAAGGAAAAACACTTAGTTAAAACACAAGAAGAGACACCAAACACGCCCATCCCCATGGGTGAGTCCAAATCTAAAAAAGAAAGGAAAAATAACAAGATAAACATAAGATTTGAATTTCCAATCTCACATAGAGAGGTACACTCAATTACCAATGTATCATATAATAGTTTGAGCTTGAGTGCATACATACATACATACATACATACATACATACATATATATAGGGAGAGGACAATGGATTAACGTGTCCCAAGAACCTCCTAAATATGCCCTGCTTATTTTATACAACTAGTATTTGGGTACGCGCGTTGCATGTGTAACTTGTCTCAATAAAGCTTTTTTAAAAAAAATTCAAAAAATATTATATTATTAATTGTATAACAAAATATTGATATTATAAGAATTGAAAATATAACATTCAAAAAAAATCAGAAATAGACACATGATATGATTTCAATCTCAATTTTGATTTAATCAAAGTTACACCTTATACGCAAGAATGCCAAAAGAAGAAATAGTGATATATATTTTAATTTGACTTTTAAAATTAGTAATTTAATTGAATAAATATACTTAACTAAAAAGATTTTAATTAGAGTGCTTTGATGAACCCTAAATTTCATTCTAATTTCCTTTATTAAAAGACTTATATCAGTATAAGGTGTATACATAGTTTGGATTGATTCGATTTTTTTATTTAGAACAAAGACTTGAAACTTGCCTAACCATTCCTTACGTATTTAAAATAAACTGAAAAACTCAACAAAAAAAGTCCTAAATACTAGAAAAGTAATTATAATTAAATTTTTAGTTGATTTTAAAATCTTGAGTAATAAAAAAATAATTTTAAATTACAGGTTTTTTAATGTGAAATATATTTTTAAATAAAAAATTATTTATAAATTATAGAGATACTTTTAATAATTTCTGACGTAAATCAAAAAATATAATAGATGGTAATAGTTCAATAATGGAAGAATTTAATGGAAAATATTGTCACGATCCAAAATCTCACCCGTCGTGATGGCGCCTATCGTGGTACAAGGCAAGCCTCAACTCAACATCTCATCACAGTCGAACATTTAAATAAAGACCGAAGTATTTAATATTAAATAAAACCTTTTATAACAGAATATAACTCCAAAAGTACTAAACAATCCATCCCCAAAACCCGGTGTCACTGAGTGCATGAGCATCTAAATGATAACAACATCCGACTGATAAAACACTATCTGGAAATATAGAACAGTACAACATGAAAGAAAATGAAGGTCAAGGTCAGCGAACGTCATGCAGCTACCTCAATAGTCTCATGAGTCTGACTCCTCAATCAGCAACCGCCGTGACCAGAAGTGTCTAGATCTGTACACGAGGTACAGGGGGTAACGTGAGTACACCAACTCAGTAAGTAACAGAAATAAATAAGGAATTGAGAAGTAGTGACGAGCTATGCAAATACAGTTATCTCAATAACTTTCAAATAAGAGTAGTCATACTTTCAATTTAACAGTTCAAATCACATTAGTACGTACTCAATAAACCAGATATCAAATTTGACTAAGTAGTAAATAATATCTTCCAATAATTTTCAAAACAGTGATATGACATCTACGATGCAACAGTAATGAAGTAAATGTATTTTCTGAGAATAACAGTCACTCTGTCCTCCCATTCACTCTAACATCACAATCACATTCACTCATTCCTCCCAGTCGCTCAGCACTCGGCACTCGCACATAGCACTCGCACTCAGTAGGTACTTGCGCTCACTGGGGGTGTACAGACTCCGGAGGGGCTCCTTCAACCCAAGCGCTATAAACTGCACGGACAACTCACGTGCTATAATAATATAGTATCTGGATCTGCACGGACAACTCACGTGCAGCACGGACAACTCACGTGCTATAATATAATATCTGAATCAGCACATACAACTCACGTGCTGTATGGACAACTCATGTGCTATAATATCAATAACCTCTCAACAAGGCCCTCGGCCTTACTTAGTAATCAATCTCTCCAGTCTCTCGGGCTCTCGAAAATCATATAAACAGCCCAAACAAAGTTAATGTCATGTATCAACAATGAACAGCAAGAGACAGAGGCATAATAAGCAAGAAAAACTATGGCTGAGTACAAAACATCAATTAGCAGTTAATTCAGCAAGTACACGACCTCGCAGGTCTCAACAGTGATCACATAAGGCTTAAATATGATTTCTAACATGAAGTACAGTCAATTTCTATGAAAACAGAGGAAGCATGTATTAAATAGTAGGCCAATTAATTCCACAGTCTCGCGGGACGGACCAAGTCACAATCCCTACGGTGCATGCCCACACGCCCGTCACCTAGCATGTGCGTCACCTCCAAAATAGTCATACGACACAATGTCTGGGGTTTCATACCCTCAGGATCAGATTTATAACCATTACTTACCTTAGTCCGAGCAATCCTACTCCACAATGCCCTTGCCGCTCAAATAGACCTCTGAATGCCTCGAATCTAGCCACAATAATTCGATTCAACCAATAAAAATATAGGAATTAATTTCACATGGAATTCTACATTTTCCATTAAAAATCCGAAATTGCACAAAAAATTCGCTCGTGGGGCCCACGTCTCGGAACCCAACAATAATTATAGAATATGAACCCCCATCCAACCACGAGTCCAACCATATAAATTTTACCAAAATCCGACAATAATTCGGCCTCCAAATCATCAAATCTTATTTTCAAACTCTTCCAACTAAATTCATAGATTTAATGCCAAAACTAGTAATAGATTTGGGTAATCTAACCAAAATTTAGTCAAGAATACTTACCCGGTTTTTTTATTTGAAAATCTCCCGAAAATCGCCTCTCCCTGTCCCATTTTTAGAACTTAACAATCTATCCAGAATTTTCGTGTTTACTGTTCACGCGAGTTACTGTTCATGGATACTATTTACGGATATTGTACATTGATACTGTATACGGATATTGTTCACGCATGTGCAGTCACTGTTCACGCATGTGCGGTCACTGTTCACACGTGCGAAAAATGCAGAAGCTGCCCAGAAAATTTCAGCAGCTAAATTCAAGTCCGAATTGATCCGTTAACCTTCTGAAATCCACCCGAGGCCCTCGGGACCTCAACAAAATACACCAACAAGTCCTAAAACATCATACGAACTTAGTCGAAATCTCAAATCACATCAAGTAATGTTAAAATCGCGAATCACACCCCAATTCAAGCCTAATGAAACTAAGACCGTCCAACTTCTATATTCTATGCAAAAACCTATCAAATCCAGTCCGATTGACTTCAAATTTTGCACACAAGTCATAAATGACATAACGAACCTATGAAAATTTTCACAACTGGATTCTGACCCCGATATCAAAAAGTCTACCCTCAGTCAAACTTTCGAAAAATCTTCTATTTTCCAACTTTTGCCAAAATGCGCCAAATTATCCTACAGACTTCCAAATCCAAATCCGAACATGCGCCTAAGTCCAAAATAACCATACGAAACTATTGGAATCATCAAAAATTTAATCCGGGGTCATTTGCTCAAAAGTCAGATCTCCGGTCAAACTTAAAAAATCTTTAGCCTTAGATTTCTAGATTCCGTTAATTGTCGATAATTTGATCTAGGAACCTCCGAATTCGATTTCGGACATATGACCAAGTCCCAAATCACGATACGGAACTACCAAAATGTTCAAAACTTGTATCCGGGTTCGTTTACTCAAAATGTTGACCAAAGTCAACTTAGTTGAGTTTTAAAGCTCTAATTCACAATTTAATCCATTTTTCACATAAAAACCTTCTGAAAAATTATACGGACTGCGCACGCAAGTCTAGGAATTATTGATAGCGCTTTTCAAGGTCTTAGAATACCGAGATAATTATTTAATTTAAAGATAACATTTTGGGTCATCACATTCTCCACCTCTAAAACAAACGTTCGTTCTCGAACGTACTAAGAATTATTCTCAGGTTGCAAGACGATTTTACTTTTACACAAATATTCGCGGTTGATCCCACATTACTGCATTCAACATAAGTCTGACAATACCATTTCAATTGAGATTATTTCCTTTATCCATATTTGTAAACTTGAAAACCAAATTTTTTACACTCTAATCATTTCCAGAAAGGTCTGATTTTCACGTCAACACAAGATATTAGTCTCGACTGGCTATAGCAACTCATGCCTACGCACCGATCAAATATGGGGTATACATTCTCCCCCACTTAGGGTCATTCATCCTTAGATGAGAAGTAGAGCATGTCCTTAAACACATAATGTAACTTATCTCTTTCTTTGCACATCTCAATATCCCAAATTCTTCTAACTCCCAAATTTTTCAGAAATTTCGGCAGAGTCTCCCCTGTAATTGGGCCTATCCACCTGCCAGAGTAACACCAAAAGAACTCCTAACAACATGTCCACAACCCAACAAAGCACCACAAAGTATATATTAATAACACTAATCTCCGCATTACAAGCACGTCATTATCACAATGATATCTTGACATGAAACACATCATATGTATGACCATAACTACATCTCTGGTCTTAATAGTTGTTCATAAAAGATTACAACATCACCAATTAACCTCATGTTAACAAAATCTCATTTCAAAACTCCAGTTTACTAACAACGAGGCATGAATATCTCATAATTACTTACCCGAATTAACGAGTAACAATTTACATCCCCCGAGCACTCACCTCGTAGTCTAAAACTCAATAATTACAATACAAATATGGCAAATTATACACAAAGATATTCATACAAGAATTTTCAAATGAGTCTAATAGACATGACTCCCTATAAGTACTATAGTACAAATTTTAATTTCACAAATGGAGCATTTAAACACATTATTTTTTTAAAAAAATTTCACCGCAAGGACCTCGTCCTTATATAACATTTATCGCAGCTTGTAGCCCGGTTTAAATATTTCTTATTATATTAAAACACGAGGATCTCATCCTCAACTCTGTACCACAAGTAATATGCACATCGTGCCAAATTGGAACATTCCATTTTCTTCTTTTGAATAATTTTCCGTTTAACAAAATCACAACACATCATGATAGACATAGCTATCTCCATCGAATTCCCAACATGAGTATTCACATAAGTAGATTTCAGAATTATAAAGTTCACTCATAAGTGGAGCACAATAGGAGGACTTGCCTCGATACTCAAAACTGAATCAAGTTAAGAAAATTGTTGCTTTATAATAATTTGATACCGTACTTGTAACGACACTATCTGGTGTTGCGACCGCAGCCATACCATAGAAAATATATAAACAAGTTTGGTCTCCACCTCTAGGAGTCTCACCTCCACCTCTAACATCCTGACCCCTACCTCTGGCTGGTCATTTAAGTGGAGTAGTAACTACAATGGGGCACGTAGCCTGAGTGCTTTTATAAAATATGTTTGTCCCAAGTCTAGGACAATTTTCCCATGATGTGCCTAGTACTACCACATTCATCACAATCCCTTTGAGGGTTCAGCTACTCATACTGAGTCTATGCTAGATAACTGGAATAACCATTATACGAAGCTCGTGTCGGTAGTGCATTAAAAGAACTTACTGGAGCACCTTGAGTAATCAGATATATTGACTGGGCTGGCCGGCTACCCGAGCCCCTGTCATAATGATTTGTAGTTGTAGAGTAGAATCCGCCGAATTCATTAAAACCTAGAGACCTATTGGTCTCCTTAGCTTCCTCTTTTCCTCATCCAGAACACATTCTAATATTTTGGCAATTTCTACCACTAGCCGAGATGAAGCATCAACCTGCAGCTTCCCGAGTTGTACAAAATTTCAATATCATAATTGAGTCCTTTAATGAGTCTGTGGACTCGCTCTCTAGCTTAGGAACCAAAGTAGGAGTATGCTGGTTAACTTATTGAACCTGATGACATATTCTGACACTGTCGTGGTGACCTGACACAACCGTTCAGACCACATATACCACATATTACAAAGAATCCGAGAGACAAACTCCTTTAAAAATATTTCTGAGAACTGAGCTGAGTAGGTGGTGTTGCATTAGCTAGTCTGCCCTCTTCATGGGCTTACCACAAACACCGACGACTAATTTCTTCTTTTGCTATGTTGACTCGACACTGGTGAACTAACCTATTTATTCATATACTCTTTGATTCTTCTTTGGGGTAACTCTTTCCCCTAATTATGCACAATAATCACAAAAGTATAGCTCCATCAAGATAAATCTTGGCACGAACTACATAGTCTAGAAGATCGTCAACCACTATATTTTCTCTGAAGCACCCCAAAATCTGCAACCTTGACTTCTACACTGAGCAAACATTCTGTAAATGTAAAGTTATTTTTTTCTAACTCCTTTGAAACTGAAGTATTGGATTATTAAGAGGCAGACATACCACAAGTCCTAACCTTATCCTCTGCATGTCTCAAGCCTTAAATATGTGTAAATTATTGGGGAGCCTTTTAGTACCATATATATATACATTTCAGGTCAAGTCTGATATAACATATGACCATTCGATCCATTCATTGATAGTAGACATCCCCATTTGGCGGGAAGTTATGGGTCACAACGTCCAATAATCTACAATGTTGACCTTTGTAACTCATATAAATCAACCAGACACCAAGGTCCATTGCACCCCTACATGATTCACTGGGTGATCTTTTCAATGCGTCCACATCTTCAGACAAAACCATTATGGGTCTAGTAAATACATAATCTTTCCACCACCTCTTGGCGGAACCCGTCATCTGAAACACAGTAAAATCAACCCCCACTGCTTTCAACTATTCCCATGTTCTACGATATTTCATAGCAGCGGTTGAGAAAATCATGTGGGTCCACAGAAGACCATTATGGGTCTAGTAAATACATAATCTTTCCACCACCTCTTGGCGGAACCCGTCATCTGAAACACAGTAAAATCAACCCCCACTGCTTTCAACTATTCCCATGTTCTACGATATTTCATAGCAGCGGTTGAGAAAATCATGTGGGTCCACAGAAGGTGTACCACTGAAATGGACTGGAAATAGCTTGGTAAATTGTCCAATCTCAGCAAAGCCTCAAAAGACAAGGCAAGCCTCTCATCGGCCAGTGCCGCAATAACTGGTTGAGCTACCCCAACTAGATGAGATTAAGCTAAATCCTTCATAAGCTCATGCAACACAAGCCATCTAATTCCTCAAACCATTTACAAATCTCGCATTCACCCTCAAAACAATCAATCTAACTCTCATACGCGATCCAAACTCAAACTGCAACACGTATATTTCACTGGTAAAAGACGAATGCCAACCAACAACATAAGGATCACACAAACTTCAGAACATCCTGCAGGAGATAATCCACTTGCTTAGCCTCAAATTGGTATCTCTCTATACTCTTCAATAATCATAACTATTACACAATTACTTAACCCCCTCTGAGTCTGAAATCATACACAATATGGAGATTTACTCCGCTCCACAACTAAACTACACGATAGGTCCTTCAATACGCCCATAGCTCGAGGCCATATGCCAACTCAAGACAGAAGTCAAACACCCAATAATCCTTGCTACATCCTCAACAAACTCTTCCCGTCACATTCGAACAATTTGAACACATGTCGCAATCAAATCATACTCACCCCCTAGTCATCCAGTCACAAATCCCACCAGTAAGGACACAAACGGGCATATAAGTCCCAAATGCACGTGCTCACACAATCGAAATCTCAGTACTCAAGCCACAGATAAAACCTGGCCTCAAGTCCTCCAGACTAGCCCAACATCACACACAGAAATCACATCCCGCACCTCATCCAGGGAATCACAAGCTGTCGATGCACAACAGATACCGAGCGCTCATGTGCGCACACGAATGCGTGGAAGGAATTCAAGGAATTATTCTTCAAGTTTAATCAATGTCGCACGATAAGAATTCAAGAACGTGGAATTTCCTAAAGGGTTCTGCAGCCTCTCGAAGATAAGTACAGACGTCTCCGTATCGATCCGCAAGACTCTACTAAACATGCTCATGACTCGTGAGACCTATGTAACCTAGTGCTCTGAAACCAACTTGTCATGACCCAAAATCTCATCCTTCATGATGGCGCCTATCATGGTACAAGGCAAGTCTCAACTCAACATCTCAATATAGTAGAACTTTTAAATAAAGGCGGAAGCAGTTAATATTAAATAAAACCTTTTAGAACAGAATATAACTCCAAAAGTACTAAACAATTCATCCCCAAAACGCGGTGTCACTGAGTGCATGAGCATCTAAATGATAACAACATCCGACTGATAAAACACTATCTGGAAATATAGAACAGTACAACATGAAAGGAAATGAAGGTCAAGGTCAGCGAACGCCATGCAACTACCTTAATAGTCTCATGAGTCTGACTCCTCAATCAGCAACCGTCGTGACCAGAAGTGTCTAGATCTGTACACGAGGTACAGGGGGTAACGTGAGTAAACCAACTCAGTAAATAACAAAAATAAATAAGGAAATGAGAAGTAGCGACGAGCTATGCAAATACAGTTGTCTTAATAACTTTCAAATAAGAGTAGTCATACTTTCAATTTAATAGTTTAAGTCACATCAGTACTGTCACACCTCCTTTTTCGCCCGCGCCGCCCGCGAGGGGGCACAGAAGGGAGTTTTTTCCAATTAAAGGACAATCGAAACGGGATTTGTTTATTTATTTCAGAGTCGCCACTGGGGAGATTTATGGTGTCCCAAGTCACCAGTTGAATCCTGAATCGAGGAAAGAATGACTCTGTTTAACAGTCCGCGAATCAGAAATCCGAATAAGGAATTCTGTTAACCCGGAAGAAGGTGTTAGGCATTCCCGGATTCCGTGGTTCTAGCACGGTCGCTCAACTATTATATTTGGCTTATTTATCTGATTTTTTTTAACAATTAAGGACTTATATGCAAATTTAACTTTGACCCACTTTATCATTATTATTATTATTATTATTATTTTGTACAAGAATTGCAACGTCGTGAAAACACATCTCGAATCACGTCACAACCAGTGTACACGTGATTTGTTGACGCATTTTGACTCCGCCAAGATTGGGATTTGGGTTACATAAATGCACACCCATATTTAAGAAAATACCCTTATTAAATATGCGCCTAAAGACTACGCGTTGTTATACTTTTAGGTAGGACCGTGAAATTTACTAAACGGCCCATCCCGGAATCTAAGTATTTTTAAAAAAAAAGATTGGAGGACCCTGCAAATTTTTGTATTGTTTATATTTTTTTAGCGAAATCCTCCCTTATTTTATGAATATCTTAAAATGACTACATTTTTTTATTATTAAATTTGTCTATAAATATAAAATCAATCTTTACATACTTAAAAATAACATATTAAATACTAGTTTAAAACAAATATTAGCGGAAAGGAATATTACTAAAATTGTAATTATAAATACAATATGGAATTGTCAAATAATTTTTTAAAAGAAACTAATTATCCCATAACCGGATTAAAATCATATTGTTAGATGACTTGAGCTATTGAAATTAATTATTTACAACTACTGAAAATTAGAAACAATCTTGATTACTAATGCGTATTTCTAAAATTTAATTAATTTAACCTTAACTAACCTTGTTTTAATTCAAATCATGTCCTAATACTTGATTCGCAAAATTAATTTAAATTCATGTTTGAACTAAATTTAGCTACATGATTTCGATTAACTTAATGTTGGCGATACTAAAACCCTTATAAATAGTGAACTTAATCAATTTTGCCAAACTGATTTAATAAAGTCATTTTTACGTTATTTTCTTCTCATTCTAATTATTAGACAGTTTAATCAGTAATGAACATGCTTAAATATATACTACCTAATAATCAGGTTAAAGCAAAGCATTGTTTAATACATCACTACAATATGTCTAGTTATGCAAAACGACGACGATTTACAGAATAATAATACATGAAATAACCTAAATACAATTAATAAAAAAAGAAAAAGCTAAATTAGAAATTTAACATTCCATTCTTCATTTCAGCTTACAAAATGCCAAAATTATAGTTGTGTACCTGGTATTGCCAATATAAGAAGAAGAAAGTCAGCAACGTAGTACGTAACACAGCAACAGCAATAATAACCAGCAATCCAGTCAACAGAAATCCCAGTAACAGATTTGAAAATCAAGATAAAAATCCAGAAACACCGACAACAAACAACGGACGGAAGCCAAGGGAATCTTTTCAGATTTGAAAGACTAATTAATGTTTAACCCTTAATTTCTGAACCCGTATATCAGAACATTTATCAGGTGTATACTACTCTCTCTTTTAATTTCCAGCTCTTTTTTTTATTTGTATTTTTTCTTTTTTTGAAAGTCTTAATATTTTTCGGAATTTTTCTTTTTCTCTCTTCAATCTTCAGCCCTCTTTTTTTTCTCTCTATCTTCTCCCTTTAAATCTGTCCAAGTCCCCCTATTTATTACCATCTTTCAGCAATTTTTAAAAATTAAAACTCACTATCTTCCACTCATCCCCCTTTTAATCCCACTACCTAATGTTTTGTCCCCCATTATATTAAACAAATACATAATCCTTCCCCATTATATCTTGTTCCCCATGCCTATATTAAACAATTGCATTATTCCCCACCATTATGTCTTGTCCCCCACCATGTACTGTTTTATATTATTAAAAAATATTATTTAATCTTAATGGACAGAGCACTAAAATAAATAATTGTTCAGAATTTTAATTCCAAAATACCCCTCTTACCTTACTGAAATTACCATTTTAACCCTGAAAATACTGCAATTTACTAATCTACCCCCATCAGCTATAACCAATTCACCTAATCAATTCTAACCAAAAAATAGTAGCTATAACCAATTCCTAATCAAATTTTATGAACAAACTCAAACTAAATGATGAAAAACAAAGAAACAACTGG
Organism: Nicotiana sylvestris; assembly: GCF_000393655.2. Classification (NCBI taxonomy): domain Eukaryota; kingdom Viridiplantae; phylum Streptophyta; class Magnoliopsida; order Solanales; family Solanaceae; genus Nicotiana; species Nicotiana sylvestris. Next base: position 101,380,625 of record NC_091064.1, read on the forward strand.
AATTATTTTGATTGAACAATCTTTAAACAACAAATCTACTTTAAGATTCAACAACAATAGCAAACAATACATTCAAATCATGAGCTCAAATTCAAATTAAAACTTAAACAAAAATAAATAAACAGATTCAAATCACTAAACTCAAACAATCAATTGATCTTCAAATTAAATCCAACAAAATTACAACAAAAATACATGATTCAAACTAAAATCAAAAATTAAAAACTAAAATATAAACTCACATTAAATCACTGAATTAACATGAACTTCAAACAAAAAATGAACATGAATTATATGTCTCAATTAAACGACAAACATGTTAGATTCAAACGAACTGAAGAAATAATTAATTGAACTCAACTTAAATCTAGCAATATTATAACTAAACTAACAATTTCTACCTAAAAATAAACAAGAAAAATGAAACAAACTGAAGAAAATAACAAAACGATAAACATGAACTTAATATCGAACATATCTAATTTCAGATCCGAAAATATCAAACAAATTATGGACAAAAAATGAAACTTAAACCAACTAACCGGATCGTAACGACGATGAACTCGAACGAAAACAAATCTGCCCGGAAACAATTATCGCACCAAAATAACTCGACACCGAAGACGACCACGAACGGACCATCGAAGAAGATGGTCATTTGGAGTCATTTGAAAACGAAGCAGAAGCAGCGACGATGGGAGCTGGACGCGGAGCAGCTGCTCGACGAGCTTGACGCAGCCATGGCAGCGAGGATGAGATCTCATGGCTGTTTGGACGAGCTTGACGCAGCCATGGCAGCGAGAGATCTCATGGCTGTTTGGACGAGCTTGAAGACGCAGCCATGGCAGCGAGGATCTCGTCCATGGCTGGACGTAGCAGGAGCAGCAGCGACAATGACGAAGAAGAAGAAGCAGTGGGCAGCAGCGACAATGACGTGAAGGTGAGGAAGAAAACGCAACAGCAAGGTGACAGCCATACTGGACAGAGCAGAAGAAGAAGCAGCAACGAGGGAGATGATAAAGAAGAAGAAGGCGCAGCAGCCATGGGAGGTCGACGGAGCTCGATGAAGAGGTGGAGGGGTCGTTTAGGAGATGGTTCGTTTGGGACCTATGGGGATGGGGTGTTATTGGCTGAACGTAGCAGACGAAGCAGCAATGCTGTGGGGGGGAAAGCCATGGTTGGAGCTCGGAGGTCATTTGGGGTGAGTCGAGGAAGAAGAAGAAAAGAAGGGGGGTGGGTGGGTAGTTTTTTTCAACAGTTAGTTTTAGGGTTTTGTTTTGAAATGAAAGATAGGGAAATAGGGGTGTTGGGTCTTTGGGGTTATGGACTAGGTTGACCCGGTTTGAAATGGACCGGGTCGTAGAGGAAGGTTGGGTATATTTGGGCCTGTGGTTCAAAATTGAAGAAAAGGCCTAATTCCGATTTTCTTTATATTCTTGCTCTCTTTTCTTTTACTTCCTAATTAATAAAACTAAAATTCTAAATTAACTTATAAACTAAATTAACTTATCAAAAATACTAAATAATTCCAAATAACTATTATCGCACATTTAAATAGCAATTAACGATAAAATCGCACAATTTAGACGTTAAATGCTAAAAATGCAACGTACATATTTTTTATGATTTTCTCATTTTTGTAAAGCAAACTTAAATAAATACTAAATGAAAATGCGACATATTTTATATTTTTATTAATTTAAACAAATAAACATGCACAGACAAAAATACAAATAATTATACAAAAATTGCACACAAGGAAAATTATTTTATTTTGAATTTTTGGGAGTGATTCTCATATAGGGCAAAAATCATGTGCTCACAGCTGCCCCTCTTTGTCCGAAAACACAAAGAGTTTTCGTGCAAAGATAAAGTGAGCGTATACGAGCGGATTTTGCCCGTTCGAGTACTCCGAGCGAAGCGTTTTTTTTTTTTAAAAAAAAAAGATTTGACCGGACCTTCGCTTCAAAGGTTTCCTACATATCCCTGGCAAAAAGGGAATCAGGTCAATGTAGTTCGGGAAGTTTTGGTAGCTGGGACTATCATGGGACTGCAATGTTACTGCTGTTGCATACTATTACCACTGCTTACCGATCTCTTTGTTACACCGTGCTTAAAAGAAAAATCAAGAAGTTAGGCTAGACTACGGATTACAAGATCACATTTATCTTCCATTTGTTCTTGATGCCTTGCTTTCTTGTCGACTTGTGTTTCTTCCGGTGCTTTTCTTCCAAGAACTTGGGGATGACACTGGCCTTTTGCTTTTTTGAATACCAGTTTTCATCATTTTGCTCGGTCTACTGGGGATATGGCTTCCTTCATTAAGCTTTTCGGTGGTTCCTCTGGGGATACAACTCTCTTCATCAAAATATATTATGCCGGGGATTTTTGTTGTAACCTTCTGTCTTCCGGTGGGTTACTGATTTCCAGACCTGAAGTATAAGACTGAAAAGTATTCCTCTCGTTATACAGGTGGGCGCCTGAATGCAAAAATGTGAAATGTATTCCCTCATTATACTGGTGGGCGCCTAGGACATGAAATGAAAAACAGAAGTGTATGCCCTCATTATACTGGTGGGTGACCTAGGACATAAAATGAAAAATAGAAATGTATTCCCGCATTATACTGGTAGGCGCCTAGGACATGAAATGAAAACAGAAATGTATACCCGCATTATACTGGTGGGCGACCTAGGACATGAAATGAAAAAAAAACAGAAATGTATTCTCGCATTATACTGGTGGGCGCCTAGGACATGAAATGAAAACAGAAATGTATGCCCGCATTATACTGGTGGGCGACCTAGGACATGAAATGAAAAAACAGAAATGTATTCCCGCATTATACTGGTGGGCGCCTAGGACATGAAATGAAAACAGAAATGTATACCCGCATTATACTGGTGGGCGACCTAGGACATGAAATGAAAAAAAACAGAAATGTATTCCCGCATTATACTAGTGGGCGCCTAGGACATGAAATGAAAACAGAAATGTATACCCGTATTATACTTGTGGGCGACCTAGGACATGAAATGAAAAAAAACAAAAATGTATTCCCGCATTATACTGGTGGGCGCCAAGGACATGAAATGAAAACAGAAATGTATGCCCGTATTATACTGGTGGGCGACCTAGGACATGAAATGAAAAAACAGAAATGTATTCCCGCATTATACTGGTGGGCGCTTAGGATATGAAATGTAAAGACTGGAAAGTATTCCTCTCGTTATACAGGTGGGTGCCTAATGGTAAAGACATGAAATGTATTCCCTTGTTATACAGGTGGGCGCCTAATTGGTAAAGACATGAAATGTATTCACTTGTTATATAGGTGGGCGCCTAATGGTAAAGACATGAAATGTATTCCCTTGTTATACAGGTGGGCGCCTAACGGTAAAGACATGAAATGTATTCCCTTGTTATACAGGTGGGCGCCTAATTGGTAAAGACATGAAATGTATTCCCTTGTTATACAGGTGGGCGCCTAATGGTAAAGACATGAAATGTATTCCCTTGTTATACAGGTGGGCGCCTAATGGTAAAGACATGAAATGTATTCCCTTGTTATACAGGTGGGCGCCTAATGGTAAAGACATGAAATGTATTCCCTTGTTATACAGGTGGGCGCCTAATGGTAAAGAATAACTTGAATTTGTTTCCTCGATTCTCCGAGAAAATTTTCACTTGTGGCAGAAAATTTTCTACCCCAGTTCTGGCGATCTTTCTTATGGCGTGTCTTTCGGCCATCATCAACACTTTATTTCCTGTTCAAATCAAAGAAAATTTAGTTAGTTTTTTAAAAATATGGCGAGTGGTCATGTCACTCCTAATGGGGATGATTGTTCCCTTCCCCTTATTCCTGTTTGGCGTTCCCAAAACTTGTTGGGGATGATGTTATTTGCTGGGGATAACATTCTGCTGGGGATGGTTTTTCCATTTATCCCTTCCCCGTTCGGTATCTCAAAACTTGTTGGGGGTTATTTTGCTGAAGATGGATTTTCCTTTCTTCCTTTCCCATTCAGTGTTGTCCGACCACCTCGGAACTTGGTCGATAATCTGTCGGAGTTCTGCTGGGAATCCTCTTAGAACTTGGCCCACAATTTCCTTAACATGCTTTTTTTCGGTTCTTCCCCGTACTTTCCTTGCCCTTTTAGACCAATATTATTCGGCCTTGTAACCAACGTCTTTTGTCTTATTGCCTTGTCTTTGGCATGTCCTCTTCACATTTTGCGTTGTACCATTTTGGCAACTGGTAGTAAGCTCTGAAAGACCTTTCTAAAAAAAATAAATTTCTGTAAAAAGTCTTTTAAACAAAGAAATGAAAAGATAGAAAAAGAGAAAATCTTTCTGAACAAATGATGGGGAAAAGAAAAGAAATGAACTTATCTGGGTGGTATAACCGATTCCAACGATCATGTCGTGCATTCCGGACTAATCAACCCAGTCTATTTGTGTCGACCAATTTTTCTGATGTCTTCACTTGCTGGGGATAAATAGGGGCCCACCTCTTTGCAAAATGCGGATCCTTTTCGCCAATCTATCTTGTCGCCTCATAGTGCCCTTCGCGGGGTTTTCACTAATAAGACTCTCTCATTTCTCAGAGTTCTCATCGCCTTGTGGTGCATGTGAAGGTTTTCACCGATAAGACTCTCTCATTTTGCTTCTCTCAACTTACGTCGTCTTATGGCGCCTGTGAAGTTTTTCACCGATAAGACTCTCTCATTTTGCTTCTCTCAGCTTACGTCGCCTTATGGTGCCTGTGAAGGTTTTCACCGATAAAACTCTCTCATTTTATTTTCTTAGCTGGGGATTGGAGTGTTGCCGGTAAGATTCTCTCTGCTGGAAATTCTTATGGCTATCAATTCTTTCAGCTCATGATCCTCATTCAGTCGGGGACCAGCATGTTATTCTCGGCTTTCATTTGCCTGTCTTGGCACCTCTAGGATACTGATCAGGAGGTCTTTTTTGGACATCAATATGGGTTTTATATGGGGCTTAAAAGAAAAGGATATAAAAATTCAAAATAACTTTTATGAGTAAAACATTACAACTCTTGGAATCAAACCCCTTCTTTTTTTTCAAAATTTAAAAACATAACTTCTGCCCCAGTTTTCTTGCTTGGGGAATTTTTGATTTTTGTTACATTATGACCAAGCCGTGAGGCGCCTACGTATCCTCTTTGAGGAATCAGGTCGAACGTAGTTCACTCGATTCCTTTGTTTTTCTTGCAACCTTCCCTTTTTTTTTATTCTCCTCTTTTTCATTTTTCTTTTTCTTTTTCATTAATGATTCCAAGGGAGGGGTATAAAAGAATAAGTAAGGCTCAAAGGGGTAAAGCAAAGGTTAAAAGTGTTTGGATAAAAGAAAGAATTGCCTCCGTCATTTCATTATCCGATAAGCACTAAGTACAAACAAACAAATAAACAACAAAAGAAATTACACATAATATCTTTTGACTGCATTAGAATTGATAGCCATGTCGACGCATCTTCCTTCGACATCTGTCAGACGTAAAGCGCCGTTGGATAATACTCTTGTCACAATATACGGCCCTTGCCAATTCAGGGCGAACTTGCCTTTTGCCTCGATCTGATGTGGGAGGATCCGTTTCAATACTTGCTGCCCTACTTCAAATTTCCTAGGGCGCACCTTCTTATTGTATGCTCTTGCCATTCTCTTCTAATATAACTGACCATGGCATACTGCTGCCAATCTTTTTTCATCAATTAAGCTCAACTGCTCCAGTCGGGCTTTGACCCATTCGTCATCATCAATCCCAGCCTCAGCGACAATCCGAAGGGATGGAATTTCAACTTCTGCTGGTATCACTGCTTCAGTTCCGTATACCAACGAATATGGCGTTGCACCTACTGATGTACGAACAGTAGTGCGATAAAACAACAATGCAAACAATAACTTTTCATGCCACTGTCTGGACCCTTCTACCATCTTCCTCAAAATCTTTTTTATATTTTTGTTGGCTGCCTCAACTGCACCATTCACCTTGGGACGATACGGAGTGGAATTACGATGTGTAATCTTGAACTGTTGACATACTTCTTTCATCAAATTGTTGTTAAGATTAGCACCGTTGTCCGTGATAATCACTTTTGGGACCCCAAATCTACGGATGATATGGGAATGAACGAAATCAACCACCGCCTTCTTGGTTACCGACTTAAAAGTTTTGGCCTCAACCCACTTGGTGAAATAATCAATGGTGACCAGAATGAACTTATGACCGTTGGAAGCTGCTGGCTAAATCGGTCCAATGACATCCATGCCCCAGGCAACAAATGGCCATGGTGCTGATATTGTATGCAACTCTGTTGGTGGAGAATGGATCAGATCTCCGTGTATCTGACATTGATGGCATTTCCGCACGAAATTGATACAATCACGCTCCATAGTGAGCCAATAATACCCTGCTCGAAGAATCTTCTTTGCCAATACATATCCGCTCATATGTGGCCCACAAACTCCAGCATGTACCTCTGTCATAACTGTCGTGGCTTGACTGGCGTCTATACATCTCAGCAATCCCAAATCCGGGGTTTTTTTGTACAACACTCCTCCACTGAGGAAGAATCCATTTGACAATCGCCGAATGGCTCTTTTTTTATCTCCGGTGGCCTGCTCCGGGTATATCCCCATTCTGAGGTATTCCTTGATGTCATAAAACCATGGCTCACCATCCACTTCTTTCTCTACCCTATTGCAATAAGCATGTTGATCACGAACCTGAATATGCAACGGGTCAACATGGATCTTGTCTGGATGGTGCAACATCGATGCTAAAGTGGCCAAAGCATCAGCAACCTCATTGTGAATTCTCGGGATGTGTCTGAACTCCACTGATCGAAATCGCTTGCTCAGATCGTACAAACATTGTCAATATGGTATAAGCTTTAAATCCCGTGTTTCCCATTCACCCTAGATCTGATGTACCAGAAGGTCCGAGTCTCCCAAGACCAAGACATCCTGGACATCCATGTTTGCAGCTAAACGTAAGCCCAGAATGCATGCCTCGTATTTAGCCATGTTGTTGGTACAATAGAAACATAGCTGAGCTGTAACAGGATAGTGATGTCCTATTTCAGAAATAAGTATTGCTCCTATTCCAACTCCTTTTGCATTCACAGCCCCATCGAAGAAAAGCTTCCACCCTGGTTCCTCATTCAAATCTAACTCCTCTATATGCATCACTTCTTCTTCTGGAAAATACGTCCTCAAAGGCTCGTATTCTTTATCAATAGGATTCTCAGCCAAGTGATCGGCCAATGCTTGAGCTTTCATGGCCGTCCTCGTCACATAGACAATATCGAACTCTTTGAGTAATATCTGCCATTTTGCCAATCTTCCTATGGGCATAGGCTTCTAGAAAATATACTTCAATGGATCCAGGCGTGAAATAAGGTAAGTAGTATGTGACGACAGATAATGCTTAAACTTCTGTGCTACCCAAGTTAGAGCACAACATGTCTTCTCAAGTTGAGTGTACTTATTCTCATAGACTGTAAACTTCTTACTGAGATAATAGATGGCTTGCTCTTTTCTTCCTGTGATGTCATGTTGCCCCAACACGCAGCCAAACGAATTCTCCAGGACCGTTAGATAAAGGATTAATGGTCTCCCCGGCTCAGGCGGAACCAACACAGGTGGATTTGATAAATATCCTTTGATCTGGTCAAATGCGTCCTAACATTCTGCCGTCCATTCTATCGCGGCATCTTTCTTCAGTAACCGAAAAATAGGTTTACAGGTTGCTGTGAGCTGTGCAATAAACCTGCTGATGTAGTTCAACCTTCCTAACAGACTCATTACTTCTGTTTTATTCTTTGGTGGTGGCAAGTCTTGGATATATTTGATCTTTGACGGGTCTAGTTCAATACCTAGCCGATTGACGATGAATCCCAACATCTTTCCAGATGGAACACCAAAGGCACATTTAGCCAGGTTAAGCTTAATATCATACCTTCTAAGTCTTTGAAAAAACTTCCTTAGGTCTGCTACATGGTCTTCCTGATGCTTAGACTTTATGATCACATCGTCCATGTACACTTCAATTTCTTTATGGATCATGTCATGAAACACATTAGTCATTGCTCTCATGTACGTTGCCCCAGCATTCTTCCAACCAAATGGTATCACCCGGTAGCAATTAGTTCCCCACGGCGTAATGAATGCCATCTTTTCCGCATCTTCTTCATCCATCAGAATATAATGATACCCAGCATAGCAATCTACAAATTATCCAAGCTCACGTCCGGCGCAATTGTCGATCAAGATATGGATGTTGGGTAAAGGAAAGTTGTCCTTTGGACTTGCCCTATTCAGATTGCGGTAATCGACACACACCCTGATCTTCCCATCTTTCTTTGGTACCGACACCACATTAGCCAACCAATCAGGATATCGAGTGACACGAATAACCTTTGCTTGCAGCTGCTTGGTTACTTCTTCTTTAATCTTCACACTCATATCCGTTTTGAACTTCCTCAATTTCTACTTGACGGGAGGGCATGCTGGGTCAGTGGACAATTTATGAACCACTAAATCTGTGCTTAACTACGGCATGTCATCATATGACCATGCAAAAACGTCTTTGAACTCAATAAGTGTTTTTGATCAATTCTTCCCTGATATTTGGTGCAATGTGGATGCTTATTTTAGTTTCTCTGATATCACCGTCATCCCCTAAATTGATGGCTTTTGTGTCATTTAAGTTGGGATTGGATTTTTCTTCAAACAGGCTTAACTCCCTATTTATCTCCTCGAAGGCTTCATCCTCATCGTATTCCGATTCATTATCATAATCGACCTCTTGTATAGTTAGTTCGGAATTAGATTGATCCTTTAGACTAGGTTGAAGATCCGTTGTGCATGCCATGTCATTAGAACCAGTATGAAAAGAACTGTTCATAAAAAGAAACGAAGGAAACAAAATTAAAAATAACATATAAAATAAGGAATAAAGAAGAAACTTTTTCGTTTTATTGAATTATGGGATAACAAGGTTTCACACTTTGTTGAGCAGTAATAAAAATAAAAAGGAATCTGGATTACAACCCTGGAATAATCCAGAAAACAAAAAAGGAAAATCAGAGCCAACTACCAGGACTCCCTCCGAGTAGGAAGGGGAGTAGCTGTCCAATTGTTGACATTGGCCCTAGGCCCCACAAACTGTATGTCTGCCTTACTGGAACCCTCTCCAGCTTCTATTGTGTTGACATCTGCGAAAATTCTTTCTAAGCCCTCATCCAAATCTCCATCTGGCCCAATTAACGGTCCACGAATTTTCGGGACTAACGACCTTGTGACACCTGCTCTAACAAAAGATCTAGAGAGACGCGGAACTGGCTTGGGAAGAACCCAAACTTTCTTCTTCATTTTCAGAGCTCTCTTTATATCTGCTGCAGTTGGTTTGAATCCCAATTCGAAAGTATCTAAATTCTTGGGCAAAGAGACATGTTGAACAATTCCCTGGAGCTCAGCCCCCAGATCTTTTCCTGGCACGAACCCATTACTTAGCATCTCCGAAACTATCATGACAATTGCGGAAGCTATCCTGGGGTGTGGAATGCTTTTACCCTCGGGAATCTTGTTTGCTGACACTGCATCAAAACTCTGGTTAACCCAGGGACCTTTGTCATCGTTAGTTTCTGTGAATGGCACAATGGCACCTCCCATTGTGCACGTAGTGTCTTCCCCATGCAGCACGACATCTTGTCTGTCCCATTCAAACTTGACCATTTGATGCAATGTGGATGGCACTGCTTTGGCCGCGTGGATCCACGGTCGTCCCAACAAAAGGTTATAAGATACCGCGGCATCCAATACCTGGAACTCCATAGTAAAATCGACCAGGCCGATGGTCAACTCGAGTATAATATCCCCCACGGTATCTGTTCCACTTCCGTCAAACCCTCGGATACAAACACTGTTCTTGTGGATTCTATCATGGTCAATCTTCAACTGGTTCAGTGTGGATAATGGACAAACATTGGCACTTGAACCGTTATCCACCAACGCCCGAGTAACTGCAACATCTTCACATTTGACAGTCAAGTAGAGAGCTTTATTATGTTCTGTGCCCTCCACTGGCAAATCGTCATCAGAGAATGTTACCCTGTTTACCTCAAAAATTTTGTTGGCAATTGTTTTAAGGTGGTTCACTGAAATTTCATTGGGCACATGAGCTTCATTTAGTATCTTCATCAGGGCCCGGCGATGCTCGTCCAAATGGATCAATAGTGATAACAACGAGATCTGGGCCGGTGTTTTCTTCAATTGTTCAACAACGGAGTAATCCTGCACTTTCATCTTTTTCAGGAATTCCTCCGCCTCTTCTTATGATACGGGCTTCTTTGTTACTGCTGGGTTGGACCTTCTCAACTCCACGGGAGTAAAACACCATCCCGATCGAGTCAATCCCTGCACCTCACAACTATCCTCCTCCACTTGCTTTCCCTTGTACATTACCACTGCTTTTTCATACTTCCAAGGCACCGCCTTGATATTAATCACTGGCAATTGGACTACCGACTTTATGATGATCGGTTCCCTGTAGACCCCTTTCACAACAACTACGGGTGCAGATGATTCTCCCGATACTACCAACTTGGCTGGCTCTGGTTTCTTTGTAGCGGTGGATGGATTCTTCCCTAATATCACCACTGGCTTAACATCTTCCCCCTTCAACTGTACCCCTTCTTCCTCATCGATCGATTTTTCTTTCGGAGTGGCACGATCATCATCACTGTCTGTGAGGGTTTCTTTGGCTCCCCTCTTTTGTGCACAAGCTCGATCATGTGGGCTTCGGGGTGCTTTGGCAATGGATTCTGGTTAATGTTGGGTGCCTCCGGTGCCTGTACCTCAATCTTGTTGGTATCAATAAGATCTTGTATTGCATGTTTCAACCTCCAACATTTCTCGGTATCATGTCCAGGAGCTCCCGAACAATATTCACATCTTACCGAGTGATCCATATTTTGGGGTAAGGGATTTGGCAACCTAGGCTCAATAGGATTTAATAAACCCAATTGCCTTAATTTGTGGAACAAGGCAGTATAAATTTCTCCCAACTCAGTAAAGGTTCTTTGCCTCTGCAGTCTTTCATTTCTGGAAGCCGGATTCCCCTTGAAACCTGTCCCTGGAGGGTTCCTGTAGGCTCTTGGCGGTGGATAGGTGTTTTGTGGTGGTGGGTAGGTATTATGTGGGGGTAGGTATGTATTGTGGGGAGCTGGCACGTGCCATTGCGGGTGAGCCGGAGGTTGAGTATATGTATGGGCTTGATGGACGGAGAAATGTTGTTCTTGTGGTGGGTAGTAGGGTTGTGGAGGGTAATTTGGAATGTGTGGGTAGTTTAGATGATGGGGTCTGGGTTGGTAATGAGGGGAAGGACCTCTAGATCTGGACCAATTGCCCGCCTCTATTGTCGTGACCTCTTCTCTCCTTTTCTTTCCGAGCGCACCTCCTGTGCCGCTCTGAATGGCCTGAGTTGTTGCCTTAATTGCCGAGTAACTCAGGATTTTATTGGACTTAAGTCCCTCTTCTATCATACCCCCCATCTTCACCACTTCGTTGAAGGATTTGTCAACTGACGTCACCAAGTGACCGAAGTACGTTGGCTCTAGAGTTTGTAGAAAGTAATCTACCATTTCTCCCTCTCTCATTGGAGGATCAACTCTGGCTGCCTGTTCTATCCATCGGAACCCAAATTCCCGGAAGCTCTCTCCTGGTTTCTTCTCAAGCTTTAGCAATGTGATACGGTCTGGGACTATCTCGAGGTTGTATTGGAAGTGTCCTGCAAAAGCCTGTGCCAGATCATCCCAGGTGTACCACCTGCTCGGATCTTGTCTTGTATACCACTCTAATGCCGACCCGCTCAAACTCTGGCCAAAGTAAGCTATCAGTAGCTCATCTTTGCCCCCTACTCCCCTCATCTTGCTACAAAATCCCCGTAGATGGGCCATAGGATCTCCATGCCCTTCGTATAAATCGAATTTGGGCATCTTGAACCCTGCTGGTAATTGGACGTCAGGGAAAGGGCATAGATCCTTGTAAGCCATGTTGACCTGGTTGCCTAACCCGTGCATGTTCCTGAAGGACTGCTCCAGGCTTTTAAATTTCTGCATCACCTCGTCCTGCTCTGGGCTCTTAGCCGGCTTTTCAATCTCCGCCGGGACCTCAAAGTGGGGATTATAGGTATGTGGCTCGGGTGCTTTGAATGTGAGTTCAGGGGGTAATATTGTGTATCGTGAGCCTGAAACAATGGATCACTAGAGGATCTGTGCAATGGGGCTGGGGCTGGCGCCACAAAGACGGGAACATTTGGTAGAGGAGGATTCTGATTGAGTGGTGGAGCTTGGGGATCATAGGCCTCTCTTCCCTGATAGTAGTGATGGCTTGGAAAACTCGTTGAAGGACCGGGAGAGGGGTATTCTGGCGTGTGTCCTGGTTGGAGAGTAGGAGTAACAGTTAGTTCATGCCCCTTTTGGGCTTTAGCTAAGGCTATCTGCATTTCATTCATTTCCAGCCTCATCTTTTCCATTTTTTCCATGGCTTCCTTCAGCATCTGATTTGCCGTCTTTTCCGACTCAACACTGTTGTCTGAACCAGTCATGCTTTCTGGTATGGGCCCTTTTAATCTTGTTTGATAATGGTACGGTGCCAGTACGCTTTAACAAGCTAACTGGTATAGATTGGAAAAACAACAAACTTGTCAGTGTTAGAGTCTTAACAGATATTGTGATTGCACGTTGGGGGATGCAATGTTCTTAGGCAGTTAACCATTTCTAACATGCTTTTGCTCTGATCGCATGCATCATCCCGACTTATTTTATTTGTGCCTCTTTCGAGTGTTTCAGGGACCTTTTCTTTTCTTCTTCTCTCTCTCTTTTTCCTTTTTTTTTAATTAAGGTCGTATCCTATAGATATTGCCTACGTATCGTGATCCCGCACGAATTAGACCAGGCGTAGTTCATGCATCCGTAAAATAAAGACCCAATTTTACATTCTATTACCCAAATATGCTAATATAAACTGTTATTTGAAAGAAAACAAACGAAATACAGACTCCACACTATTAACAATGTTTGAAGAGAACATAGGGGTAGACAACAGACTCTGAAAAACAAACAAGTGCAGACTTGAACTAAGGATACATTAAAGCCTTGAATTTTGGTGCCCGCGAGGCATCGTTCGGCCTTTCTACGGGCTTTGGTGTATGATCCCTTTGTAAGCTTTTCAACTCATTCATGATCCGGTGGACGTAGCCCATGATGGAGGCAAGAAGGGTATCACGAGGTATTTGCTCACATGCTAGGCATCTCATGTAGATGTAGTGCCCAATCTCATCAATCCTACCCTGGATGTTATCCCTTTCCCCTAACAGTTGCTCTATTCGCCGGTTCTTTAGTCCCAGTACTTGAGCATTTTCGGCGGGTTGATCCTGAAACCTCTCCATTTGTTCTTCCATTCTGGCCATCACATCATAACAGCGCCTTCTGTCTGCTTGGGCATCTCGGATTTGTTTAAAGATCCGCTCCTGAAGAGTGGAGTTTGTTTCTCTTAATAGTCCAATGCTTATTTCAGAATCCCTTATGACTTGTTGTAGATGTTTTCTCCATGTCATTGTACCTTTTGCCCATCTGACCCGCATTATCGCTATGCAAGCCTCGGATCTCTCCAAATCCTCTTGGCTTTTGCTGACCTGACTCCTCAACTCTGCTATCAACCTCTCATTGGATCGACTTTTCTGTTGGTCACCGACATTCTTTCTGTCTTGGCGGATTCGGGCTCTCAGGGCCTTGTTCTCTTGAATCAACTTGCTTTTCTCTCCTGTATCAGCATCAATTTGCAAACTGCTTTGGTATTTTAGCCCCTCAATTTGCTGTTTTAACTTGCCAATCTCGACCCGATATTCTTTCTCTTTTACTAGCCAACACCATTGTGCTTGCGATGATTCTACAAAGTCTTGGACGTGAGCTCTCTTAGTTGGTCTCTGGTGCTCAAGCTCTCTTCTGTACCATGTGAGGTATTTTGGCGACACTTCGCCTTCGGCCCGGTGTTGTACACAAGTATCTACTTTCAGGGTTTGACATTCATTCCAGATTCTCCGAACGACTGCTTCAGGGAACTGCCCACCAGGCCCGATTTCGACCACATGGCCACTAAGATCCTCTTCCTTTGGGACTATTTGGTATCGCCCCAACTGTCTCAACACTCTGTATGGTGCGTAGGGCTGGATACTTTGGAGACCCATCAACAACAAATGAGATTCGGCGGCTGACATGTGTATGATTTCATCTATGGGTAGCCACCCAAATGCCCATTCTATCTGGTTTGCTGAGACGGAACACAACAGAGTGACCCATTCAGCGACCCCTTCTGGCAGGCTAAACCCGTTGACCCTTGTGGAAACTCTTCTATACAAGTCTTTTGTGACGACTCACATTTCAGAAACTGAGGGCGATGACATAGGTGTTCTATCATCCACATTTGCAGTAGTACATTACAACCCTCAAATAAACCTCCTCCGGTTTTGCAAACAGTGAGAGCGCAGAAGATGTCTGCTATTATCATTGGTGCCAGAGTGTTGTTGTTTTGCTTGAGCAAAGTGCTGACGACCCCAGCGACTTGTATGTTAATTTTCGCGTCTTTTCTCGGGAATACCAGAAGGCCCAGAAAGGCTACCATGAAAGCAATACACCTATGTCTTTCCCATTTCAGCTGGTTTTCCCCGCTGTAGATCTTTCCCTCGGGATTGTTGAACCCTCCAAAATGACCGTATCTGTCGTACAGGAATGCCAAACTACAAAAACCTTTAGATAATTCAGGGTTGTGTATAACTCTACGGATCTTCACAGTGTCTAAAAATCTGTGTATGGTCACGGTCCTTGGTGCAATAAGATACTGCTCTCTCATAGGGACTTTGGGACTCCCGATGTACCCTGCCAGTTCTTCCAGTGTCGGTGTGAGCTCAAAGTATGAGAAATGAAATACATTGTGTGCTAGGTCCTAGAATGAAATTAGCGCCCTTATAATGTCCCCTCTCGGAACAATGTCCAGTAACCCAAAGGTGGCTGCTTATGCAAAGTCAACCTTCCAGCGCCCCTTTAGGGAATGTTCGGCTATTTTTGCAAAATGGCATCGCCTGACTCTTTTATAAAAGTGGCAACATTTTGTCATTTTTTCTTTTCTGGTCGTTTTTGCAAAATGGGAAGTTGGACCCGATGAGGGTTGCCTACGTATCTCACACCCTGTGAGAATCAAACCGGTGTAGTTCGGGTGATCATGAATAAAGTAAATAAACTAACTCTTTTTTTTATTTATTTATTATTATTTTTTTATTTTATTTTTTGAAGGAAAGACTTATAAAGAAGAAAAAGAGCATTTTTGCAAAGAAGGATTTCTAAAGAAAAAAAAATTAATTTTTTTTTTCGAATTTTGAAAGAAAAACTTCTAAAGAAGAGCTGTCACACCTCCTTTTTCGCCCACGCCGCCCGCGAGGGGGCACAAAAGAGAGTTTTTTCCAATTAAAGGACAATCGAAACGGGATTTGTTTATTTATTTCAGAGTCGCCACTGGGGAGATTTATGGTGTCCCAAGTCACCAGTTGAATCCCGAATCAAGGAAAGAATGACCCTGTTTAACAGTCCGCGAATCAGAAATCCGGATAAGGAATTCTGTTAACCCGGGAGAAGGTGTTAGGCATTCCCGGATTCTGTGGTTCTAGCACGGTCGCTCAACTATTATATTTGGCTTATTTATCTGATTTTTTTTTAACAATTAAGGACTTATATGCAAATTTAACTTTGACCCGCTTTTATTATTATTATTATTATTATTATTATTTTGTACAAGAATTGCAACGTCGTGAAAACGCATCTCGAATCACGTCACAACCAGTGTACACGTGATTTGTTGACGCATTTTGACTCCACCAAGATTGGGATTTGGGTTATATAAATGCACACCCATATTTAAGAAAATACCCTTATTAAATACGCGCCTAAAGACTACGCGTTGTTATACTTTTAGGTAGGACCGTAAAATTTACTAAACGGCCCATCCCAGAATCTAAGTATTTAAAAAAAAAAGATTGGAGGACCCTGCAAATTTTTGTATTGTTTATATTTTTTTTTAGCGAAATCCTCCCTTATTTTATGAATATCTTAAAATGACTATATTTTTTTATTATTAAATTTGTCTATAAATATAAAATCAGTCTTTACATACTTAAAAATAACATATTAAATACTAGTTTAAAACAAATATTAGCGGAAAGGAATATTACTAAAATTGTAATTATAAATACAATATGGAATTGTCAAATAATTTTTTAAAAGAAACTAATTATCCCATAACCGGATTAAAATCATATTGTTAGATGACTTGAGCTGTTGAAATTAATTATTTACAACTACTGAAAATTAGAAACAATCTTGATTGCTAATGCGTATTTCTAAAATTTAATTAATTTAACCTTAACTAACCTTGTTTTAATTCAAATCATGTCCTAATACTTGATTCACAAAAATTAATTTAAATTCATGTTTGAACTAAATTTAGCTACATGATTTTGATTAACTTAATGTTGGCGATACTAAACCCCTTATAAATAGTGAACTTAATCAATTTTGCCAAACTGATTTAATAAAGTCATTTTTACGTTATTTTCTTCTCATTCTAATTATTAGACAGTTTAATCAGTAATGAACATGCTTAAATATATACTACCTAATAATCAGGTTAAAGCAAAGCATTATTTAATACATCGCTACAATATGTCTAGTTATGCAAAACGACGGCGATTTACAGAATAATAATACATGAAATAACCTAAATACAATTAATAAAAAAAAAGAAAAAGCTAAATTAGAAATTTAACATTCCATTCTTCATTTCAGCTTACAAAATGCCAAAATTACAGTTGTGTACCTGGTATTGCCAATATAAGAAGAAGAAAGTCAGCAACGTAGTACGTAACACAGCAACAACAATAATAACCAGCAATCCAGTCAACAGAAATCCCAGTGACAGATTTGAAAATCAAGATAAAAATCCAGAAACACCGACAACAAACAACGGACAAAAGCCAAGGGAATTTTTTCAGATTTAAAACACTAATTAATGTTTAACCCTTAATTTCTGAACCCGTATATCAGAATATTTATCAGGTGTATACTACTCTCTCTTTTAATTTCCAGCTCTTTTTATTATTTGTATTTTTTCTTTTTTTGAAAGTCTTAATATTTTTCGGAATTTTTCTTTTTCTCTCTTCAATCTTCAGCCCTCTCTTTTTTTCTCTATCTTCTCCCTTTAAATCTGTCCAAGTCCCCCTATTTATTACCATCTTTCAGCAATTTTTAAAAATTAAAACCCACTATCTTCCACTCATTCCCCTTTTAATCCCACTACCTAATGTTTTGTCCTCCATTATATTAAACAAATACATTATCCTCCCCCATTATATCTTGTTCTTCATGCCTATATTAAACAATTGCATTATTCCCCACCATTATGTCTTGTCCCCCACCATGTACTATTTTAATATTATTAAAAAATATTATTTAATCTTAATGGACAGAGCACTAAAATAAATAATTGTTCAGAATTTTAATTCCAAAAATACCCCTCTGACCTTACTAAAATTACCATTTTAACCCTGAAAATACTGCAATTTACCAATCTACCCCCATCAGCTATAACCAATTCACCTAATCAATTCTAACCAAAAAATAGTAGCTATAACCAATTCCTAATCAAATTTTATGAACAAACTCAAACTAAATGATGAACAACAAAGAAACAACTGGAATTATTTTGATTGAACAATCTTTAAACAACAAATCTACTTTCAGATTCAACAACAATAACAAACAAGTATATTCAAATCATGAGCTCAAATTCAAATTAAAACTTAAACAAAAATAAATAAACAGATTCAAATCACTAAACTCAAACAATCAATTGATCTTCAAATTAAATCCAACAAAATTACAACAAAGATACATGATTCAAACTAAAATCAAAAATTAAAAACTAAAACATAAACTCACATTAAATCACTGAATTAACATGAACTTCAAACAAAAAATGAACATGAATTATATGTCTCAATTAAACAACAAACATGTTTAGATTCAAACGAACTGAAGAAATAATTAATTGAACTCAACTTAAATCTAACAATATTATAACTAAACTAACAATTTCTACCTAAAAATAAACAAGAAAAATGAAACAAACTGAAGAAAATAACAAAACGATAAACATGAACTTAATATCGAACATATCTAATTTCAGATCCGAAAGTATCAAACAAATTACGGACAAAAAATAAAACTTAAACCAACTAACCGGATCGGAACGACGATGAACTCGAACGAAAACAAATCTGCCCGGAAACAATTATCGCACCAAAATAACTCGACGTCGAAGACGACCACGAACAGACCATCGAAGAAGATGGTCATTTGGAGTCATTTGAAAATGAAGCAGAAGTAGCGACGATGGGAGCTGGACGCGGAGCAGCTGCTCGACGAGCTTGACGCAGCCATGGCAGCGAGGATGAGAACTCATGGCTGTTTGGACGAGCTTGACACAGCCATGGCAGCGAGGATGAGATCTCATGGCTGTTTGGACGAGCTTGAAGACGCAGCCATGGCAGCGAGGATCTCGTCCATGGCTGGACGTAGCAGGAGCAGCAGCGACAATGACGAAGAAGAAGAAGCAGTGGGCAGCAGCGACAATGACGTGAAGGTGAGGAAGAAAATGCAACAGCAAGGTGACAGCCATGCTGGACGGAACAGAAGAAGAAGCAGCAACGAGGGAGACGACAAAAAAGAAGAAGGCGCAGCAGCCATGGGAGGTCGACGGAGTTCGATGAAGAGGTGGAGGGGTCGTTTAGGAGATGGTTCATTTGGGACCTATGGGGATGGGGTGTTATTGGCTGGACGTAGCAGACGAAGCAGCAATGCAGCGGGGGGGAAAGCCATGGTTGGAGCTCGGAGGTCGTTTGAAGTGAGTCGAGGAAGAAGAAGAAAAGAAGGGCGGGGTGGGTAGTTTTTTTCAACAGTTAGTTTTAGGGTTTTGTTTTGAAATGAAAGATAGGGAAATAGGGGTGTTGGGTATTTGAGGTTATGGACTGGGTCGACCCGGTTTGAAATGGACCGGGTCGTAGAGGAAGGTTTGGTATATTTGGGCCTGTGGTTCAAAATTGAAAAAAAAGCCTAATTCCGATTTTCTTTATATTCTTGCTCTCTTTTCTTTTACTTCCTAATTAATAAAATTAAAATTCTAAATTAACTTATAAACTAAATTAACTTATCAAAAATACTAATTAATTCCAAATAACTATTATCGCACATTTAAATAGCAATTAACGATAAAATTGCACAATTTAGACGTTAAATGCTAAAAATGCAACGTACATATTTTTTATGATTTTCTCATTTTTGTAAAACAAACTTAAATAAATACTAAATGAAAATGCGACATATTTTATATTTTTATTAATTTAAACAAATAAACATGCACAGACAAAAATACAAATAATTATACAAAAATTCCACAAAAATACAAAAATTGCACACAAAGGAAAATTATTTTATTTTGAATTTTTGGGAGTGATTCTCAAATAGGGCAAAAATCACGTGCTCACAAGTACGTACTCAATAAACCAGATATCAAATTTGACTAAGTAGTAAATAATATCTTCCAATAATTTTCAAAACAGTGATATGGCATCTGCGATGTAATAGTAATGAAGTAAATGTATTTTCTGAGAATAATAGTCACTCTGTCCTCCCATTCACTCCAACCTCACAATCACTCATTCCTCACATTCACTCATTCCTCCCAGTCGCTCAGCACTCGGCACTCGCACTCAGTAGGTACCTACGCTCACTAGGGGTGTACAGACTCCGTAGGGGCTCCTTCAGCCCAAGCACTATAAACTGCACGGACAACTCACGTGCTGCACGGACAACTCACGTGCTATAATAATAGTATCTGAATCCGCACGGACAACTCACGTGCTATAATATAATATCTGAATCCGCACGGACAACTCACGTGTTGCACGGACAACTCACGTGCTGCACGGACAACTCACGTGCTATATTATCAATTACCTCACAACTAGGCCCTCGGCCTTACTCAGTCATCAATCTTTCCAGTCTCTCGGGCTCTCGAAAATCATATAAACAGCCCAAACAGAGGTTATGTCATGTATCAACAATGAACAACAAGATACGGAGGCATAATAAGCAAGAAAAACTATGAGTGAGTACAAAATAGCAATTAGCAGCTAATTCAGCAAGTACACGACCTCGCAGGTCTCAACAGTGATAAACCCTAAACATGATTTCTAACATGAAGTACAGTCAATTTCTATGAAAACAGAGGGAACATGTATTAAACAGTAGGCCAATTAATTCCACAGTTTCGCGGGACAGACCAAGTCACAATCCCTACGGTGCACGCCCACAAGCCCGTCACCTAGCATGTGCGTCACCTCCAAAATAGTCATAAGACACAATGTCTGGGGTTTCATACCCTCAGGACCAGATTTATAACAGTTACTTACCTCAGTCCGAGCAAAATCCTACTTCGCAATGCCCTTGTCGCTCAAATCGACCTCCGAATGCCTCGAATCTAGCCACAATAATTCGATTCAGCCAATAAAAAATATAGGAATTAATTCCACATGGAATTCTACATTTTTCATTAAAAATCCGAAATTGCACTAAAATTCGCCAGTGGGGCCCACGTCTCGGAACCTGAAAAAAATCACAGAATATGAACCCTCATCCAACCATACAAATTTTACCAAAATCCGACAAATATTCGGCCTCCAAATCATCAAATCTTATTTTTAAACTCTTCCAACTAAATTCACAGATTTAATGCCAAAACTAGTAATAGATTCGGGTAATCTAACCAAAATTAAGTCAAGAACACTTACCCCGTTGTTTTCCCTGAAAATCTCCCAAAAATCGCCTTTCCCCGTCCCATTTTCAGAACTTAACAATCTGTCCAGAATTTTCGTGTTTATTGTTCACGCGTGTTACTGTTCACGGATATTGTACATTGATACTGTATATGGATACTGTTCATGCATGTGCGGTCACTGTTCACACGTGCGAAAAATACAGAAGCTGCCCAGAAAATTTCAGCAGCTAAATTCAAGTCCGAATTGATCCGTTAACCTTCTGAAATCCACCCGAGGCCCTCGGGACCTCAACAAAATACACCAACGAGTCCTAAAACAACATACGAACTTAGTCGAAATCTCAAATCACATCAAGTAATGTTAAAATCGCGAATCACACCCCAATTCAAGCCTAATGAAACTAAGACCGTCCAACTTCTATATTTGATGTAAAAACATATCAAATCAAGCCCGATTGACTTCAAATTTTGCACACAAGTCATAAATGATATAACGAAGCTATGAAAATTTTCATAACTGGATTCCGACCCTAATATCAAAAAGTCAACCCTCGATCAAACTTTCCAAAAATCTTCTATTTTCCAACTTTTGCCAAAATGCGCCAAATTATCCTGCAAACTTTCAAATCCAAATCCGAACATGCGCCTAAGTCCAAAATCACCATACGAAGCTATTGGAATCATCAAAAATCTAATCCGGGGTCATTTGCTCAAAAGTCAAATCTCCGGTCAAACTTAAAAAATCTTTAGCCTTAGATTTCTAGATTCCGTTAATTGCCGATAATTTGATCTAGGGACCTCCGAATTCGATTTCGGACATATGACCAAGTCCCAAATCACGATACGGAACTACCGGAATGGTCAAAACTTGTATCCGGGTTCGTTTGCTCAAAATGTTGACCGAAGTAAACTTAGTTGAGTTTTAAAGCTCTAATTCACAATTTAATCCATTTTCACATAAAAACCTTCCGAAAAATTTTACGGACTGTGCACGCAAGTCTTGGAATTATTGATAGCACTTTTCAAGGTCTTAGAATACCGTGATAATTATTTAATTTAAAGATGACATTTTGGGTCATCACAAAAATATAACTGGCTTCAATGTTCTAATTTAGTTATATTACATAATTCAACTAAGAGAAGAATTTACCTAAGGCAATAAATTCTAAAGTCCTAGAGTATATATTAAAAATAATTAAATTATAATTATAATTAATTTACATAGTAATATAACTTCACTCTAACAAATTTATATTATGTATAATACTTGCAAATTGTTTTGAAACCCCAAGATATTTGTTTACCAACTATCATCTCTTCTATTACCTAGAATATCATAAATGTAGGCTGTAGCAATTAACTACGCATAATCTTAAGATCACCACCGTACCGTGTGTAATGTGTTAATATTTATCTATATTGGAACTTCATTTAAAGAGTTATAATATTAATTTACTTCAAGTTCCTATATATTAGATAGTCTTAAAGGACTGCCTCTCTGTACGGGCCAAACAAAGAAGAATATTTAATATTAATACTTTAACCTAGTTCAATTAGGTAAAATTAATAACCAAATTTTAGTTTAATGAAATGGCCAAAATATTAGGAAGGTAACCTAAATTACAATTTTATGTAATGTGAATTTTGTTTTTAAAGGGTAAAAAGGATGAACGACCTTTCGCTAAGGGGCTTCGTGCTTTTAATATAGTACTAATTTTTATGAGTGTGCGTTGCACGTTAATAATGACACATGATGGTTTAGTCAATTATTTATATGAAGGGACGCCAAAATAAATTAATAAGAGAGAAATTGTCACGACCCAAAAATCCCTCCGAAGGAGTCATGATGGCACCTAGTCTCTAAACTAGGTAAGCCTAACATTAACTGAAATAACATTGACATTTGCCAACTTTAAATTCAATAACTCTTAACAATTTATAATTCCCAAAACCGGTGGTACAAGTCACAAGTCTTTCTAAGAGTAGTTATACAAAATAAGTACATCACTGTTCCGAAACAAAGGGGACAAGTGGAAATAAGTACAATTTAAGGTGACTCCGAGGACTGTGAACGCTGCAACAGGTTTACCTTGAGTGTCCACCGCAACGAACAGTTACTATCGATCAAATACTTGGATCTGTACACAAAAATGTACAGAAGTGTAGTATCAACACAACCGACCTCATGTGCTGGTAAGTGCCTAGCCTAACCTCGGCGAAGTAGTGACGAGGCTAGGACCAGACTACCAAATAAACCTGTGCAATATAGCGTACAAAAATAATAGGAAGCAGATAACAATGATGGCAAAAATGATCAACCAGTGATATAAATAGCAGGCAACAAGAACACCATAAATGCTTCCCAACCAAATAAATAAATAAATAAATACAAGTGCAATCAATTAATCAAGTCCTTTAAATATAAATCTTTCGCCTATAAATCCTTCAAGTAATAATCTCTAAGATAATATGTTTTTCAATAAATATATTTCGAATATATTTCCTTCAAATAAGTATCTTTCAAATAAGCATCTTTCGAATATAATTCTTTCGAGTAAAGGTCACCTTGTGACGCCTCATTTCATAATCATAGATAATATAGGTCTCAGCCCACTTTCATATTTTTACGGCACCTCGTGCCCATATATTTCTGTCTCATATTGCACAACAATATTCTCATATTACTCAGTTCATAGGTTCTATAACCCAATACAATTAAGAATGTTCAAGGAGCCTCATTCACTTAACATAAAGTAGAGTACAACCCTCAACCCAAATAGGAAATCAACAAGAAAAGATGAAGTTATTTTTAGAAATCATTTGATAAATAAAATACCCTTTTCAATTAAAGTACAATATCGAATGAATCATTACCTTTAATACGAGAAATCAATAAATCAAGACATAGAAGGAATTCCCTTTTAAGTAAAGTACAACCTCAAATGGTTTAAGGAAAAATTTAGTTGAGAAATCAATTGAGTTAAAAATGTAACAATTATTGAAATTTGAAGTATTGAACATATAAAAAAATAAGGCGAGGTATTGTAAACATTATGGATTCCAACACAAAGGATCACAGCAGTAAAGAGATCTAAACAGTTAATACACTTGAATTGTTAATAACAAGTAAACACATCAAATAGAAAGTGCACGGCATCACCCTTCGTGCTTTAACACTCTCTCACCAAAACAATACACGGCATCACCTTTCGTGTTTTAACACTCTTTCACCAAAACAATACACAGCATCAACCTTCGTGCTTTACACTCTTCCTCATCCAAGAAACAAACACAAGGCAAATAGGGTAAGGGAATCTATAACATCGAAATAAAATCAAGTAACAACAGAAAATCAGTAAATAAACGTAAAGGACAACATAACTCAATTAGAATCAGGAAAAATTAAGGACAAGTGCACGACATCATCCTTCGTACTTTTACTCTCGTCCTCACCATAAGAATCAATATAAACTGCACGGCATCACCCTTCGTGATTTTACTCTCAATATAATAGGCACAGAATGGTACATCATGCGGCACGACATCACCCTTCGTGCTTTACACTCTTTCCTCACAAATCATACACGGTATCACCCTTCGTGTTTTAACACTCTTCCTCACCCAAACAACAATCACAAAAATAAGGGCAAGGAAATAAATGAAATCACAATAAAATCCCGGCAAGGGAACAATAGTGCAACAATCAAATTCCGGCAAGGGAAACAACATCAAAACAATAATATCCCGGCAAGGGAGACAATGTCATGATTCTCTCTCTCCTTTATTCACAACTTGAGTCAATGCTCTACAATGTTCAACAATTCAATTGTCAACTTGAGCCAATGCTCTATAATGTTCAACAATTTTATTCTTAACTAGAGTCAATGCTCTACAATGTTCAACAATTCAATTCTCAACTTGAGTCAATGCTCTATAATGTTCAACAATTCAATTGTCAGCTTGAGTCAATGCTCTATAATGTTCGACAATTTTATTCTTAACTAGAGCCAATGCTCTACAATATTCAACAATTCAATTCTCAACTTGAGCCAATGCTCTATAATGTTCAACAATTTTATTCTTAACTAGAGCCAATGCTCTACAATATCAACAATTCAATTCTCAACTTGAGCCAATGCTCTATAATGTTCAACAATTTTATTCTTAACTAGAGCCAATGCTCTACAATATTCAACAATTCAATTCTCAACTTGAGCCAATGCTCTATAATGTTCAGCAATTCAATTGTCAGCTTGAGCCAATGCTCTATAATGTTCAACAATTCAATTGTCAGCTTGAGCCAATGCTCTACATTGTTCAATTAACAATAATACTTCCGCAAGTCATATTCCTCAATAGAAATTATCATATAGAGCATATACAATACAAAACAGAGTCACATTAATTAAAGTATAAGACTCACGAGCATACTTGATACCAACGTATAAATACTCGTCACCATGCCTATACGTCGTACTCAACAAATAACACATAACAAATAGGACACAACTCCTAATCCCTCAAGCTAAGGTTAGACCAAACACTTACCTCGTTTTGCAATCAATTCGAAATTCCAACAAGCCTTTGCCTCGCGAATTCGTCCGAACCTTCAAATCTATCCACAAACAATTCAACATACTCAATACGAATCGTAGGAATTAATCCCATATGAAATTACTAATATTCCGGATTAAAATCCAAAATTTAGCTCAAAAATTGCCCGTGGGGCCCACGTATCGGAATTCGATGAAACTCAGAAAATTCGACAATCCATTCCGATACGAGTTTAACCATACAAAAATTATTGAATTCTGATACCAAATGGACCTTCAAATCCTAAATTTTCATTTTTGGAAAACTTTACAAAAACCATAATTTCTTTCATCCAAATCCGAAATAAACGATGAATATTGATATAGATTCATGAAATGTAATCACTTCCGGATATAGAACACTTACCCAAGTCGAAATCCTGAAAAACCCCTTTGGAAATGCCCAAATCCGAGCTTGAATGACCAAAAATGGAAGAATTTCAGACCCCTTCGGTTTATACACTGTCCAGGGGTATTATAGCAAGTTTTACTAGCGCGGTCGCGCATCTAGCTGCGCTACGGCCGCGCTCACAGGCAGAAACATTTCGAATATGCGCGGTCGCGCATCTGGCCGCGCTCCTGGGCGCGCATATGACACATGTCCGGTAAAATGGTTATAACTTTCTGTATACACCTCCAAATGACAATCGGTTTGATGTTCTGGAAACTAGACTCATAGCGCTTTAATTTGATAAGTTGTACATCACACAACTCGTTATATCCACGTAGATATACTCGTTCAAGGTGAAGTCTTGTGCGTACTCATTTGCAAATTTTGTATATTATGTAATTTTCCAACTTGTCTTAGACTTAGAACTTTCCTTAGACCCCATATATCTTATAGTACGCCTTGTACACTTGCTATCATATCCAATTGGTATTTATAATGGTAATAGACCTCTTTCACATATAAGATAATATAATTAGAACACGTCAACTTTCTTATTTCGCCAAAATGCGCCGAATTGTCATGTGGACTTCTAAATCCAAATTCGGACACACGTCTAAGTACGAAATCACCATACGAAGCTGTTGACATCATTAACATTCCATTTCGGGGTCGTTTACTCAAAAGTCAACTCTCCGGTCAACTCTTTCCATTTGAGCTTCAAAATAAGATATTTTTTTTAACTCCGAATCTTACGAAAGCCAAACTTGATCATACATGCGGGTCGTAATGTGTATTCTGAAGCTTCTCGGGGTCTTAAGCCGTTGAACGAGACGCAAATTCTTAAAACGAAAATTCGGATCGTTACAGAAATAAATAATAAAACAACCCTTTGTCTACAAGCTAACAAAATGCTCAGTACACAACTGTTGCAAAATAATATCTAATTTGATTGAATAATCTATATATTATCTCTAAGATATTAGAATGCTCGATATAACAAATAATGTATTGACCCTTTGCCTAATATGAATTTATGAGGAATTCTAAAAACAATCAAATTCTAAGTTTCTTTTTGCATATTGTATGACCAACGGATTCTTGGAAGTTATGAATCATACAAATTCTCGAATACTAAGGGCATTGAACCACTTTGTTTCGTTGCCCCAGGCAAAGTTTCTCTAAAGGTAATGCTGAAAATTAATATTGTCATACTAACAATAGTTGAAATAAGACAGACCAATCTCTAAAGGTATAAAATTTAAACTTAAATACTAAATCAATATAAGAGACTTTGATATCCAAAACTAAAAATTATGACGAAATATAAGAAGTACGACACAAAAACAATTACAATAAAAGTTAAGATGCTATTTTTTTCGCTGTAATTCATACATGACTCTAAAGAGTTACTCAATTGGGAAAAATGGAACAAAAGAGAGAACTAATAATACTTTTGGACAAATTTGTTTCGATACCTTTAGAGAATTACGATTAATGTGGAACAATGGTATCTTTAACTGGCTTATTCTTTTCCTAGATAGAGTCGTGCAATAAATTTGAATCCTACACAAACTCAAGAATTAAATAAGGAAGAATATTGTTTTGTTGTGAAAAACGGAATAAGCTAGGAGGAAAAAGTAGGCGGTAGAGACCAACCAAGAATTTAACCAAAATCGGCATATTGTTGTCCAACAAATAATAGTTTAGCAAGAAGTATGCAGCGAGAAGTAGAGTCCAAAAAAAGAATTTGATCCAAAGCCGGCTCTGTAGTATGCCTAGTTTAAATGAAAAAAAAAAATTAGTGATTTACAATTATATCCTTAAATTATACAAATATTTAAGGTTATAAAAGTCTATCAATATTTCGAGATTATTTTAATCGTTCAATATTTAGCATAAATTATTGATGCTTTTATAATAACTAGTTTCTATGAACGTGCGTTACACGTGATCCTTTAGTCAATTGTTTATATGAAGGGATACTAAATTTACTGCCAAGTTATTATTTCTTATATATAAGTTATCGTGTATATAACAAACACAAAAATTCTTTCACAACTATATATTATGTCTGTCACACCTACTTTTTTCACTACACCTCCGGAAGGGATGTGTATGAGGGAATTTTTTCAATTAAAGGACAATCGAAACGGGGTCATATTATTTAAATTTAGAGTCGCCACTTGGGATATTTATGGTGTCCCAAGTCACCAGTTTAAATCCTGAATCGAGGAAAAGATTGACTCTGTATTACAATCCGCGAACCAGAAATCCGGGTAAGGAATTCTGTTAACCCGGGAGAAGGTATTAGGCATTCCCGAGTTCCGTGGTTCTAGCACGGTCGCTCAACTGTTATATTCGGCTTAATTATCTGATTTTAGTACATGTTCAAACCTATGTGCATTTTCAACCTTAACCGCTTTTATTCATTTTAGGAATATTGCAACGTTAGTAAAACACGTCTTGAACCACGTCACATAAATGCACCCGCGGTCCCCAACACATTTTATCAAACGTTGTTGAGATTTGAATTTGGGTCACATAAATGCGCACTCGAGTTTAGGAAGGTAAATTATTAAAATAACGCATCTAAAGCGACTACGCCTTTCAACTTTGCGAGGGCCATGGCAAATTCAACTAAATGGCATGCCTCGATTTTTAAGGAGTTAAAATAATTAATGGAGGGCCATGGGTTTTGAGATTTTGTTTGGCATGGCACGCCTCAACCTAAAGAACTACGGTGTTCATGATTAAGCCTACGCTACTTTGAGGTTCAATGCAAAGGTCTTTGTGGAAAACAATGTGGAAAGACATATGATTTATGTAACTTATTCAAATGAAATTGATAATATCGGGCCATGACTACCTTAACTCAACCCCAACGAATCAATTTCTCAAAACAATACCAATCGAACTTCAAATCCACACTGATTGTCGACAACATTAAAATATGCTTCAATATTACAAAAATGATAGCCACAACATGAAAGCAAATCAAGTAAACGAAAGCAACGACTATAGGTTTTAATCATTTTCCGACAAATGAGTGAATAGCAATCACATGTCATCAGACACATAATTAGCTAATTCAATATGACTCAAATGCTCAACTTTGTACACAATTTGACATAGATTAAACAAGGATCAACACAAATTCAAAGCTCGACCTCAATTACAGTACCTTAATAGTGAGAGATCAACAAGAATTAAGCTTCAAAACACCACATATTACGCAAAAATCAAACTCAAAGAATCCATGTTGATTGAGTTTGGTCAATCGTTTCCACAAGCACCTTATGTGCATAACTGAAGCTTCGTTTCTATAAGCCCCCATAAAGCTATACCTTAGACAAAACTTAACCATCGAATTGGGATTCAATAGTCACCCAACAATAGCCATTAGCAGTTACACTCTCAAAAACAACAAAAATCTCGACAAGAGATTAACCCAACAAGAATAAAAATGTTGCAGAAGTCCGGGTAGCGGGGAGAAAGGAAGAAGTACCAGCGAGTATATTGAAATGCGAGAGAGAAAAGAAAGACCTAAGATGCTTGGAGCTCGAGCTTGCTAGAATTTCGATAGGCGAAGAAGAAGCAGTGGCGGAAAAGACGCTAACTACTCAGTCATCAGTTCAAACGATGCTAATCGAGATTAATGGCGACGAAGCATATACGAACCAAAATTAACAATCGACTGGCCGAGCAAATAAATCGGAAATTTAGAGCATCTGAAATTAAAGATTCATTCAACTAAAATTTCAGCAATTACACAGTCATATTGAAGTGCCAAACGACGAAACTCGGACCGGATTCGCAATCTCGAACGGAAGAAACTTCAGTCGGCGCCGGAAATCTTCTTAGGCGTTAAGTTTGGTTTTGATGGGTGTGCTGGGAGACGACGGAGGTGGTGAGGCAGAAAAATCGGAGGGGTCGTTTGTAAAAAAACCAACTAGGAGTTCCAGGGAAGGGGTCGTTTTCTGGTGTCCATCGACTGAGGAAGATCAGTCCATGGTTGGGAGGGGGGGTTCGGAGAAGACGACGCAGGGAGGGGGTGTCTGTATTGTTCTGCGGCTGAACCTTTAGGTCTTGGTCATAGGGTTTTCATTGTTCTCCATCTTCAGGGTCTGTGATTTTCATTCCAGCAGAAGAAGGAGTTTCGTGTGGGGTCATTTGGAGAAGATGACCAGTGGGGTGGGGTCTTTTAAAAAGCTCTGCTGATTCCCTAAGTGTAGTCTAGGGTTATTTTTAGACTAGTTTTGGTTATATAGAGGGGTTTTTAGGTTAAGGGGTATGAGCCTAGAACTTATGGGCTTGAAAATTATGTGTTATGTCCAAAAATTTGGCTTAAAAATGGGTCGCTTGAGCCCAAGTTTTATTTTTTCCTTGCGAACGAGATTAAAAATACGCTCTTATTTATTTACTAATCCTACTATTGAAATAATTATTAAAATAAAACTAACCGTTAAAACAAACCTATTTTTGGTATTTTCAAATATCATATTAAGATAAAAATATGATACTATTTTTTTGTATTTTTTAGGATTAAAAATGACTACAAAACATTAATGAACCTATTTTTATAATTTTCATTTTCTTGTATAAAATAAAGTAAAAGAGTAAAAATGAGTTGAAATAGCTATATTAGGCCTAAATTAAATATTTACGTGCTAAAATATGAAAAATCTTGGGGATGGTCAAAAATCACATGTCTACAGCTGCCCCTCTTTGACTGGAAACACGAAGAGTTTTCAGACAAAGAACGACTAGACAGGTTTTTGACCCGACCCTTATTTGGAGAGACCAAAACTAAGAGAGAAGGGAATGTGACCGAGCCCTCGTATCTGAGCTGCCTACATATCTTTGGCTATAAAGGAATCAGGCCACGTGTAGTTCAGAGGCGAGTGAGATGATGGAGTACCGAGGTGGAGGGCTAGTCGAGGTGCCGTTCCGCCGAGGTTCCGGTCCGCGGTTCCTATTATTACATCAAAAATCAAATGAAAAAGACTAACTAGGCCTTTCAACTACGAGTTACAAAATTCCTATCTATAAGTCTTCTGAAGCTTGATCTTGAGTCTTGAATGGTTCTTCATGCAGACTTTAGATTTGAACCTTGGAGCTTGTTAGCTGCAGGTGCTAGCTCGTTCTTCTTCAGCTTTTGGATCAAGACCGGACCTGTAGTGCTTGCGACTTCCACCATGTCTTAAGCAGTTCACATCCTCCATCAACTTCTGCATTTGGATTAACTTCTTGCCTTTCTCTCTTTTTTCTTTATTGTGACTAACTTCTGTTAATCACCTTGGACTGTTGACTCTCATTCTTGCCGCGAGCTTCTTTGGTTGCTGACTTGAATTGCAATCTGAGATACTTTTCATTTTCTTTAGGTGGACGCCTGATTGTTGAACTTGAATTGTATTCCCGTGCTCTCCAGGTGGGCGCCTAACTGCTGACTTGAAATGTATTCCTTGCTCTCCAGGCGGGCTCCTGACTGCTGATATGAAATGTATTCCCTGCTCTCCAGGCGGGCTCCTGACTGCTGACTTGAAATGTATTCCCTACTCTCCAGGCGGGCTCCTGACTTCAACAAAATAGACAAAAACAAAGAAAAATTTTCTGCCCCAGTTTGGGTATCTGGGCACATATGTAAGTGTAAAACGAACCACATTACCAAATATCAATAAGAACTTGAAAACTAAAACTTGAGTTATACTCCCTTGTTCTCCAGGTGGGCTCCTAATTGCCGACTTGAAATGTATTCTCTGCTCTCCAGGCGGGCTCCTGACTGCTAAACTTGAATGTATTCCCTGCTCTCCAGGCGGGCTCCTGACTGCTAGACTTGAATGCATTCCCTTCTCTCCAGGCGGGCTCCTGACTGCTGACTTGAAATGTATTCCCTGCTCTCCAGGCGGGCTCCTGACTACTGAACTGAAATGTATTCCCTACTCTCCAGGCGTACTCCTGATTGCTGAACTTGAAATGTATTCCTGCTCTCCAAGCGGGCTCCTGACAGCTGAACTTGAAATGCATTCCCTGCTCTCCAGGCGGGCTCCCGACTTCAACAAAATAGACAAAACAAAGAAAATTTTCTGCCCCCGTTTGGGTATCTGGGCACACATGTAAGTGTAAAACGGATCATATTACCAAATATCAATAAGAACTTGAAAGCTAAAACTTGAATTGTACTCCCTTGTTCTCCAGGCGGGCTCCTGATTGCTGACTTGAAATGCATTCCCTGCTCTTCAGGCGGGCTCCTGACTGCTGACTTGAAATGTATTCCCTGCTCTCCAAGAAGGCTCCTGACTGCTGAACTGAAATGTATTTCCTGCTCTTTAGGCGGGCTCCTAACTGCTGACTTGAAATGTATTCCCTGCTCTCCAGGCGGGCTCCTGACTACTGACATGAGATGTATTCCCTGCTCTCCAGGCAGGCTCCTGACTTCAACGAAATAGACAAAAAACAAAGAAAATTTTCTGCCCCAGTTTGGTGGCTGGGCACATATATGAGTGTTAAACTGAATCATGTTACCCAATATCAATAAGAACTTGAAAGCTAAAACTTGAATTGTACTCCCTTGTTCTCCAGGCGGGTTCCTGATTACTGACTTGAAATGTATTCCCTACTCTCCAGACGGGCTCCTGACTGCTGAACTTGAATGTATTCCCTGCTCTCCAGGTGGGCTCCTGACTTCTGAACTTGAAATGTATTCTCTGCTCTCCAGGCGGGCTCCTGACTGCTGACTTGAATGTATTCCCTACTCTTCAGGCGGGCTCCTGACTTCAACAAAATGACAAAAACAGAGGAAATATTTCTGCCCCAGTTTGGGTATCTGGGAACATATGTAAGTGTAAAACGAATCACGTTACCAAATATCGATAAGAACTTGAAAGCTAAAACTTGAATTGTACTCCCTTGTTCTCCAGGTGGGCTCCTGATTGCTGACTTGAAATGTATTCCCTGCTCTCCAAGCGGGCTCCTGACTACTGACTTGAAATTCATCCCCTGCTCTCCAGGCGGGCTCCTGACTTCAACAAAATAGACAAAAACAAAGAAAATTTTCTGCCCCAGTTTGGTGGCTGGGCACATATGTGAGTGTTAAACTGAATCATATTACCAAATATTACTAAGAATTTGAAAACTAGGTCCCATTATCCAGAGGGTCCTGACAATTCTTACCTAAACGACAATTTTAAATCTGAGTTATATCTTCTAAAGGTGTGACTTCCGCTAAATCTTGTTATCTAAGAGGGTCTTAAAGCTACATCCCACTATCCAGGAGGGTCCTGAAAACTCCTAATTACATCCTATCTTAAACATGCAAACTTTGAAACCAACTTATATTCCTTTGTGGTACATTTATGCTACTTATGATTGTTTCGATTTTTAAACTAGGTCCCATTTTATAGGAGGGTCCTGAAAACTCCTAATTGAATTCTATCTTAAACTGCAAACTTTGAAACCAACTTATATTCCTTTGTGGTACATTTATGCTAGATTATGCTACTCATGATTGTTTTGAATTTTAAACTAGGCCACATTTTCCAGGAAGGTCCTGAGAGTTTAGGGTCAAACCTGTCTGGTGCTTGCTTTTCCTTGCGGAGGGTTTCTCCGAAACAAACGAAATTTTCTGCCCCTGTTTCAATCAAAGAAAAATCTTGTCAGTTTAAACTGCGGTGGTTGGTTTGTGGCCTTGACTTTGAGGGCGATTGCTCCTTCACTTCCTATGATAACTGATTTCCACTCGAGGACCTTGCTTGCTTATGGACTAACCACTTTCTCTGACATCATTATCACAGAAAATACCCCTTCTCCATTCAGACCCAATTCCCTTTATCTGTTGCATTGCTCATGAACTGACATTTACCAACCTTTGTGTTTCACATGAATCCCAAAGCGCGTCAATTACCGTCCACTCAATGTGCATGATGTTCTTTTCTGACTTAACCCACTAGAATTGGCCTTGAGGTCTATTGCTCCTTCACTTGCCATGATAACTTTGATTTCCATTTGGAAGACCTTCCTTGTTATTGGTTAACCACTTTCTCTGTCAATCGTATCACAGAAAATACATTTAATCTATTCACCTAACACCCTCCATCTGTTGCACTGTTCACGAATTGAAATATACCAAACCTTTGTATTTCTCATGGACCCCAAAGTATGTTGATTGTTACCAACTCAGTGCGCTTGTTGTTCTTTCCTGACTTATGATACTAATATGCTGGCCAGATCCCGTTTTGTGCAATTGGAAAGCTGGTGACAAATTTTGAAGTCATTTCTCACTTATTTTGACCAAACAGACTCAGGAAGAGAAAGTAAACAAGACCAAAGGAATAGAGTAAAGGACAAAGGAAAGAGATGATTCCTAACAAGAAAACTACAAAGTAGAAACCTATCAGATGTGGATACCAACTCTAATGACCATAACATGCACATGTTGATTAAGTGGCCTAATCTGTCAAACAAGTCTGATGTTCAACTCTTGTTATACCCCTGAACCGTGAAACTGTACTTCAATGCTTCGATTATCCAATCTGATTCACAATCCTTATTCGACTTGTAGTGCCCGAAGGATTTTCACTATCAGGCCTCTCTCATTTTGTTCTTTCTCTCAACTTACCGTCGCCTTATGGTGCCCGCGAGGGTTTTCACCAATAAGACTCTCTCATTTTTGGATTTATCTCAGCTCTCGTCGCCCTACGGTGCCCGTGAGGGTTTTCACCAATAAGACTCTCTCATTTTCATTATTTTTCTGCCTGGACCAGAGTGTTGCCCCTGATATGAATTACCTCTCCTTGCTTGACTTGGCATCTCTCGAAGACTGATCGGAAGGTATTTATTTGGACTGTAACGTGGGCTTTTGGATAGGGTTAAAAATATAGGATATCAAAGGCTCAAAACAATTCACATGGGTTCAAAATTACAACTTTCGGAATCAGATTTCTTACAACAACCACAACTTCTGCCCCAGTTCCTTTCTTGGGAACTTTTGGATTTTTATTTTGATGAGACCGAACCGTGAGGCTGCCTACGTATCCTTAAAAGGAATCAGGTCGAACGTAGTTCATGTCATAGAAGTTACTTTGTTGTTGCGATTTTTTCTTTTCTCTTTTTTGTTTTTTTTTTTGTTTTTCTTCTTTTTTTTTTCTTTTTTTCTTTTTTTCGATTTTCATTTTTCTTCTCTCCCTTTTCGTTCTTTTCTTTTCTCCTTTTCCTTTACTTATCTTTCACGCTTGTGTTTTTTATCTTTGCTACTGATTCCGAAAGAGGGGTATGAAAGAAAATAAACAAGGCTCAAAGGGGTAACGAAGGATAAGCTGTTTAGATAGCAGAACAAAATGCCTTCGTCATTCCCATCTTCAAAACATGCCAAATGCAAACTACACAATTTAAACAAACCAAGGAAAATATTTGTAACATCTTTTGATTGCACTAGACTTGATAACCATATCCATGCATTCGCCTTCGATATCTGTTAATTACCAATCCCCATGGGACAACACCCTCACTCTCATTACCACGAATGACCCCTTACAAATTTGGGGCAAACTTACCATTATCTTCACCCGACGCAGCATGATGCAATTCAATAGTGAATTTTTATGTTCTACCTGCCCCAGTTTCACACAATTCGGGCTTGAAGTGATCTCAAAATGCCTTTACTTATTTCCCTCCAATGTCCCTACATCTTCAACATTGTTTCATTGCTTCGTGATTAAGCTGACTTTTAAAACCAGGCTGAGAATTACGCGTGCATGTCATGTCACTAGAGTCAACAGGAAAAGAACTATAAAAAGAAAAGAGAACTAAACGAAAATGACTAGAAATCACAGAAAATTGCATTAGACAGATGGTGAAAGGGTTTGGACAACAAAACAAACAAACTAAACTGGGGTTATAAACCTATAACAAACCTAGACAACACTAAACGAGCTATTATGACTAAACAAACTAAGCAAAATAAAAGGATAGAAAGGTTTAAGTCACAAGACAATATCCGGATTACAACCCTGAAATAACCCGGACAGCAGAAATGACAACAAAATAAACCACCAAAACTCCTCTCCGACCGACCAGGAAATGGAGCGTCTTTCCAATTACCAAGTGCAATATCTTAGCCACTGAATTCTGCTTCAGCAATACTAGGGCCTCCACAAGTCTTCATTACATTGTTCTTAACAAATTGCTTCTGGGTTGCTTTTGCCGGCTCGTTCTTAAGATCAAACCCTTGATAGTGTTGAAAGCTTAGTAGCACGTGGACCTCCGAGGCTCCCAGAATAATTCTCACATTCCTTTTCAAAATAAACCATACCCACCATATGCGTCTCATTATGCACAGGCGATGGACTTTGGCTAGTGTCTGTTGCATCTGGATTTTGCACGACAATGTCGCCTGCATCAATAAGCTTCTGAATCGCATTCTTCAGATTCCAACACTTCTCTATGTCATGCCCCGGGGTATCTGAGCAATAGGCGCACCTTTGAGAAAAATCAAACTTCTTTGGAAGAAGGTTTGGCATTTTTATCTGGGTCGTCTTCAACATGTCCAATTTCCTTAGCCTCTGGAACAGACTGGCATATGACACTCCCAATGGAGTGAATGTTTTCTTCTCCTGTAACCTATCGTTCTTAAAGGCTTGATTGGGCCGGAAACCTGATCCAGGGGGTTTTCGATAGGCTCGTAGGGGTAGAAAGACATTTTGTGGAGCTGGGTACTAGGAGAGTGATGTGCGACTTTGGGAGTTCTGTGGAGAGAAGTGGAATTGGGGAGGATCATCTGGTGCATAAGGATATCCACGAGGATGATGTCGAGGCTGGAAGTGTTGATCGAGAAAGCCCATTGGATCATCTTTTCTGTTTCTCTTTCTTCCACCCAAGCTTACTGGGATGTTCTGAATGTTTTTCGAACAACTCATGATTTTGCCTGACTTGATTCCCTCTTCTACTAGCTCCCCCATTTTTAACACATCATTGAAAGGCTTCCCCAAGGCCGGGATCAAATGACTTAAGTAGGTGGGCTCCTGAGCTTGTAGGAAAAACTCAACCATTTCTTCTTCACCAATCGAGGTATTGACTCGAGCAGCCTACTCCCTCCATCTGAGCCCAAACTCTCTAAAGCTTTCCTCCGGCTTCTTTCCCATTCTAGATATGGAGGAGCGGTCTGGGGTAACGCCTGATTTGTATTGAAAGTTTTGAACAAAATCTTGAGCCATGTCACCCAATGTAGGCCACTTACCAACATCTTGACGAGCATGCCAGTCCAAAGCTGCCCCAGTCAGGCTCTCACTGAAATACGCCATCATCAAGTCATCTTTCTCTCCAACACCTCTCATTTCACTGCAATAAACCTTCAGGTGGGCTACTGGATCCCCACACCCATCATACAAGTTAAATTTTGGCACTTTAAACCCTGCGGGCAGGCGAACGTCAGGGGACACAAACAGTTCTTTGTAAGCCATGCTTCCCTGGTCTCCTATTCCTTGCTTGTTCTTTAAGGACTGTTCTATGCCTTTCAGCCTCCTGGTGCCCCATCTTTCCCTTTTCTTCCTGTGAACCTTTCATTTTCAACATGAGGCTCATCCCTAGGGCCTGTTTATATGAGTAGGGAACCTTGTGGGCAACCTCTGAGGGGTAATATTGGGCGTCATGAGCTTGGAGATAAGCGGGTGGATCTGGAGAGTATGGAGGATCATCTGGCATTGTGTCCGGAGTATGGATAAGGGCAGCATCTAGGAAGCTAGGTGGTGGTGGGAATGGCGCCTTCCTAGTCATCCAAGCCTGATGCATGTCAGCCATGTGTTGTTTTAACATCTTTACCTCTTCAACCAACCCGTTTCCCTGTTCAACCAACTGCTTTCGAGCGCCGGTATCAACCAAATCAGTTCTGTTGTTGTCTGTCATTGCCTTTTGACTTTATGTTGTAGAGAAGATTTACCACTTTAAAACCACAAACCAACAACCCTTCTGCTATGAATATAACAAAATGAAGCCATCACGTTAGCATTAGGGAATTTAACATAAGATAATCTCACTTTATGTGCAATGCACCTAGCCACAGTTATCGGTTCTAAAATGACTTTGAGGGTACAAAGGTCAGTTGGCATCATCCCAATTTGTTCATTTCAACCTCTCTTTTCTTTGCTTTTCTAGCACTTGCTGGCTTTCCCATTTTCCTTCATTTCTCTTTTTTTTAATCATCACTCTTTCTTTCTTTCATATCTCACATCTCACAATTTCACCTCTTTTTTTTCTTATTTTTTTTTCTTTTTTTATTTTAATAATAAAAAAATAATTCGATCGAACCCTATGTAGGTTGCCTACGTATCATGACGCCGCATGAATCAGATCTTTGTGTAGTTCTGGAGGATAAGGAATAAAGGAAACAAACTGACGTTCTCTGTTTCTTTTTCTTTTCTTTTTACCTTAATGACTACTCTGTTGAGAAAAGAGAAATAAATGAAGCAAATCTTTTTTGAATTTTCTAAACTTAATGTTCTATAACCTATTTTAAACTCAAGCTTAACAGATTTTTTTCTTTTCTTTGAAACAAATACTCTATTAAGGAAAAACTCTAGAAGAGAAAGATATTTTTTGATTCCTTTTTTTAGGAAGAAAACCTAAAGAGTGAACCACAGAAAAATATTTAGAATTTTCATTTGATATTCTGATGCAAGGTTTCGAAACAAGCAATGAAAAAGATAAAACAAAATGTTTTTGGATTTCAATTTTGATTACCTAAAGAAGAATTTCTAATGATAAACAAAGGATAAAGTATATTTTTTTTCTATGTACAATATCCTAAAGTTCTAATGAAAATAAAAAGAATTTTTTTTTATTTTTCACTAATTTCCCCAAGAAACACCTCAAAAGAAAATCTTTTTGGATTTTGGAATTAATACCTTAAAGAAGGATTTTAAAGAAGTACTAAAAGAAAATTCTCTTTTTTTTTAAAATTTCGGTCCTAATATAGTAGAGGAAATATAAAAACAATTCATTTTAAGTCCTAGATATTAATTGCCTAAAGGAAAAACAATCTCAAAGGAGAATTTTTTTATTTCTTATAACAAAAACGCAAAATTTCTTTTTTTTTTGTTTCTGGATTTTCGACTTGTAACATATTTCCACATACAAAATAAGAAATACAATAAAAAAAGACTCGGCAAACTTAACCTGACTATTACAAACTCTAACATCACCTAAAAGACTAAATACTACTAAACAGGACTAGAAAATAAAACAAAACAATTGACTCAAAAACATAAAATGGTTCCTCGAGCAGCTCCTGAATGCAGTGATCCTGGGGTATATGTCATGCTCAAATTGCAGTAAGTAGATACACACCTGTATGAAAAAACTTAAACCAACACTATGAGAGACAATAACATTCCCTAAGACACATGCAAGACATGATTGAAGCTATTTTTGCAAAATGACTTATTTGGCCAAAAGGTGGCTAGAAGTGCAAAATTTGGCTAAGACCCCGCAAAGCCAAGAACCTAAGATTTACTAGGAAGACCGGACTCTATGTGGGTTGCCTACGTATCACGCTCCGAAAGACGAGAATCAGGTTTGCGTAGTTCGGGCCAATTGGATACGGGCGAGAATAAATAAAAAACAACTGACATATAGAAAACACATTTTTTTTTCTTTTCGAAAAATGATGAAGCATATAAAATCTTTTTGGATTTTCTTTTCTTTTTTTTCGATTTTTTTTTTTTTTGAAAAATGATAAAAAGTGCAAAATCTTTTTGAAGTTTCCATGCTTTTTTTTCCTTAATAAAATGTAACAAAATATAATTGGGCCCTACTCGCTTCATTCTTACACTTCAGCCTCTTTTTTTCTCTCTTTTTTCATTCGCCCTCAATTATCATTGGTCCGCCAAATGACCCTCTTACCCTTGAAGAAATGCAACATGTAGCACATAGGATGCATCAAGATAGTCTGTTATTTTGGGTACACCTGTCCTAGACGGACCCAACCCCTGTATTGAGTCCCCAAAGTCAAATGCACATGATGCAAACAAACGTGCCTACTAGGGATCCAGCATGAGGCCGAGTTATTCTTGGTTCAAAAACCTGGGTATGTGTGTTAGACTGTGTACCCGAGCGGACAACTCGAGCCGAGAAGGGGGCTATGTACCGGGAACCAAAAGGCCATCCAGCTTAGTAACTTGTCCGAGCCACTTTCTTATTTCAAGGTATGACATTAACAGAATAAGGAGTCTCGACCAGCGAGCACATCCCCGAATATGAGAAGAGAAGGGTTTCGTAGCAGTTTATATACAGTTCAGATAATATCAAAGCGGTAAAAGCATCATTTAACACATTAGGCACAAGCATGTAACAAAATCAGATAATGGATAAAGCCAACTATAACAATTATTCTAAGCTCGAATTCTTGAACCCTGAACTAGAGATTCTGGGTTCGTTCCCCAGCAGAGTCGCCAGAGTTGTCACACCTCCTTTTTTCACTACACCCCCGAAAGGGATGTGTATAAGGGAATTTTTCCAATTAAAGGACAATCGAAACGGGATCATATTATTTAAATTTAGAGTCACCACTTCGGATATTTATGGTGTCCCAAGTCACCGGTTTAAATCCCGAATCGAGGAAAAGATTGACTCTGTATTACAGTCCGCGAACCAGAAATCCAGGTAAGGAATTCTGTTAACCTGGGAGAAGGTGTTAGGCATTTCCGAGTTCTGTGGTTCTAGCACGGTCGCTCAACTGTTATATTCGGCTTAATTATCTTATTTTAGTACATGTTCAAACCTATGTGCATTTTCAACCTTAACCGCTTTTATTCATTTTAGGAATATTGCAACGTTATTAAAACACGTCTTGAACCACGTCACATAAATGCAACCGCGGTCTCCGACATATTTTATCCAACGTTGTTGAGATTTGGATTTGGGTCACATAAATGCGCACCCGAGTTTAGGAAGGTAAATTATTAAAATAACGCGCCTAAAGCGACTACGCCTTTCAACTTTGTGAGGGCCATGAAAAATTCAACTAAATGGCATGCCTCGATTTCTAAGGAGTTAAAATAATTAATGGAGGGCCATGGGTTTTGAGATTTTGTTTGGCATGACACACCTCAACCTAAAGAACTACGGTGTTCATGATTAAGCCTACGCTACTTTGAGGTTCAATGCAAAGGTCTTTGTGGAAAACAATGTGGAAAGACATATGATTTATGCAACTTATTCAAATGAAATTGATAAAGTCGGGCCATGACTACCTTATCTCAACCCCAATGAATCAATTGCTCAAAACAATACCAATCGAACTTCAAATCCCACTGATTGTCGACAACATTAAAATATGCTTCAATATTACAAAAATGATAGCCACAACATGAAAGCAAATCAAGTAAACGAAAGCAACGATTATAGGTTTTAATCTTTTTCCGACAAATGAGTGAATAGCAATCACATGTCATCAGACACATAATTAGCTCATTCAATCTGACTCAAATGCTCAACTTTGCACACAATTTGACATAGATTAAACAGGGATCAACACAAATTCAAAGCTCGACCTCAATTACAGTACCTTAACAGTGAGAGATCAAGAAGAATTAAGCTTCAAAACACCACATATTATGCAAAAATCAAACTCAAAGAATCCATGTTGATTGAGTTTGGTCAATCGTTTCCACAAGCACCTTATGTGCATAACTGAAGTTTCGTTTCTCTAAGCCCCCATAAAGCTATACCTTAGCCAAAACTTAACCATCGAATTGGGATTCAATAATCACCCAACAATAGCCATTAGCAGTTACACTCTCAAAAACAACAAAAATCTCGACAAGATATTAACCCAACAAGAATAAAAATGTTGCAGAAGTCGGGGCAGCAGGGAGAAAGGAAGAAGTACCAGTGAGTATATTGAAATGCGAGAGAGAAAAGAAAGACCTGAGATGCTTGGAGCTCGAGCTTGCTAGAATTTCGATAGGCGAAGAAGAAGCAGTGGCGAAAAAGACGCTAACTATTCAGTCATCAGTTCAAACGATGCTAATCGAGATTAATGGCGACGAAGCATATACGAACCAAAATTAACAATCGACTGGCCGAGCAAAGGAATCGGCAATTCAGAGCATCTGAAATTAAAGCTTCATTCAATTGAAATTTGAGTAATTACACAGTCATAATGAAGTGCCAAACGACGAAACTCGGATCGGATTCGCAACCTCAAACGGACGAAACTTCAGTCGGCGCCGGAAATCATCTTAGGCGTTAAGTCTGGTTTTGATGGGTGTGCTGGGAGACGACGGAGGTGGTGAGGCAGAAAAATCGGAGGGGTCGTTTGTACAGAAACCAACTGGGAGTTCTAGGGAGGGGGTCATTTTCTGGTGTCCAGCGACTGAGGAAGATCTGTCCATGATGGGGAGGGGGGTTCGGAGAAGACGACACAGGGAGGGGGTGTCTATATTGTTTCGCGGCTGAACCTTTAGGTCTTGGTCATAGGTTTTTCATTGTTCTCCATCTTCAGGGTCTATGATTTTCATTCCAGCAGAAGAAGGAGTTTCGTGTGGGGGGTCGTTTGGAGAAGACGACCGGTGGGGTGGGGTCTTTTTGAAAAGCTGTGCTGATTCCCTAAGTGTAGTCTAGAGTTATTTTAGACTAGTTTTGGTTATATAGAGGGGTTTTTAGGTTAAGGGATATGGGCTTGAAAATTATGGGTTAGGTCCAAAAATTAGGCTTAAAAATGGGTCGCTCGAGCCCAAGTTTTATTCTTTCCTTGCGAACGAGATTAAAAATACGCTCTCACTTATTAACTAATCCTACTATTAAAATAATTATTAAAATAAAACTACTGTTAAAACAAACCTATTTTTGGTATTTTCAAATATCATATTAAGATAAAAATACGATACTATTTTCTTTGTATTTTTTAGGATTAAAAATGACTACAAAACATTAATGAACCTATTTTTATAATTTTCGTTTTCTTGTAATAAAATAAAGTAAAAGAGTAAAAATGAGTTGAAATAGCTATATTAGGCCTAAATTAAATATTTATGTGCTAAAATATGAAAAATCTTGGGAAGGGTCAAAAATCACATGTCTACAATGTCTAATTTGTAATGGGTTAGGTTCTAACTGTTAGGTGTTTGCCATAATTTTCTTGCCATATTTGGTTTTCCTATTTGTTGAAGGAAAGGGCAATATAATTACTTTAATTGGATTTTCCTTTTTGCAGAAGGAAATTATAATTCTTCTATACTTGGCTAGTCCTTTTTCTTGTAAGAAAAGGTTTGGAGTTCTATAAATTGAAGATCCGTCCTTCTCATTTAGTAGCATCTACAATGTAGCCATAGGGGTTTGAGAGTAGTGTTTAGGGGGAGAACTTTATGGGGTAACTGTTAGTGTGTCACTTGTGTTTGCCTCTTCGTGAGGTTGTTCTCTCGATATTTTGTACTCTCTTTTTATATAGTGGATTGCTCATCTCCGCGGTGGACGTAGGTCAGTTGACCGAACCACGTTAAATGTTTGTGTCTCTTTTGGTAGATTTCTCCTTTGTTGTCTGATTTATCGTCGTTGAAGGTTTGCTTTGCTAGCTTCCTCATGACACCTAGTTTTTCGGTCCTAACAAGTGGTATCAGAGCGAGGTTCAAGACAGGTTCATCTTGGTGGGTTCAGTTCTAGACGCAACATATTTGACGATAATCGTGATTTTTGTCTGAGAAATTTGACCGGTGTGCTACGCACGTTGAGACAAACTTTGTGGTGGAGATTTGGAGATGCGACCTGTTGAAGGCTATGTGAAGAAGGTGGATCAAGTTTATTTTGTCAGAAAATTCCGGCCAAGGGGGAGAATTGTTAGGTGTTTGCCATAATTTTCTTACCATATTTGATTTT
Source organism: Nicotiana sylvestris (assembly GCF_000393655.2). NCBI lineage: Eukaryota > Viridiplantae > Streptophyta > Magnoliopsida > Solanales > Solanaceae > Nicotiana > Nicotiana sylvestris. The sequence goes on from NC_091064.1 coordinate 101,424,434, forward strand.
CCTGTTTGTTGAAGGAAATGACAATATAATTACCTTAATTGGATTTTCCTTTTTGTAGAAGGAAATTATAATTCTCCTACACTTGGCTAGTCCTTTTTCTTGTAGGAAAAGGTTTGGAGTTCTATAAATTGAAGATCTGTCCTTCTCATTTAGTAGCATCTACAATGTAGCCATAGGGGCTTGAAAGTAGTGTTTAGGAGGAGAACCTTACGGGACAAGTATTAGTGTGTCACTTGCGTTTGCCTCTTCGTGAGTTTGTTCTCTCGATATTTTGTACTTTTTTTTTATATAGTGGATTGGTCATCTCCGCGGTAGACGTAAGTCAGTTGACCGAACCACGTTAAATATTTGTGTCTCTTTTGGTAGATTTCTCCTTTGTTGTCTGATTTATCGTTGAAAGTTTGCTTTGCTAGCTTCCGCATGACACCTAGTTTTTTCGGTCCTAACACTAACTATCTAAATGCTTAAAGAGTTCCCATTCAATTAGGAACCATTGCAGATTTTAATTTGTATAGATTTCACTGTATGCTTTCTTCTCTTCCACTCAGCCATAATTCGTAATACATGCTTTAGTAAATTTTTAATTCGTTTGACAACTAAATCCCTTTAGTTTCTTTTACGTTATTTTGGTTTACTTTGAGGTTTCGGGATGCATTAGTATTTTTTTTTTTTTCAAATTGCTAGCTGCTTTAACAAGAGTTAAAAATATTCTTATTACTTAAAATTGATCTTCCATTGCATGCAGGTCATTTAAAAAAAAAAATACCCATTATGTTACTGAGAAACTTAGATCCATCAAATGACTTATGTAATAGTACAAGGACGGTACGTAGAGGTTTTGATAATAATGTCATACATAAAGAAATTATGATGGGTCAATGTTCTGTTAAATTTGTACAAAAAAAATTTTCCGTACGCTTGTGTTTTACAATGATAATAAATAAAGCACAAGAGAAACAAATTCAAATGTTAGATTATATCCGCCGCAACATGTTTCTCTCTTGGACAACTATATATTACATTTCAAGAGGAATATTAATGTCCACAACAAAAGTTCTTATCATGACGGAGCAACAAGTGTCAGAAGAAAATTTTAAAAAAATAAATAAATGAGGCGTTAGTCTTAAATAGAATGATTACGTAATTAAATTTAATCATGAAACTCAAGTAAGATATGGCTAGATAGGATTCTTATTTATCAGCTCTCCTCCTAATTAAATCTCAATAGTAAGGATAATTCCGAAACAAATAAAAACAAAAATGCAAAGTGAAAACTAGAAGTGATATTACCACAAATTGATTTAAAGTCAAAGAACATATAAAAGACCTTATAATTTTGGAACTCTAAGAAGCACCCAAAGCAAGATAGTGTTACCACAAACTGCACTATTATCTTCAGTTTCAAAACATGCCCAAGAAAAAATATGATTCACAAAATTGAATACTATAATCAAGCTTGATAATGATTCTTTTTATTTATTTTCTTTTTGAGAACTGGAAAATTATCGCTACAAAGAAAAAGAAGACAAATGACTTGCCCTAAATAGTTTATGAAATATTATCAATGGCATTTCGAAACAAAAAAAAAACCCTTCTTTATAGTATTTAAAGCTGATAAATTTAAATAAAAAAGAGTGAATAGCTTTGTCGTTTTACTCTTATTGTCCTGTAAACCTAACATTTTTAATCGAACAAGGAATACTCCTAAACTTAAAAGGAGTTGAAAGTTCTCGAAGGATTTAATAACTAATTTTACAAACCTTCTTTATTAATTTTTTTTACAAATCCATAGTTCAAATAAAGAAGAATTTAATATACAAAACAAAATTGACATTAAAATTATAAATATTAGAAAAATAATTGAATGACTATTCACTAATATTAGTAAAATAGTAAAATGACTATTTTGTTCAGTGTGAGATTTATTTTTGTAATAGCTGCAACTTTGCACTTCAAAACGAAAGCTATCCAAATCTTCGATGAAGAACGTAGAATAATAGCTTCTTCTAGAAATGCATTTGCCTATATAATTCAAAAAAAAAAAATATGTAAGGTAAAATTGTATAATTGAAATAGTCCCCCACCCCCCCACCCCCCACCCCCCCCTCCAAAAAAAAAAAAAAGGAAGAAGAGAGTAAGGACTCCTAAACTCCAACTAAAGGAATAGAAACGGCTCGAAAAATGAAATACTCCTAAACCTAAAAGTTGTATAAGTTAAACTAGATAAGTACTCCTAAAACCCGAAAAGAATTGCATCTTTTACGTATGCCTTATGTGTAGTTTAAATGGGAAAATAACTCCAGCCTTAAGTGATTTACAATTATGTCCTCAAATTATAGAAATATTTAAGGTTATAAAAGTCGATTAATATTTCGAGAATATTTTAGTCGTTTAATATTTAGCATAAGTTATTCGTGCTTTTATAATAACTAGTCTCTGTACACGTAAATCTTCATTTAATTATTTACATTACAGAACAAGAACTAAATTTACTATAAAATTATATACAAGAAGAAAGAATCCTTGAAAGGCAATTGACATGGATGCAATGCAATTATATAAATATGTTGTCTATTGGTAAGAGGTAGTTATAAATAGTTATCTAATTCTTTTCTGAAGGGAGAATTATTATTTATTGGACGGTAAGCGCTAAAAGAGTATATAAAATGCGACCCACATATGACCCTAAACCAAAGCACCATAATTGAGAATAAGACAAAAATAGTTATTTTCGTCAAATTCATATATATAGCCTTAAACCAAAGCATTACTCAATTTCGAAAAAAAAAAAGAAAAAAAGAATTAATAATACCTTTGAAAAAAATTTCTTCTTTCTACGACAATATCACAATTATATCCAATAGCCAAAACCTACAAACTAAAGATTTCAATATTAAAAAAAAAAAGAGAAGCAAAATAGAACCATGTTAGAATTATCTTTCATTAGCATATAAAGACGTTATGGAAGAGCGCCAGAAGAAACAAAAAGGCAAAGTTTTTGACATGTTTAATTATAGCCAATTACAAACGGTAAATATAGTAGTAACAAGGATGTAAACTACTTGATAATTTAAAAGTTTATACTTTCTGTTGGTTTGGAATTTACCCGGCAAGAGGTTAATGCAACTACTCTTTGAATATCTGCATAAAAAAAGTTTATTATGAATAATGTGGAACAATACTCATACAAACTGGAGAACCAAATACCAAGCATAGCCCAAGAATTATACGCAATATCTTGTAGGGAATGTGTATGTGTAGTATAAATTGCAAAAGAATTTCAGCCTCGGATAATATATAACTACATCCTTAAAAATTATATATAAATAATGTTTCTGAAATACTTTAGTCGTTCTTTATTCATCGATAGACATAAAGAATATTCTATAAACAAATATTATCCTTTTCCAGATCTAACTCCACATTACATAATTAAAACTAAAAGATTTTAACATTAAGAAATAAGGGAACAAAAAAGAAAGCAAAAAAAAAAAAAATCATGTAATTAGGAAAATTATCTTTGGTTTGCAAATAAAAAGAAAAGAAATAAAAAGGAGAAGCTTTTGACATGCTTATAACCAACTCCAAATTGTAAATACATGAAGTTATTACGTGTCCACTTGGAACTTTCCCGGCTAGAGGTCCATGCGGCTATACACTTGTGAGAGCATAAGCAAAAAAGGCACGGTAAAACCTTTTTTTCATAACAGTAATTAAGGTATGGTTCCAGGTATTCTTATTCAGGTGGGACATGTATGGAAGTAGGATGCCTGATTGGTATAAGAATTCAACGCAAATTTGTATTACGGTGAGGGTTTTCATGTTAGAATTTTAGTTTAGATTGGAAAAGAATTCTAGTCTTGGATAATTTACAATTATATCCTTAAATTATACAAATATTTAACGGTATAAACGTCAATTAATATTTCGGGGATATTTTAATCATTCAACATTTAGCAAAAAATATTTGTGCTTTTATAATAATATAGATATAGACTAGTTTCTACGTACATGCGTTGCACGTAAATCTTTAGTCAACACAATATTTAAATTTGAAATAAATTAGTTATCATTCGAACATACAAAGATGATCAACTTAATTAAACTAGCTAGATGTTTTCTTCTACAGCTTTGGTTTGCTTTATTTTAGTTAAACCAAACGAGCGATTCTCGTCCTTAAAGCTAAATATTATAACTCATCATTTTGCAATTAATTTCTCCCGCAAGAATCACTATATTAGATCACCAACTTTTTTGCGACAATAATTACATTACCGGGTTCTCTATTGATTATTTGTGGAACTCGACTATTGATGATTTGTCGAATTCAACTACCTCTTAATAATAATTATATTTCATATTTTCTAGAAGTTAGAAAAAATAAATAAATTTAACTTTAAGATTATCTCAAACCCTGATACTACTTATGATGAATTTCCCATTCTTCTTGTTAAATGCCCAGAACTTTTTATTCTGGTGTGCATAGATTAATTAGACTTTTTTTAGTGTTTTGATGTTCGAGAACCTTTACACAATAAGATTTATTTGGAAGGGAAAAAAGATATAACCTTATAATAGTCAATATTGGAGAATAGTGTCATGACCGCCACATCATCATGCCACGTAGGTGCCACTTGGCATATATTTTTGCCATATGAAATGGTTACTTAAGTTTGAGACTAGATCATGATGGAATATTCTAGAACTATGGAGAATTTTCTTGAAAATGTTCTAGATATTTATGCACTTATAGGAAGGTTCTAGAGAAATATAGAGGTTTCCTTAGGAATACCCTAGAACCCTCTAGAATTGTTAGGAAAGTCCTTAGAAGATTCTAGCTATGTAGAATATTCTAGAGAAGGGACTTAGTTGTAAATATGGAATGACTTGTAGAACAATTATTATTTACATACTAGCCCCTAGGTGATTAGTATAAATAGGGGGCATTCATTTGTAATTCATGAACCAAGCAAAACAATCAAGTTCTCTCTTAATACAAAAGCTTCCTTTGGCAATTCTCATGTGTTCTAACGTTCCTCAGCGATCTTTAGTGTAGTACGACTGACTTGGCATAGCAAGAACGCGAGCAAGTTGTGCAAGATCGTGAGCGAGTTTCCAAATGCCGCACGTGCGCTTAGTTTAAGACTAAGGACGTGACAACGTCGTATCAGAGCAAAGGTTATGCCTAAAGAATGTTAGAAAGAATACAAGAGATTGCTAGAAGGAAATTTTGTAGGGAACCATGACCGGAATTACCAAAGGCTTGGTACTTACAGAAGGGATCAACGCGAAGGTCCCTAAGCGAAAGCAGTATGGTGGTGCATGCACGGGCTGCACACGAGGTGGCAGACTGGCGGAAGCTAAGGGAGCTCCGACAGAGGCCACAATTTGGGAGTATGTACGCGAGTTCACTACCTTAATGCTGCAAATTCGTCATTGTCCGAGGAAGATTTCCTCTTTTACTTCATGGATGGGTTGCAAAACTGGACAGAGCATAAGTTAAGAAGACATCAAATAGCCAACGTGAACAGGGCTATCAGAGTAGCCTAGTCACTTGTTGACTTCAAGATGGATCCTGCCAAGTCCAAAGAAGGCAACGCCGAGAGGGATGGGGGAGATCATTATGAGGACAACGGGAAATGCATAGCCGAGGTATACAAGGGTAATGGCAAGGGGCCATCCCATAACGGACAGGGGTCCAAGAGAAACGGTAAGGGGCTACTTCTGTGAAGGATCACATCAGGAAAGTGAATGCTCAAAGTTGGGGAAGCTTGCGGCAATGATAGGGAACTTTGCTCAAGCACATAAGGATGACACAGGGGGAACCACCTGCATTGAAGGGATGGGCTTGGAATCTAAGCCGAAAGTAAGGGATTCCAAAGCCTATATTGGCACCATGCAAATGGAGCATGGTGGCAGCAAGAAAAGTTGGATGGACATAGTTGAAGAGATGTCGAGTTACAAAGTGATGGCATGCTATCGGACTAAGACGATGTACCAAGCAGAGGGTTCAAGTTTGCCAGTAAGGCTGGACCATGAAGGGCATCCAAATAGGGAGTGGAAGCATGGACTCGATGCTTGAGAAGCTGGTAGACTTGGTTGAGTCATGGGAAGATTCAGGCCAAGAGCTAAGAGGGGCATCCGATGGGCGGAGGATGAAGGCCATCATTGCTAGCTATCCAAAGTACAAACGCGTGAGAAGAAAGGTAGCTACTAGCCAGTAACTTGTGAAATGGGAAGGAGAACCGCTTCATAGGGCATCATGGCTAATGGACAAAGATTTCCGACGACGCCAAAGCAATGTGCGCGCGTACGTGTAGATGTTATGTGTGGAGGGCGGCACAAAATTGGGTGGGGGAGAGTGTCATGACCTGCCACATCATCATGCCACGTAGGTGCCACGTGGCATATATTTTTGTCATATGGAATGGTTACTTAAGTTTGGGACTAGATCTTGATGGAATATTCTAGAACTTTGGGGAATTTCCTTGGAAATGTTCTAGATATTTATACACTTGTAGGAAGGTTCCAGAGAAATATAGAGGATTCCTTAAGAATACCCTAGAACCCTATAGAATTGTTAGAAAAGTCCTTAGAAGATTCTAGCTATGTAGAATATTCTAGAGAAGGGACTTAGTTGTAAATATGAAAGGACTTATAGAACAATTATTATTTACATACTAGCCCCAAGGTGATTAGTATAAATGGGGGGCATTCATTTGTAGTTCATGAACCAAGCAAAATAATCAAGTTCTCTCTTAATACAAAAGCTTCCTTTGGCAATTCTCATGTATTCTAACGTTCCTTAGCGATCTTTAGTGTAGTACGACTGACTTGGCATAGCAAGAACGCGAGCAAGTTGTGCAAGATCGTGAGCGAGTTGCCAAATGCCGCACGTGCGCTTAGTTTAAAACTAAGTATGTGATGACCCAAAAGGTTATCACTTGCTTTTAAACTATATTCTGTGTTTTTGAGGCCTTGAAAACCTCATTTAGAGTCACCTCAATTTGCTTGCGCAGTCCGGGTGCGTAGCCGGAAAGTTTAAATGTGAAAATCTGTAAATAATTATAAGTTTTGACTATAAAATGAATAAATTTGACTTCGGTCAATGTTATGAGTAAACGGACCCGGACCCGTGATTTGATAGTCCCGTAGGATCCGTAGGAAAATATGTGACTTGGGCGTATGTTCGGAATCGAATTCCGAGGTCCCAAGCCCGAGAAATGAATTTTTAAAGAAAATTATTTTCTGAAATTGTTTAAAAGAATTTGAAATGAAATGTGATTAGAACATGTCAGCATCGGGCCCGTATTTTAGTTCCAGCACCCGGTACAGGTCTTATATATGATTTAAGACCATCCTATGAAATTTGGTAAAAAACGGATGTCATTTGACGTGATTCAGACCTAATTTGCAAAGTTGAGGTTTAAGAAGTTTTGAAATATTTCATTGATCTTGAGGTTTAATTCATTGTTAATGGTGTTATTTTGGCGATTTGATTACACGGTTAAGTTCGTATGATGCTATTGAGTTAGTACGTATGTTTGGTTAGGAGCCCCGAGGGCTCGGGTGTGTTTCAGATGTGTTTCGAAAGGTTTCGGACATAAGAAAAGTTGCAGGTTTTTGCTTTTGAGTGCCCGGGGATTTTACCCTTCGCGTTCGCGTGGTTCCTCTCGCGAACGCGTAAGGCAAATATCCCAGGTTCTAGATTCCTTCTACGCGAACGCGTAGCACAGGTCGCGAACGCGAGGCAGTGGGGGGCTATCCCTTTGCGAACGCGGTCCTGGCCACGCGAACGCAAAGGCCAATTGAGCCTGGGCAGGGGGGTGGGGCAATTACCCTACGCGAACGCGATACCTTGAACGCGAACGCGAGTCGTATTTCACGAACGCGAAGGCTTATCAAGCCTAACCCATCGCGAACGCGATGAGTGTTTTCGCCCAGTGATTTTTAAAAACCAAAACAGAACACTTACGGGATTTTCATAAAATTTCATAAACCCCTACTTCTCCAAAGCTCTTAGACGATTTTTGAAGCATTTCCTCACCATAAACTCTTGGGTAAGTAATCTTTAACTTATTTTCTTCCATTTTTATCAACACCCACTAGATTTCCAGGCCTAAAACATATGATTAAGGGTAGAAAATTAGGGATTTGGGTAGAGTTAGGGCTTTTTAATGATTTGTGATTTAGACCTCGTTTTGGGGTCGAATTCTGGAACTAATCATATATTCAGGCTCGTGGTTGAATAGGTGATCGGGTTTTGGTCCGAACCTCGTGTTTTGACCAAGCAGGCCAGGGGTCGATTTTTGGATTTTTGGGAAGAATGATTAGAAAGCTATAATTAAGCATTGTAATTGGATTGTTTAGCATTTACTCATGTTATGAAGTCGATTATGTATAGATACGATTGATTTGGAGCCAAATTTGAAAGGAAAAGCAGTGTTTGAGGCTTGAGTTGGCCGTGGAAGTTCGAGGTAAGTGTTGGTTTAACCTTAGCTCGAGGGATTAGGAGTTGAGTCCTATTTGCTATTTGCTTCTTGTTGAGTACGACATATAGGCATGGTGACGAGTATCTATACGTTGGTGTCGAGCATGACCGTGAGTCTTAAATTGATACTTGATGGATTCTTAGACGATACTATGGATGCTTTAGTGGGTAAATTCTTGACATTGAGCAAAGACTTAGTTTATTTCCGTGGAATCTACTTATGATTGAGTAATGGTGATAACTGAGGTGAGTAGGAGTTGAGTTAAGATTGGTTATAGCTGATTCTCCCTTGCCGGGACGTATATACTTGTACTGTTAAATTCCCTTGCCGGTGTAGTGTAGTTTATTGTTGATCCCTTGACGGGACGATTATTATGATTATTGTTGATTGTATATTTGGAACGGGTTGCACGCCGCAACAATGTTAGGTTGGATCGGGTTGCACGCCGCAACAAATATTATATTGGATCGGGTTGCATGCCGCAACAAATATTATATTGGATCGGGTTGCACGCCGCAACAGTATTAAATGATAAGGGATCGAGTTGCGCGCCGCAACAGTAGTATTACTGTATTGTTGTAGATATTGTACTGTCCTTTCATATTTCTATTTAGTTTTTGCTAGAATTGATATGTTCCCCCGAAGCATGTACCCCCTCCCATTTAAACTCCTTATTTCTGTTTATTTTCCGTCGTACATTATATAATTGCACAGGTTTATCTGGAGTCTGGTCCTAGCCTCGTCACTACCTCGCCGGGGTTAGGCCAGACACTTACCAGCACATGGGGTCGGTTGTGTTGATGCTAAACTCTGCACTCTGTGCAAATACCGGAGCAGCATTGGGACAGTAGCTTGGGAGCCAGCCTTCAGTCCACCGAGATTTTAAGCTAGTCATGCAGGCGTCCGCAGGCCCGTCGTCTCTTCTATCCGTTATTATGTTCTGTTATCACTTGTATCCGAGACAGACCGTGACTCTTTCTTTCAGATATTTGTATGTAGTAATCATAGACAGTCCGTGAATGTTGTGACACTGTTTTCTGGGTAGAGACATATGTTGGCTTTTCGTATTTATTTTGGTATTATATTCGTTTAAGTTTTCCGCTTAATTTTCATCTTTCGCTATTATTCAAATGTTCATCACTTGTTAATACAAGTTGTTAAAAAGAATTAAAATGAAAGAGTTAAAGATTTCTAAACTTCGTGGCTTGCCTAGCTTCTACGAGAAGGTACCATCATGACTTTCGAGGATGGAAAATTCGGGTCGTGACAAAGGATATGACATTAGCAAATAAAAATTACCTTAATCATGTGCAAAGAGGAGCTTACGAAAGACAGCAAAATGCAACGTGTGAAAATTATACGTTTTTATCGCAAAGATATTAGATGAACTTCACTTTGCACAGAGGAATCTTTTAATCTGGATTGACAATATTTATGCAAACTTGATCATCTTTGAATTTCAATTTATAAAACATTTTGCATATAGAATGAAAGATACACGCACTTTTATAGTTTCTACCCAAAAACTTTATCCTGGATTTAGTTCAAATACTTATTAGAAAAGTATTACAATTTTATCCCACGGAAGTCATATATTTAAAAGAATAACCGAACTTGATAAAGCTCTCACTCTTCAAGCTTTCTATTTGCAAGTTGTTTCGTGTTTCCTATTAAACAAACTCATCTCAATTATCAAAACCAATGGACACGTAGCATTGTCCTCACAAAAGCAGGCCATCTAGAATTGTCAAATAACGTTTGTGGCGGCGGTGATATACTAAAATCTAATTTTAAAAAATCTTCGTTGATATAAAGTCCCAATTATTAGGTTAAGCCCTAATATGCACCATGATATAAGAAAATATATTATTAATCATAATTAAAGAAAAATATAAAAATCACCTTTCATATATGCCTGTCTAAGGTGACATAACAAATTCTCATGAACTACTTCTTCTACCTCCATCGTGCAACCATGTAGCTAATTACAAGAGATATGGGGTGTGTTTGGTAGGAAGGGAAAATGTTTTTCATGAAAAATGAGTAGTTTTATCACTTATTTTTTTTATTTGGTTGGTAAGTGGGAAACATTTTTCGAAAAATATTTTTTATTGTTTGGTTAGAGAGTAGAAAATATTGTTTTTAGGAAAATATTTTTTATGCAACTCTCCTCACCCCTCCCCCTCTCCCTCCCCCCACCCCTTCCCGAAATCTCTAAAAATTGACACAACCCAAAGGACCTAATGTGATGCTTTACTTTTTTACGCAAAAACCGCGAATTTTCGAACCCGTAAACTTTATAATTTCTAAACCCGTAAACTTTCAAACACATAAACCTCTGAACTCATAATTTTGGAACTTGTAAAATTTCGAACCTGTAAATCGAAAGATAAAAAAATAAAACTGAGAAAATATATAAAAAAATATTTTTTCCTTGGGGGTGGGGGAGGGGCAGGGGTAGTGCAGAAACAACGAAAAAACAGAAATTTGAAATTACAAAAAAAAAAGTAAATTTTTTTTTGTTCGGGGTGGTAATGGGCAGTGGGTGGGTGGTGCAGGAAAACGAAAAAATAGAAATTTGAAATTACAAAAAAAAAAGTAAAATAAAAAAGGGGAATTACACTCCTTGTCACTTGGCCGGGATAGCAGGGTGGGTGGTGACGGAAAAAAAAACTAAAATTTAAAAAAAAAAATCCTTTTTGGAGAGAGAAGGTGGGAGGGTGGGTTGGTGAGGGAGAAATAGGATGGGGAAGGTTGAGAAGGAATTTTGGAAAATGTTTTCCCTTCACTTGATAAGGAAAACATTTTCCTCCAATTGGAGGAAAATGAGTTGATAAGGAAAATGTTTTTTAAAATATTTAAGCCAACCAAACATGGAAAAATTGAAAAACATTTTCCGAAAAATATTTTCCTTTGTACCAAACACACCCATGTATACTGAGTTATTTTCTTCAACATAAATAATTACTAATGAAGTATATCATTCAAAAAAAAAAAAATTCAAGAGTAAAGAAAAAGCAAAACCAATCCATGTTAGGAAAATTTTCTTTAGTTGGCAAATAAAAATACGTTATTAAGATGCACCAGAAACCAAGAGAAGAAGCTTTTGATAGGTTTATAGCATACTATAAATTACTGCAAATATATGACAATAGGTTTGCAATCAAATATGAAGTTTATGATTTACCTATCGGCTTTACGCGATTGAAAATATATGCAGCAATAGGCACGTTATAACCCTTTTTATATTGGTAAAAACGGCACTCTTATATATGTGGAATTGGTATAGCTTAAGAACTTCATTAATGAGTTGGACACTTAATCCGTATAAGCATTCCATGCGAATTCGAATTAGGATGAGGTTTTTGGTGTGACAGTTTTATCCAAAAGCTAATTATCTTTTTCAAAATATATTTTAAATTTTAAAGGGTAAAAAAGTCTATCAATATTTCAGGGATATTTTTATCGTTCAATATTTAATGTAAAATATTCGTGCTTTTATAATAACTAATTTCTAAATACGTGTGTTGCACGTGTATTCCATATCGATCAATACAGACTTGTTAGAACAATATAAATACTATTAAAATATTATGCTAACCTATAAATACAAGTCCCAACATAGTAACCACTTAGAAGAAAATAAACTTATCTAATAGGCCTAAAAAAATAGTAAACAGATTTACCTGTCGCTTGCAAGTGTTGCTAAGTGAAATATCGGGAAAAAAAAGCAGAATTTTTGTGAGAAAAGAGAATTTCCAACTGCAAACATGAGAAATAGGATAATGTGATGAAGTAATTAGACACCTTATTATTCATTCTTATAATATAAGGTGTAATGAGAATTTGAAAATGATATCCAATAATATATTACCACAGAAGCTAAAAGGAACATAACAATCAAATGCAATGGTTTATAAAGAGGATAAAAGGGAAGAAGAAATCAATAGAAGCATAAGTTTGCAACCTGCAAAAAAGAAGGAATAAAATACAAGTAAAAGCTCTGCAACTAATAACAAAAAAAAAAAAAACTATACCATGCCACGACTTACTTATATAAACTGAAATTCCCAGATTTATGATTTTGAAACTCCATTTTAGAAGGTGGGATCAGGTCTCATGTTTTATCTTCCACTACAGTTTGTCTAATACTATTTAGTGTCTCAATATAGTTTACAAGATTATCATGATCTTTCATTTATAAGAGTAAATTAAAAAGTTCTAAAACATTAATAGTCTTGGACCATAAAAAGTTTTGAAAACGGAAGCCTTTTCATCTTCCTCCTTTAATTTTGTAATGTATTTAGACACTTTTGGAATTTTTAAAATAAGCTAAATTATAAATTAATGAGGAAAAAAAAAAGAAAATGATAATTTTTGTATTAGGGATAAAATGACCACTCAACTTTTAAAGGATATTTTCGTAAATCAGCTTTTAAACATTTTGGTTTTTATGAGAAAACTGATATAACTAATGGATAATGAAGTGATCTAAACTTATACATTTTATAAAATGACAGAAAGGATAACAAAGGATAGGGTGGAAGATAAAGGAGCAAAAGTTCAAGCTAAGACGTGAAAAATTTCAATTAACGTGTAGTTATAATTTATCATTTAATAGAATTCCCAGTTAATTACATTCATGTACCTATAAAGTATTTAATATAAGGTTACTTTTTAATGGTGAAGGTCAAATGGCTTCTATGTTTGTGTTTATTTCAAATAAACTTTTTTAATTAATTTTGTTAGAATGTGTATTGACCTTTTTAGACAAAAATTATTTAAAGGTATATTATGTTGAAGGGTATTATAGTCACTCAACTTTATAGGGTTATTTTAGTCTTTCAATTTCTAGTTTGGGTCTTCATACTTATAATATAGTATGATGATATGATATAGACTAGTCTCACGACACGCACGTTGCGCGTGTATTTTATTTCAATGGGTACAAATTTTTATAAATTATATTAAATTTGTGTTTGAATCATAAAATATGTCAAAGAAAAAAATTCTAAGTTCCTGAAATTTATGATTCTTGATTCTATTTTGCTAACTCAACAAAAGAAGAAACTTTGTTCCATAAGAGTTCTCAATCATCCCAGTCATATTTAACATAAAATCATTTCAGTTTTATAATTTTATTACTATAATTTTATAAGCCATGCATCCTCTTTAGTTTCAGCAAGATCATATAACTTTGAAGATTTAGAATTATTTTATTTTTATTTTTTTTAAAAAATATGTATTCTTATTTTCATTCTAAAAAGACATAAAGCAGGACGCCGTCTAACTGGCATAAGACGTTGATACTATTCTAGAAGGAGTAAAAGTATAAATTTCATGTAAAAATAAAAAATAGAGTTTATTATTTCAATCAATTTTCACGGATTTATTGTGTTAGTTTTCTTGTGTGTGTATAATAAATTTTTATATTTTAATTTGGAAGCGTTAAAAGTTAGTCTAATTTGATTCGAAAAGAAAATTATAATTGTTTTCTAATATTTTCATGAGACGATTGTTACTAAAATAATTTTCTTGTATACTTTTCTAATTTTATGTAATTAATAATTTTTATTTTGTGATTGTTGTAAGCGTGGTCATAATTAAACAACCAACATCAAAAACTAAAAACGACATTCCCAATTTCTTCGTAGAATTGTGTGCACGTAGTATAGAACATTTAAATTTGGTTTCTACCTCATTCAACTCTCTAAACAATATTCAAGAAAAGTTGTGTAAGACTACAAATATTTAGTTAGAATTAAAAGTTAAACTAATACTAATAACATGGACCTCCTTGAAGATAATTGGTCCTCTGATAAAGTTTTCTTTCATCGTTTGAACAACTTTGGTTTTATTTTTTCGACCTATATAAGGTAACTTTTCAATTGATTTGAGTGTCCTAAATATTTGGATTATATACATTATTTAAATAGGGAAAAATTTAATAAGTCAAATTTTAATTGATTTTAAAATCTTAAAACTTAGGAAAATAACTTAAATTACAATTGTATCCAATATGAAATCTATTTTTAGCGGATAAAAAAGGCGAATAACATTTCGCTAAGGGCATTTGTGCTTTTAATATAGTACTAGTTTTAGTATACGTGCGTTGCACGTGTGCATCACATTAATCAATATAAAACATATACAAATTATTAAAAAATAGCAATGGAGGTAAAACTAAACGCAATATATGTTTAAATGATGAAAAAAATATTACTACATTGATATAATATATAGCTGAATTCAACATTTTCCGAGTGAAGTTAGTGTAATTAATTCTATAGTATTTATAGCTATAAATATTTTATTATATTAGATAAAAATATGCTATGTTATTATATCTCATCCAACATCTCTTTGTAAACTTTACGTTCATAATGTCATTATACAAAAAAATAGTTCTTCATTCAATGTTAATCAAAATTATAGCCAAATTAACCTCTTCTTGTGTAAAAAAAAACGTTGCCTGAATTCTTATTGATTTAAGTCTAAATTTACTTCTTTGCATGTTCATCCAATACCAAATAATAGTCAATACCATCCTAAATTCACTCTGGATGCACTCTGCTAATAACAATTTTGAAATTTCAAGAGTTCACAATGTTGAGGTCAATTATTCAAAATTATCAGAGGCTGAGGGGGTGGGAGGATGACAAATTTATAGTTATTTCAAGAGTTCCAAATAAATTAGTTTAACTTAGGTTTAAAATATTAACTATAGTTGCACATTCACATAGTATGGTGGTAGCTTAATTTATTTCTAAATTAACACCATATTAGTTCAGACTTCTAGAAATTTAAAGTTAAGATTAAATCAAAATTCTTAAAAATTTAACAGGAAAAGGTGAACATACATTGCTAATGGATGTTCCATATTTTAGGCAATCAATTATTGGCAATTTGGAGAAAAACAAATACTATTATATACCTTAGAGGCTAAGAATTAAAAAAACTTTAATGGTCACGTACTAAACTCTAAAAGGATATTTATAAAAACTGGTCAAATAAGGAAAAAAAATAATAAAGTCAATTTTAATTGAATTTGAAGACCTAAATATTAGGATTTTCTTAAATAAAATTTTAGTTGATTTTGAAATCCTAAATATTCGAAAATAATTAAATGACTATTTTGTCTGGTGTGAAATTAATTTTTAAAGGATAGAAAAGACGAACGATATTTCGATAGGGACTTTATAGTATAGATATAGATGAAATTAGGCGTGTATAATTTTTTATTCTTAAATATGATATTGAATAATTATTTTGGGTGCTTAATTGAACATGAATTAATTACTTTATATGATTAAAATAAGAATACTTAAAATACATAATTAATTATTCTACATTGAAATAATTTTACTTAGAAGTTACTGTATTAAATAATTTTAATTTAATGTATGTGATTTTATGTCTCCATTTTTTAATTTTTAATTAGTAATTAATTGAAGTCGCCATCGTTCTCATCTTGATTTTATACATATTGCACAAAGGATGTATTGTCTATTAGTACAATTTACATAAGGAAAAATATTTATTGATTTTAACTTCCTAAATATTAGTACTTCCTACCTATTTTAATAGGGAAAGATTTAATATCAAAATTTTTAGTTGATTTCAAAATTCTAAACATTAGGAAACTAACCAAAGTTACAAATTTGTCCATTGTAAAAGTTATTTTTTAAGGGTAAAAGATGAACTACATTTACTATTTTCTGGTCGTGCAATATAATAGAAATAAATTTTATATATATTTTATCTAAGAGAAATAATTTGGTATATGGTTTTTTTCTTTTTCCGATTCACACCCTCGTCCTCCCTTTCTTTTAGCCAAACGTATATTAAAAAGATCCTAAGTAAAAGGATTGAATGTAATGGATTACAGTCAAACCTCTCTATAACAGCCTCATTTGTTCCAAATTTTTTGGCTGCTATAGTGAAGTGCCGTTATAGAGAACATATATTATAACATAATATAATATTCGGTTCCGAGAATAACTCAGCTTTTATAGTGAATGACTATTATATAAGGATGATGTTAGAGAGAGAGGTCTAGGGATATAACCTAAAATATATATGAATACTTAACGAAACTTTTGCCTAAAATATTTATAGAAAATTTAATTGGTTAATGTTTAAAAAAAAAGACTCCTATTGCTAAAAGGATTCCAAAGTGCTCATACTTTTTCTAATATAACTTTAGGAATTGAAAGTGTTCCATCAAAGGTTTTTACATGCAGACGAAGCGTACAAAACATTGTGTTTTTCCGAAGCTATTTTTTTTTTTTTTTACATATATGTTATATTATATAGCTCAAATAAAGAAGGATTTGGTACACAATCTTTAATTGATTTTGGAGTCCTAAATATTAGGGAATGAATTAAAACTATTCCTAAATATTAAAAAAAAAATTAAATTACTATTTTGTCCAATGTAAAATTAAATTTTTAAGGGTAAAAATGGCAAAGGACATTTCGCTAAGGGCCTTCGTGCTTTTAATATAATATAGATATAGATATAGACTAGTCTCTATGTTCGTGTGTTGCACGAGTATCTAGTGTAAAATATTACAAACCGTATAACAAAATGAAGATGACCAAGATAACAACTGCATAAATATTCTAAACTTAGTTGTTAAAGTTCAATAATTCCATTCACACAATTGATACACAATTTACACATACACCATACACACACACTTATAATTAAAAGTTAGGAAAAATTGAAGATAACCATGATATTTCCATCACTGTATTTGGGTATCTTGAAGAGTTTTTAGGGGATATAGTGTCTGAAGTGCAAAGGGGGATTAATCGAAGACGAAGAGGTTAAAATTGTTAGTAGAGAGACATATTCAGAGAGAAATAATTTTGAGAAAATTAAGAGAATTTATGTCCGAGGGTCTACCGGAAACATCATATCTACTCCCAAGAGTTGGGTAAAATTTGCATACACACTATCCTACTCAGATCCCACATGTGGGATCTCACTGGATTGTTGTTGTTGGTGTTGTATGTCCAAAAGAATTGCATGTAAGATTATAATAGAACAAATCTTATGTGCGCTCATTAGCATTCCAAGAAGCATAGGTCTCAACTACATAAAGACCTCCTTCCTAACTATATGGATCAAAGATGGTCACATTTACAAGAAACCCATTATCATGTACTCTTTCATTACTCTTTCCAATTACTACTATCAAATTTGTATAAAATAAAACTTCTAAGTTAAAAGTACTTATCGTTTTATTTTTAAACCAAACAACACTAAGAAAAAAGATTCGATAAATCAATATCATATTATACTTACTTAATATTCTCAAGTTAAAAAAAAAAAAAAGAAAACAATGATAATTCACTTCTACCATGGATAATATATGTGGAATAAGACAAAATACCTTTTCTTTTATCATTAATATAATCTTAATGCTCGACCACCATAGCAGAAAAAGTTAAACAAGGTTAATAATTTGGATGAATAGAAAAACAATAGAACAAACATAATGTGGGAATGTAACTCAAGAATCATCATACAAAAGTAATGGAGATATCAAAATTTGAGTTGCTTGCATTATTATTGAGAAGACTTTATTTTCTCAACCAAAAGTCTTGTCCTTTGCACCCATGCATAGTAGTAGAAATTATTCTTTGGATACTTTTGGATCTCTTATTATTATCTAATATGAAATAATTATGTTCAAGTAATTCCTGTCTTTGCTATAATTCTTTATTATGTATTCTAGTTCTAGTCAAAGTTAACTTAGTGATTAGAACGTCAAATTAAGTCCAAAAAAAATCTATTTCACCAAAAATTTAATCTAACTTAGTTCATGAATTAAAAGCCCTAGATATTGAGTAATATTTTATGAATTAACATTATATCCAACATTAATTTGCTTCACTAAAAAAATACTATCTTTCGAAGAGCATAAACGCTGGTCAATATTTCAGAAATATTTTTATTGTTCAATATTTCATATTTTAATATCCATGCTTTTATAATACCAAGAAAAGTAAAATTGTGAATGCCAACTCATAAGAATATGAAGTGAGAATTAATCGTTTCAAATCCAATCCAATACAATAACAAAATTATATATCCAAAAAAATCAATACCAACACACACAGAGACAAGAACCTAGGTATCGAATTCCTATTCAAATTGAGAAACATTCAGCAAGAAGTTTACTTGGCGATCTCTGATTCTTTAACCACACTCCATTACAAATTATACTTTTAAAATATTAAATATTAGGTATAGTTCAATTAAAATTTTACAGTTTTATCCAATATGAAATTATTTATATGAAAGAATAATTTAGTTTGAAGGGTGTAAAAGTCAATCAATGTTTTAGGGATATTTTTGTCGTTCAATCTATATATATATATATATATATATATATATATAGAGAGAGAGAATAGATAGATAGATATAGATATAGATAAATAGATAGATAGATATAGATATGGATATAAATATGGATTACCATATATATAAGCTTCATCCGCCTATGCATTTATTGATTTCGGGACTTATAGGTTTCACAATACAGTATAATATCTTTTTCAGTACAAAAGGTGGAAGTTGACTGTTAATTTAAAAAATACATATTTGGTTTGATGTATTGAAAGAACTGATCATGTTATAAAGAAGTTGTAAAAGTTATTTAATGTTTGATCTATATTTTCTATGCATGCATTGTTAATTCTTGTATAAAATAGTATAAAATTTGTTATCATTTAGACCACCAAAAAATAATTATTTTATACACTCGTTTGGTTTGATGCATAAGTGTAATAATCATGGTATAAGATTTGATATTATTTTATTCAATATTTGATTTTTCTTTTGAATCATGTATAACTAATCAATTTACAATTTAAAACATTAATTGGTATATTATTTTATACCAAGAGTAATATGGTATAACAAAAAACAATAATATAAGTTATATATGGATAAAGCATTCAAAGGCCAAAGCTAGTGTTGTAGCTCTCTCAAACCCTTATACAATTCCAAAGCAAACACAATTTTAAGCTATACACAGTATATTTAGTTTTTAATACAATGAATCAAAGGCATGATAAAAGATAATCTTTTATTACACCCGAGCATTATTAATCCTTGTATTACAATCTCTCCATAATATATAACTTATACATAAATAAAGTATCTAATAGGACAAAATTACCTTTGTCTTTTTCTCTAGAAGCCTAAGAGTATAATTATAAACTCATTGCCTTTTAGTTTAGTAGATAAGTAAATATATATTTTTTCATAATATTTTGTATATCCAATTTTAGCATCCAATAAAAAATAATTTATACTGCACTATGATCTCTTCATTATAATTCCTGTATAACTTATCTTCGAATTGTATTTTCTCTTTCTTTAATTTTTATATTACTATCAAAATTCTTTGTCTTCAATGTTGTTAATAATTGTGTTTGATTATTATTTATTTCTTGTATATGACATAAATAGCATTTCGATTAAGCTATATAGGCCAATACGATAAAACAAATGAAAAAAATTAGAAAAATACATCATGATAATAAAAACGACGAAAAGGAGGAAGTTAATAATAAATAGCACAAAAAAGACACTACATGTACTAAATCACGGGTCGATGTTTTTAAGATAAAAAGACAGGTATAGAGTCTACACTTTAGACATGGAGGAGAAATTTCATTTTTAATACAAACTTTAGTGAAGAAAATGATTCTCACCAATAACTATATGGTGCCAGCCACTGTTCCACAAAATCTGATATCTTAATATTGTAACAATCCGATCAGTCGTTTTGCTTTCTAGATCTCCGTTCTCCTAAATAAGACTCTTTGTATGTGCTTTTACTATTTTATGACTTGCGGGGATGGTTAATTCGGATTTGAAAGGGTTCGGATTAAATCGGAACACTTAGTTCCTTATTATTAGCTTAAAAGAGTTAAATTTGACTTGGGTCAACATTTATAGTAAACGACCTCGGAACCGGGATTTGATGGTCCCAATAGGTTAGTATGATGATTTTGGGCTTGGGCATATGTTCAGATCAGGTTTTGGATGAATCGGGAACGTTTCGGCGCACAAATTTGAAAGTTGGCGCATTGAAGGTTTTAAAGTTCATTAAATTGGGTTTGTAGTTGGTTTTAATGTTATCGAGGTCCATTTGGGATTTCAAGATTGAGAATAGTTCCGTATAGTGATTTAAGACTTGCACGTAAAATTTGGTGTCATTCCGAGTAGTTTAAGTATGATTCGGCGCGTTTGGAGTGAGTTGGAAGAACTTGAAGTTCATAAGTTGATTTGATTTGGGGTGTAATCCTTAGTTTTGATGTTATTTTACGTGTTCCGAGGGTTTGAGTGAGTCCGTTTTATGATTTCGAACTTGTTGGTATGTTGGACGAGGCCTCGGGGTCCTCGGATGCCATTCGGACGATGCGCGGAACTCGTTTGGACTTGGAAGAATTCTGAAGCAGCAGGGCTTCTGGTGCGTTCGCACCTACGAAGAATTGGCTGCAGGTGCGGCATAGCTGAAGTGGCTGGTTAACCGCAGGTCCGAATCTGGGCTCCGTAGGCTGAGTCCGTAGGTGCGGGCATGAGAGTTGCAGGTGCGCGGCCGCATAAGCGATCAGTGGTCCGCAAAAGTAGCCTTAAGCTGGAGGGCAGTGGCGCAGGTGCGAGGTCTTGACCGCATCTGCGAGCCCGCAGATGCAATGAGGGCACCACAGAAGAGGAAGGAGGCCAGCTGGGGAGGGCCGCATCCACAATGCTTTTTCTGCAGATACAGAGCCATAGAAGCAGCCAATTCTCAGTAGAAGCGGAACCATTGGGAGGTAGAAGGGCGCATTTAAGTTGGGACTTAGGCTATTTTGGCTCATTTATTTCATTTCTTGGCGATTTTTGAGCTCTTTGAAGAGGGGTTTCACCTAGTTATTGGAAGTAAGTAATTTCTATCCAATTGTTATACCCCATATTTTCGTACATGAAAATATGCCATAAATAAATTAATGAGAGCCCGGAAGTGAGATGTCATGTCCCGCAGTACTACATTACGACGATGTTGCACCCTGTAGTGTTGTACATTGAATTTGTCGTAAGGTAATTGACATCAGTCCAAGGAAAAGATTATTTGGAGATTATAAGGATTATGCTATTTCAAACAAGTAATAAGTAAATTCGTGAAGGTGAGAGTGGAAGCAAGTCAAAGAAAATGAATTTTCGTCCCAGTTTGGCATGTTGGGATAAAATACGGCTCGAGCTAAAATACTCGGTATTTATGGACTAGTACCATAAGGGGTACCACATGACCATAATAGTAAGGTATATAAGGTATGTGAAAAGTGCGTAATATTTTAAGTAAGTGGGAATAATTTTTAATTTTACAAGTAATTAATTAATTATCGGGTAACGAGACATTACCTAATTAATTGGGGATATATTTGGATAAGATCAATCTCCCCACGTGGCAGCACCCCCAAATCCTCGTGTATGAGTATTTAAGTTAAATAGAAATGTGGCAAGAATTGAGAATTGGACAAAGTCTTTAACATGAATCATATACCAATCTAGGAAAAAGAGACTATTATGTCTTAAAGACATAGATCACCATCTCCATTTTGGATAAAATGAGATTTCAAGACTTCAAATAGAACTTCAGTAATATAACATTACAAAGGTAACGTGAATCCTTCGTCAAAAATTCATGCGAAACTATTTATCATTATAGCAGCGGGATTTTGCAATTCTAAGGGAGTACAGTGCAATCTTTCTCAAGAATATCATATAGATTCTCTCTACTTCAATCCGCCGTTACATTATTGTTGCAATTGACGTATGTTAGAGGGGTGGTCAAGAGTCTCGGCTCAGGTATGTTAAGGCTATCCCTTCTTTCTTTTTGGCATGATCCATATAATACAAATGAAACGTGTAAATGCACAATTTCCATACATGACTCTATTCATAAAAATATTAGAGATGCTTATGTTCTTGATTCCCCATGTGTCATATTATTCTATCATCAGTTCATGGGTCTCAGAAAAATACGTAAGATGAAAAGGTTTACTTCATGACATTATTCAAAGGCATAATGGTCTTATTACACTCCAAGAGATTTTATTAACGTACTTTTCATGCATTGCATTCATGTACTTTGACCCATGACCAGATGATGTTATATACGTGTATATATGTATATATATGTATATGAGATATGAAAAAAGGTTACGGCGTTATATACGCACCACCACCTGATCAGCTGGTATACGTTAATGATTTTGCCCACAATGGCCGAGATGATATGATGGTATGCCATCAGAGGCTGATGATGTTATGAAACATGTACCTATGCACGACATGACATTCATACGCATATGCATGATACTATAATTATTTCATGATTTACAAAGTTATTCAGACTTATAGGTGGAGTCATTTACCATATATTTCCTCCATATCTGTTATGTACTTATTTATGTGCCTTACATACTTAGTACATTATTCGTACTGACGTCCCCTTTTGCCTGGGGATGCTGCGTTTCATGCCTGCAGGTCTCGATAGACAGGTCGAGAGCCCTCCAAGTAGGCTATCGGCTCAGCGGAAGATGTTGGTGCACTCCATTTGCTTCGGAGTTGCTTGTGTGGTTAGTATGAGTTAGATGTGTATTGTTTGGTATGACGGGACTCTGTCCCGACCTTTATGAAAATTATGTATTATTAGAGGCTAGTAGACAGATGTTATGTACGTAAAAGGTTGTATGGCCTTGTCGGGCTATGTTGAGTATTCGAATGGTTATTTTGGTCTTAGAGGCCCATATGTCTTGTGTATAAGTTGGCATTACCTATTGTATTCTACCTATTTCACGGCAGCCTCTTCGGCTCAGTTATTTATGATAGTATGATATGAAAAGATATGTTATGTTGGTACTCGGTTGAGTAAGGTACCGGGTGCCCATCGCGGTCCATCAGTTTGGGTCGTGGCAAAAGTGGTATCAGAGCAGTTCTGTCCTATGCAGTCTAAAAGCCGTATCTAGTAGAGTCTTGTGTATGGGTGTGTCGTGCACCACACTTATAAGCAGGAGGCTACAGAGCATTTAGGATTGTCACTCTTTCTTCTTACTCTAGATCGTGTGGTAGAGCTCACTTATAAGAATTCAAATTCAGAAATTCTATTTTATTCGTAATAAGACAATACATTCATCCGGAAAGAAGGTCGGAAAGAGAGATAGTTGTGGAAGAGCTGAGTCAGAGGAATTGGATTTTTGTATGATACATACGATAAGTAAATGTGAGGTCTTTAGCAGATCATGGGTATACTTAAATGTGTAAGCTTCCTGATAAGAAGCCTTAAGGAAAGAATGTCTATCCACCTTTATGGTAAAATACAACGAGAGATTAAGAAGATAAATACAAGTTTAAACAAGCAAAGGAAGCAAGATGAAGAATGGCGAGGCGCCCAGTTAATGAAGGTTAACAGTGTTTATAATTCAGGCAGAGGAACATAAGCGTTTTTTTTGTAATATTCAACAGTAACAGAGGTATGTACAATTGGTCACACCCATTTCAGTTATGCCCTATGGGGGCTAATAGGTATAGTTAAGAGAAGGACGGGATATCAAGATTCGGCTAGGGTTAGGGTAACCCAAATTGGTGAATGGATTGCTTGTGTTAGTTGATATTGCCGAAGGATATTGTAAATGTGCTAACAAAATCTCCTTATGAGGCACCCAAATGGTATACTCTGAAATAATACAGATAGATATGAGCACTAAAAAATGAAAAAGCACTGATAACCTTGAAAGGATAAATATTACCTTAGTGTGACTCTCGTCCATAGTAGAGCGAGGACGTTGAGCAACCCGAAGAACCGATGAATGAAGCAAGGAGAGCTAAAAGCAAAAGAATGTCGTGTTGAAGTTTTCACAAGAAAAGGGATATGCCGAAATATTAGCAGAGTAATGAGTAGAGAGATAGGGAATCATTGTGAATAAGGTGTGATACATGGATGACAACGGTAGAGTGTTACGAAACCTATAGTCAAATGAAGAAAGAGACGAAAGGTGATGGGCCTTAAGACAATAAAAGAGTATATGCCATAAGGTTATATCCTCATTTCGAGAAATAAGTTCGTGACTCCAACGCGACTGTCAAAAGGGAGAGTTAATCCCCAGAGTAATAGAAATCAGTATGGGCTGGTAAACAAGATAACTAAACATGAATTAGGGACTGAGTGATTGAAAAATACTCGGCATCATGGGAATTTTAGATTTTGTTCCGGCGGTGATAGAATGGACCACAGAAGAAGATTCATGATGAATTCAGAGAATGGTCATTCAGGAGACATTTCCCTAAAGCAAGCAATGTGAGCAAAGTTAAGCTTAAGAGACTGTATGTGCCAGTTACACTAAGTGTCACCATCATGAGCGAGGAATTTTGTTATCCTTGATACAGAAGGATTGTCGGAAGGCAAGGAAGGGTCATCAATGATGTGAAAAAAAAACGCCAAGGCTAAAGAGGTAACACATCTATAGGTAAATCCTCGTGGCTTCAACTGTTAGTACTCCCCTAAAGGGGGGGGGGATATGGAGTAATGTAGCAGTAAGTCAGAATTAAGTGGATCTAATAACTATGGAGCGATAAAGGAAGGATGCGATAAGAATGAGAAAGGGATGAGATTTCACTTATCCAAATGTTACAGATATGCTATGATTACAGAACGTTATGTAAGCACGACGTCCAAAAAAAGTAAGGGTTCCTGCACGGGATGTTATTTTTAGATAAGGAGCCAGTACGTAAGGTAAGTTAAGACAAGGAAATAACCCAAGAAAGATTACACAGAATATTAAATGAGAATGGGCCAATGAGTAATTAGTAGTTGATTCAGAAAGAGCCTAGTCATGACTAGACAAGAAGTTACGGACAAATTAACAGATCATGCATGATGAATGTAGTAAACCCCAACATGGAGAATTCAGCCTCGCAGTAATATCATTATAATACTTGATATATATTCAAATAGGAGTCGGGGTGGTTAAAGGTACCGTATGTGTGTTACGGGGATAAAGGAAAGTTCCACCTGGAAGGCAATAAAAAAACCAGTTCAGGAGCAACCCTACAAGAATAAGGGCACGGAGGTAAGCAACTATGGATAATTATAGGCAAGAAAGGACATTAAAAGATCTGTAATAAGCTCACAGCTTTACGAGAGTTAAGGGTTCTCCCTAAGTACTAAAAAGAAAGACTAGCTGAGGAAATAAGGAAAAAGGCTTCAACCTAAGCTGGGTGACCTAAGGAGGAAATGGTCTTATAATGGTAGTCTCACAACAACATTGTATGCACTCCAAAAGAAAATGACACTTACTGTGGCTAAGGAACGGGAAATAAAATCAAAAGTGATATTCAAGATTATATGAGTTCTATGGAATTCCAATATGCGTGGACACCAAGATAAGCTATGTATGCACGCAAGAAGTGGGAAGAAAGACTAAGAAAAGTAATTGCTTACGTTTGAAGAAAGCTGAGATGGAACAAAAAGAATTATTCGATTCATGATCCAGAGTTAGTTACGTT
This sequence comes from Nicotiana sylvestris, assembly GCF_000393655.2. Classification (NCBI taxonomy): domain Eukaryota; kingdom Viridiplantae; phylum Streptophyta; class Magnoliopsida; order Solanales; family Solanaceae; genus Nicotiana; species Nicotiana sylvestris. The sequence continues at coordinate 101,450,498 of NC_091064.1, forward strand.
ATGAGCGCACTTAAGAGTTTGGAGTTTTACACATGCAACATATATAAAATTCTGGTATAAGTTAAAAGAAATAATTGAGCCGAGGTCATAGACAAAGGACTGTATATTCCTCAGTGCCTATGAAAGGCTAAACGTAATAACTAATACCATGAAACGCATATCGGGAGGTAGCTTAAGCCTACATAAAGTCTGATTAGAAGAAGGAGGAAACTAAAGAGATACATCAACGAAGTAAATCAGGAATCTGATTATTGGACCCTGAAAATTATAGAAATCGTGATTGAGAACATTGCAGAATCACTCTTACTATCAAAGGTACAAGAGAGATAATGCAGTATCCAGCAGAAACCCGGGGGAAATCTCAATAAAAAGAGTCTCAGTTCACTCTTCACCATATTCTATAATGGCTCTACGATAAAGCCAGTTAGAAGTGTCCCAACCGCATAAGAAATTAGTATGAAGCTCTCACGAGATTGTGTAAAGAAGTGCATGTATTATAATAGAAGTTCAAGACATGGATGTGAATTATACCTATGTGGAGGGAAGGTTATGAAAGAGATAGAAGATTTGATGTGAGGCTGTAAGGAAAGTAAGGTAAAGGTGAACAATGTACGAGATACTCAAAAGCAGAAGGTTGAAAACATTCCATAATTGGGATATAAGGCTAGAAGCGCGGGGATTCAATATCCAGGAATGATAGCAGCGGCGTCAGTAACATATCTTCCAGCCTATGGTCTAGGTATCGAAAAGCCTAATTTTGAGAGTAAAGAATAGTTAGAGACGATGTGATGTCTCGCTTGATGTTCCAGAACAACATAAGGAAATCTATGGTGCAAGCAAGTTGAAGGAAGGCCGCTAATTATATAAATAGATATGTATAGGTCCCAAGCTAAAGTATAGTATAACGACAAAATTTTATGACAGGAGTAAGAACGAGAAAGGGCGAGTGGTAAGGTGACGAGAACGGATAAGTCCTCGGGATTAAACCCATGAAAAAAAAAGAAAGCTAATGGTTTCTCTAAGTTATAGAAAGTTCAGTATAGCCTGAATGAACTCAAAAGAGTCTAAGACTAATAACATTCAGAAGAGATGGAATGCTGCCCTGTTAATAGAATGAGGGGTAATTATTATAGACAAAAAAATGACATTTGGGCCTTCGATTAAATAGTGATTTGACGAATAAAAGAAAGGGATCTCATGAATTGGACAAGATTAAAATATCCATGCAAGGTGAATCATATTGGGATGCCGTGAGAGACGGTTATGAAAGCAGGGTATCACCCCAGGTGGATCAATCTAATCATTTCAGATGTTCCCCAATAAAACATGAATCCTAGCAGCAATATTACATAAAAGGTTAAGTTATCAGGGGTGGATTATGGATCGAAATTGAGGTAAGTCAACAATGGATGGATAAAAGTTATAAAATATGAGAGGAGATAAGGCCGTCATTCTTAAAGATGAACAGTAATGTGGAGGCATTAGAGGACATAAATTTTGTATGTATGAGATAAGCAATGAAAGTAACCTGAGATTTGGTAGCAGACCTGAGTAACGAGAAATCGAGGTAAGAGTTATGGTATAGTATGACCTATGTAGATGCAGTAAAGTCATACGAATGGATAACCATGTCTATAAAATAAGATATAACAATATTCGTAAGTTCGACAAAATACCAAGTGAAGAACTTCAGGATTGGCTAAAAGCTGGAGGAAAAAGGAGAGGAGAGTCGCATAAGCACACTTACAAGGTCAGTATCGTAGAAGCTGCGTAATGGAAGGTAGCAACAGTTACGAGATTGGAAGGAATTCGATCACAAGTCATGGCGTGGTAAAGAGGCCTAAAGGGGGAAATGCCCTGGCATGTGGACTTATTCACAGAATAGTTGCCTAGATGGCAAAAGGACTACTAAAGTATTCGCAAGAGCTATAGGATATGAGAACGATAAGCTCATCTCCAAAAGAGGAATGATGTTACATCCCATATTTTCGTACATAAAAATACACCATAAATAAATTAATGAGAGCCCCGAAGTGAGATGTCACGTCCTGCAGTACTACATTACGACGATGTTGCACCATGTAGTGTTGTACATTGAATTTATCGTAAGGTAATTGACACAAGTCTAAGGAAAAGATTATTTGGAGATTATAAGGATTATGTTATTTCAAACAAGTAACAAGTAAATTCGTGAAGGTGAGAGTGAAAGCAAGTCAAAGAAAATAAATTTTCGTCCAAGTTTGGCATGTTGGGATAAAATACGATTTGAGCTGAAATACTCGATATTTATGGACTAGTACCATACGAGGTACCACATGACCATAATAGTAAGGTATATAAGGTATGAGAAAAGCGAATAATATTTTAAGTAAGTTAGAATAATTCTTAATTTTGCGTGTAGTTAATTAATTACCGGGTAACGGGACATTACCTAATTAATTGGGGATATATTTGGATAAGAACAACCTCACTATGTGGCAGCACCCCCAAATCCCCATGTATGACTATTTAAGTTAAATAGAAATGTGGCAAGAATTGAGAATTGGACAAAGTTTTTAACATGAAGCATATACCAATCTAGGAGAAAGAGACTATTATGTCTTAAAGACATAGATCACCATCTCCATTTTGGATAAAATGAGATATCAAGACTTCAAATAGAACTTAAGTAATATAACGATACAAAGGTAACATGAATCCTTCATCAAAAATTCATACGAAACTATTTATCATTATAACAACGGGATTTTGCGATTCTAAGGGAGTACGATGCAGTCTTTCTCAAGAATATCATACGGATTCTCATTTACTTCGATCCGCCATTACATTTTTGTTGCAATTGACGTATGTTAGAGGGGTGGTCAAGTGAATAGGTTCAGGTATGTTAAGGATATCCTTTCTTTCTTTTTTGCATGATCCATACGATACAGATGAAAGTGCAAATGCACAATTTTCATACATGACTCTATTCATAGAAATATTAGAGATGCTTATGTTCTTGATTCCCCAGGTGTCATATTATTCTATCATCGGTTCATGGGTCTCAAAAAAATACGTAAGTTGAAAAAGTTTACTTCATGATATTATTCAAATGCATAATGGTCTTATGACACTCCAAGAGATTTTATTGACGTACTTTTCATGCATTGCATTCATGTACTTTGACCCATGACCAGATAATATATATATATATATATATATATATATATATATATATATATATATATATATATATATATATATATATATATGTATATGGGAAAATGTTACGACATTATATACAAACCACCACCTGATCAGTTGGTATACATTGATTATTTTGTCCATAGTGGCCGAGATGATATGATGGGATGCCTGATAACTACGAATTTTGACGTGTTTTATGCTCCTTCCTGCTTACGCTTTGATTATAAATTCTTACAAAATAGTCCTAAAAGGCTCATAAGTTGTGCTTGATTGCAGGTTTGATCGACAAAGTGACGAAATGTCAAAGATTGGCTCAAAAGGAGTGAAAGCTGCTCAAGTACCAAAGACAAGGCAAACTCAGGACAAAAAGGCCTAGTGCGGCCGCACTACACTTTTTGCGGTCCACACTACACTTTGTGCGGTCCACACTAGGGGATTTAGAGAGCTGGCAAATCGAGCTTCAAGGGAGTGCGACCACATTCGATCTTGCGCGATCCACACTGAAGGTTCCGCGATCGCATTGCCATTATGTGCGGTCAGCGGAAGAGAAGATCAGAGAGATGTAATTTGACAAGGATCAAGCCAGCGCAGTCCGCGGTCATTTTTGTAAGGACCGCATTAGAGACCTCCGCGGCCGCGGTCCATTTTGTGCGGTCCGCGGAGCCTGAGTTCAGAGAGCCAAGACTTCAAGTCCAAGATCCTAGCGGGCACAGTCCATTTTGTGCGGCCCGCACTGGCCCTGCAGGGGCATTTTTGTCCAGTATTTCTAGCTTAGTATAAATAGAACATTTTTCCATTTTAGGGTATCAGATATTTCCAAAACGAAGCTGTGCTCGTGAGAAGCTATTGTGTAGCCATTTTTGGCATCTTAACTTAGATTTAACCATAGATTCTCTGTATTTACATTAGCTTTTAATTAATATGTCTTGTTCTTCATCCATTTCTCTATTTTCTTCTTCAAGCATGAGTAGATAAACCCATTAGCTAGGATTGTGGCTCAACCCTAGTATGGGTAATTGATGGGTGTTGCCATCTAGGGTTAGATTGACTATGAGTGTTTGATATTTGGGTCAATTTTATGGTTTAATCTATGAATTGGTGGTTGCAAACACTGGGTTGTGCTAAGTTGAGTTGGCTCTTCTTGAGAAAGAGAGCCTAAGTCTCCAAAATTGACCTCAAAAGGAATTGGGATGGACTCAAGAGAATTGATAGTCCCAATTAAAGGGTTAAACCTCGAGAGAGTAATTACCCAACTTGAACCCTAGTTGCTTGAGCTAATTTGCCTACCCATTTGGTCTCGAGAGAGTCAATTGGGCAAAATCACTCTCTCTACCGAGAGGCGTGAGAGTGGGTAAAATTGTTCAATAGTTATAGCATATTTCCCCAATCATGTCAATCGAACCTTGGAAGCATCTACCCGTCAATTAGCCACCTAGGTGAAAGTCACTACCCTAGTGCCTTTCTACCCATTGGATGCAACTCTAGCAATTTTCTCATTAGCATAGTTTAGTTCTAATTAGTAGTTGATAATATTAGTTTGTTAAAGAAAAATCAAAAGATGTTTGGAAGTGACATTTGGAATAATTACATGACTCTAGTCTAGATAGATACTCGACTCCATTCCTAGCTCCCTGTGGAAATCGATCTCGACCCTCATATCGGGTAAAAGCTATTGCGACCCTCTCTTCCTACTTTTTAGTAGTGCGGAGTTGGCAGCGATCAACTTTTTGGCACCGTTGCTGGGGAGCTAACAGTTTTGGCTATCTATTTGGATTGTTTTGTGTATTTTTCTTCTTTCCTTCTTTGTTACTTACTTGTTTGTCATTACTCATGTACCAGCATGGATTTAAACAACGCTAATGACCCTTTTGGAAACGTGATAGCGAGGGAAGAGGTAGATGATCTTGAGCAAGATGAGGTGCCTCTTGCACCTCAAGGTCAACGGAGAGGCCAGAATGCCAATGCTAATCCAAATGACAATATTCCAGACCCTCCCCTGGTTCCTCCAAGAGTGGCTCCCAGAGTATTACCAAACCAGGGCTACGCAAGTGCTATTGTCCCACCCCGAATCCGGGCGGGCAACTTTCAGATAACCAATGTGATGTTGACCTTACTTGAGCAGCGTGGGTAATTCACGGGCGCTGCAAATCAAAATTCCTACAAACATCTCAAGTGGTTCATAGATAGATGCTAGGGAAGCAAACAGACAAATGTGTTCGAGGATGCATTGAGATTGAGACTTTATCTGTTCTCACTTCGGGGAAAGGCATTGGATTGGCTCGAGAGACTCCCCAACCATTCCATCACAACTTGGGATGAGTTGGCAGATAAGTTTATTACCAAATTCTTCTCTCCTAGTCATATGGCGTCACTTCGAGATGAAATGTTAGCCTTCAAGAAAGAGCCAACAGAACCTTTGCATGAGATTTGGGAGCGGTATAGAACGATGGTGAAGGAGTGCCCAAATAATGATATGACCAAGGCCATGATCCAACAAACCTTCTATCAAGGCATAAATACTACAAATCAATGCATTGTTAACCAATTGGCCGGGGGAAATTTTATGAAGCTTTCTTATGAGGAGGCATGTGATGTACTTGATGAAATGGAGGACACTTCTTCAGCATGGCAGAGTAGAGCAAATGTGCCTCAAGGTGACCCTACGATTATCTATTTGCACAAGGAATTACATGATCACGGGCAAGCGATAGCTGATCTTACTACTACGATGAATCAATTGACTAAGGCACAGTTGCAACAAGTTCAGAATCCTCGCCAAGTGAATGCCATAGAGGGTGTTAGTATGCTTGTCAACAAGAGAAGGCAAAGGCGGCAACAAAATCAAGGAAATTCTGAGCAATTTGTTGATGAATATGATGGGTTTCAAAATGATGTATGATGACCAAAGCAAAGAGGTACAATATGTCAACAACTATCAAGGCAATAGAGGCAACATTTCAAACCAACAATGGCGTCCCCAAGGAAATTGGGGCAATCAACAACAAAGTAGTGACAATTGGAACAACAACAACCAAAACAACAATTGGGGTAATCAAAACAACAACCAAGGCAATTGGAATGGAAATAACAACAACTGGGGCAACAACAACAATCAAGGCGGGTGGAACAACAATGGAAACCAAGTCAACCAGGGGCAAGGCTTTCAAAGGCCCCCAATGTACCAACAATCGAACAACCCACGCCCTTTCCCTTCTCAAGGTCCTAGTTCTTCTTGTAATGATATGGGTAGAATTGAAATGATGTTCGAGCATATGATGAAGAGGAATGCGGATTCTGATGCACAGTTAGCTTCTCACAACACCTCTATCTAAAACTTGGAGGTGCAATTAGGCTAAATCTCTCAGTCATTGAATACTCGCCCGAATGGTGCTCTACCAAGTGATACAGTAGTGAACCCAAAGGGTGGGAGCAATCATGTTATGGCGGTCACAACAAGAAGTGGGAAAGGCGGTGATGTGAATGCCTCTAAGCAAAAGCAAGTTGTGGATGATGATGTTGAGTTGCAAGATGACGAAGTCCCTTTGGTAGTTGAAGATGTGGTTGATGAAAATGTGAACAATGAAGTGAGGATTGATATTTAAGAAGTCGAGGTGGAAACCCAAAATGATGTGATCCCGTCTAGGGAACACATAATTGACATGTCGGAGCCGGTTGTGCCAAAAGCCAAGGCTCCTTTGCCAAGACCACCTCCACCTTATCCTCATAGGCTCGCGAAGCAGAAGAATGATAATCAATTTAAAAAGTTCATTGACATGATGAGGAGCTTATCTATTAATGTGCCTTTGGTGGAGGCGCTTGAACAAATGCTGGGTTATGCAAAATTCATGAAAGACTTGGTTACAAAGAAGCATTCTATGGATGGTGAAACTATAAAGATGACTCACCAAGTTAGTGCTATAGTGCATTCAATGGTCCCGAAGCTTGAAGATCCCGGTGCTTTCACCATTCCTTGCACCATTAGGAGTGTGGATTTTGCCAAAGCTCTTTGTGACTTGGGAGCTAGTATCAATTTGATGCCCTACTCGGTTTTCAAAACTTTGGGTATCGGGCAACCTAGGCCAACTTCAATGAGACTTCAAATGGCGGATAGATCGATGAAGTGACCTTTGGGCATTATTGATGATGTGCTTGTCCGGGTGGACAAATTCATATTGCCGGCCGACTTTGTGATTTTGGATTGTGAAGTGGACTATAAGGTTCCTATTATCTTAGGCAGACCTTTCCTTGCAAAGGGGAAGGCATTGGTTGATGTTGAAGCGGGTGAGCTCACTTTCCGAGTGGGATGTAAAAAGGTCGTTTTCCACATTTGCAAATCTATGAAGCAACCCAATAGGACCAAGGTGTGCTCATTTGTAGACCTTGTCACAGCTGTGATTGTGGATGATACCAATGCTATGATCAACGTGGAGGATCCTCTTGAAGCAGTACTCTTAAACATGGATGTCAATGATGATGCTAGTAGAGTGGAGTGCGTGAATGCCCTACATGGGATGGGCTCTTATTCTTATGAGCCGAGGAAATTATCTTTGGATCTTGAAAATCGGAAAACTCCACCAACAAAGCCATCAATTGAGGAGCCACCGGTGTTAGAGTTGAAACCACTTCCTCCACACCTCAGGTATGAATTCTTGGGCTCAAATTCTACTTTACCAGTTATTCTTTCTTCTGGCCTTACGAACATGCATGTTGAAGCCACTTTGGCAGTTCTTCAAAAGCGGAAAAAGGCAATTGGATGGACTCTAGCTGACATTCGGGGAATAAGCACCACATTTTGCATAAACAAAATTATCTTGGAGGAGGATTCAAAGCCTTCCTTGGAGCATCAATGAAGATTGAACGAGGCTATTCAAGAAGTTGTAAAGAAAGAAGTGATCAAATGGTTGGACGCCGGGGTTATGTACCCCATTTCTGATAGCTCATGGACTTCTCCGGTGCAATGTGTACCGAAGAAGGGTGGTATGACTGTGGTGACCAATGACAACAATGAACTTATTCCTACTCGGACAGTCACAGGTTGGAGGGTTTGCATGGACTACCGGAAGCTAAACAAGGTGACCCGAAAGGACCATTTCCCATTGCCATTCCTTGACCAAATGCTTAATCATCTCGTGGGGCGTGCTTTTATATTGCTTTTTGGATGGGTACTCAGGGTATAATCAAATCGTAATGCCCCGGAGGACCAAGAGAAGAACACCTTTACTTGTCCATATGGAACCTTTGCTTTCTCTTGGATGCCGTTCGGATTGTGTAATGCTTCGACGACATTCCAAAGATGCATGATGGCTATTTTCACCGACATGGTGGAAGATATATTGGAGGTCTTAATGGATGATTTCAACGTGGTTGGTGATTCCTTTGATGAGTGTTTAGGAAATTTGGATAGAGTGTTGGCCCTGTATGAAGACACCAACCTTGTACTCAATTAGGAAAAGTGCCATTTCATGGTTGAAAAGGGTATAATGTTGGGTCACAAAATCTCAAAGCGAGGAATTGAAGTGGATAAAGCAAAGATAGAGGTGATTTCAAGACTTCCTCCCCGTACTTCTGTCAAAGGGGTGAGGAGTTTTCTTGGGTACGTGGGGTTCTACCGGAGATTCATCAAAGACTTTTCGAAGGTAGTGAACCCCCTGTGCAAGTTGTTGGAGAAATATTCTAAGTTCATGTTTGATGACAAGTGTATGCAAGCCTTTGAACTTCTCAAGCATAAGTTGACCACCACTCCTATCATCACCGCACCAAATTGGAGCTTGCCGTTCGAGCTCATGTGTGACGCAAATGACATTACGGTTGGGGATGTTTTGGGTCAAAGGGTTAATAAGATATTTCATCCGGTGTACTACGCAAGCAAGACCATGAATGAGGCTCAAAGGAACTATACAGTCACCGAGAAAGAGTTGTTGGCTATAGTGTTTGCAATGGAAAAGTTTCGACCATATCTTATGGGGGCCAAAGTTATAGTGCACACCGATCATGCCGCTCTTAGGTACTTGATGACAAAGAAATACTTCAAGGCAAGATTGATGAGATGGGTGTTACTACTCCAAGAGTTTGATCTAGAAATTGTGGACCGGAAAGGTAGTGAGAACCAAGTGGCGGACCACTTGTCCCGTTTGGAGGAGGAGGGGAGGCCTTGTGATGGCCTTGAGATAAATGATTCATTTCCCGACGAACAACTCCTTGCGGTGTCAATGAATGATATGCCATGGTTTGCCGATGTTGCCAATTACCTTGTGATCGGAATAATCCCGTATGAGCTCTCTTCTAACCAAAGGAAGAAGCTCAAGCGGGATAGCTTGGATTTTTATTGGGATGAGCCATACTTGTTCAAGAGTTTCACGGATGGATAGATTCGTAAATGTGTCCCGGAGGAAGACCAATTGAGTATCTTAGAGGCTTGCCATTCTTCACCCTATGGTGGCCATCATGGTGGGGTAAGGACCGCCTCAAAAGTCCTTAGTTGTGGATTCTATTGGCCCACCTTGTTCAAAGATACGGGCGATTTTGTGAAGAGGTGTGACAATTGCCAAAGAGCAGGCAAAATTTCAATAAGGGATGGGATGCCTCTCAACACCATTCTTGAAGTGGATATCTTTGATGTTTGGGGCATCGATTTCATGGGTCCATTTGTTGGCTCTTGTGGGAATACTTACATTCTCGTGGTGGTTGACTATGTCTCAAAATGGGTTGAAGCCGTGGCTTTGCCTAACAATGAAGCCCGGAGTGTTGTTGCATTTCTTAAAAAGAGTATCTTCACAAGGTTTGGCACTCCTCGTACGATTATTAGTGATGAAGGGTCTCACTTTTGCAATAAAGCTTTTGATACATTGCTTTCCAAGTATGGTGTCAATCATAAGGTTTTGACCCCTTATCATCCTCAAGCTAGTGGTCAAGTGGAAGTCTCCAACAGAGAAATCAAAAGTATCTTATCAAAGACAGTCAATGCAAATAGGACCGATTGGTCGAAGAAGTTGGATGACGCTCTATCGCCTTATCGGACGGCTTACAAAACTCCGATTGGGATGTCTTCATATAGGTTGGTGTTTGGGAAAACATTCCATCTTCCGGTTGAGTTAGAGCACAAGGCCATGTGCACTTTGAGGAAGTTGAACCTTGAATGAGATGTTGCAGCTAATCTTCGTGTTGAACAACTCAATGAACTCGATAAATTTAGATTCCGTGCCTACTCCAGTTCGTCCTTATATAAGGACAAGATGAAGTACCTTCATGAAAAATATGCTCGTGGAAAGGAGTTCAATGTAGGTGATTTGGTTCTCTTGTTCAACTCCCGGTTACGTCTGTTTCTGGGAAAGCTCAAATCCAAATAGAGTGGACCGTTTGAAGTTGTGTTTGTGACCCCTTTTGGTGCTCTTTATTTGAGAAACAAAAATGGTGAAGTCTTCAAAGTTAATGGGCACCGGGTCAAGCATTATCTTGGAAAGTTTGATGACAGCCACATGGTGGCGCTCCTTCATTTCAAATGATGTGATGGTAACATGTGTCCTGCGGCGACGTTAAATCAGGCGCTTCTTGGGAGGCAACCCATGTCTTTTTCTTCTTGTTTTCTTTGATTTTCTTTGTAGTGTAGGATTAATTTTTGTGCTAATTGGTTGTGAGATGTGCAGGGATTGTATTGATGCAGTGCAAAACATGATGGAAAAATTGAACAAGACTCTGAAGTTGCCAGTGCGGCCGCACTACACTTTGTGCGGACTGCACTGGTGTGAGCCAATGTGAGGACTCTCTGAAGTTTTCCACCGTGACCGCATTACATTTCGTGCGGACCGCGGTGGACCTCTGCGGCCGTAGTCTGTTTTGTGCGGACCGCAGAGGTTGCCTTCTCAAACTTCTTCTAAACAAACCCAGCGTGGACCGCGGTCCATTTTGTGCGGCCGCACTGGTAGGTGAGAATGGGTCCCAACGGTCATTCTATAAATAAAACCCAGGGACCCCCTTTTACGCTTTTCGCATTTTTAACTCTCAGAGAACTGAAGCACTGTTCATCTTTAATCCTTTGATCATACCTGCGTATTTGCATTGCCTTGATTCATACCATTTCAATACCTGGTAACATTTCACCCATCTCTTTTTAGTTTAATTTTTTAATTTCATTTTAGCTTTATTTCTATTAGCTGGTAGTTTTCCCTCCCGCATTTTCTTCAATTTTTAGGTTAGTTCAATCCAAATGATGATTCTGGTGGACTTCTTGAGTATAATGTAGTGGGTAAATTGAGTAGGGACCCTAACTAGGTGTAAATTTGAACTAAGTAGCTATATCTCGAACCCTAACTCAATGCCATAACTAGGCACCCTTCGCGGACCACGGTCAAGTTTGTGCGGTCCTCGATGCCCTAGTGCGATCCACATTACTACTTTGTGCAGAACGCAGTGATGAACTTATGCAAGGTGACCTTAAGCCCAGTGCGGCCGCACTGCATTTTGTGCGGTACGCACTGGCCCACTGCAGCCGCGATACTACTTTGTGCGGTCCACGGTGGTCAAATTCAGAGGGGGGTATTCTGAGTCCCACCCCTGTGCGGACCGCGGTTGTTTTTGTGCGGTCCGAGGTGGTCTCAGTGCAGCCGCACTCCTTTTTGTGCGGTTCGCACAAGCCATGTTCTGCAACTGTTTCTGCAATTGTGTTATTCTGTTCTGCAATTCTTACTACACTAATGTCTCACTGTCTCTGCTGATACTAACAATGTTAGATGCTTGTGCTTGCAAACAATGGTTACTCAAAGAGGAAGATGCTCAAAACAACCCGGGAGAGGTGAATCCTCTCGGAGAGGCAAGGGCAAGAAGATGATCCGACGCACTCCCCAAGTGAGAGAAAATATTAAAAAGATGCGAAAAGCAATTAAAGCTACAGATAGAGCTTGTGACCAGTCGGGGAGTGAGTACATGCCTTCTTAGGATATTTCCTCCGATTCTGTGCCCGAATATGTCCCTGACTGGCCCGGGAGAATGAGATTGACTGATGATACTCCTCCACCCACACCCACTACCCAAGGAGCAGATCATGTCTCCACTGAGTCATTTGAGGGCTCAGTAGCCGGCAGTGGCGAGTACTCTACCTCCCCCACAACTTCATTATCCGGGGAGAGTGCAGGCGGGGGTGATGAGGGAGATGAAGAGGTACCTGAGGGGGGGTGAGCCTCAGGTTGGGGGGATTGCCCGTACTAGGAAACCCGAAGTGTGGGAAGACAAGATTGTAAGCCAAGTAGCATACCACAAATTCAGGGAGTGGTGGCCGGTGCAAAAACTGATTTTGGAGAGGAGTTTCGTAGATAGAGATCTTCTACCCCTAAACCCCGATGTGCATAGACAATTTAGAATAAGAATGGGGTGAGAGCACTTTATAGATAACTGCAGGGAGGAAAATGAACACTTGGTCAAGGAGTTTTACTGTAATGTGGCCCACATCGTCAAGGGCTCCAAAGTGACTAAGGTTCGAAACAAAAAGGTGTTGTTCGACGGGAAGTCTTTGAATGAATATTTGGGCTTCAATGAGGAAGATGAGTCTCTCTATATGGCAAAGCTGGAGATGGGCGAGGAGGTCCTTCCATGGTTATCTCAGTACCTGGAAATCCCAGGTACCGTTCCGGAGTGGTTGACTGTTGGGGTAAAGATACTACGGAGGACTCTTAACTTTGAGGCGAGGGGCTGGGAGACATTTGTATGCAACCGATTAGACCCCACTTCCCATGATCAGACTCTACCTCTCCACCGACTGTCCTAGTTTCTTCCATCATGGCAGGGTACACCATCAATGTGGGAAATGTGATGTCCCGCATCATCTCTATTGTGGGTACTGAGACTGACAGAAACTACCTTTTCCCCAATACCCTGACCATGTACTTCAGAGATTTGAAGGTAGAAAAGAGGCGGTTTGACATCAAGGTAAAGGCCACAGCCCCATTCTCATGGTATAGTCTAAGGGGACCAGACAACCCCAAGGACAAGAGCTACAAGGCACCCACTTCTGCCCCAACTACCCAGTCTGAAGAGCCAGTTGTGGTAGAGGCCCCCATTGAGCCTGCCTCCACCTCTACTGAGATGCCTCCCGGACCCTCCACTTAAGATATTCCTCCAGGCCCTTCCACATCAGCGGGTCCAGAGATTCCATCTACTCGGGCCCATCCTATCACTGCCCACCAGCTGAGGCAGACACTTCAGAGTTTAAATAACTGGATGTATACTGCGTCATCCAAGTTGTCTACCTTGACCTCTACCATTGCAGCTTAGTCGGCCCCTCAGCCAACACAGGTCCCACAGTCTATAGAGGACTCCTTGAAGAAGATAATTGAAAACTAGGAGAAGATCCTCAGTTCCCAATCTGATTCGGCAAAGGTAGTGGATTCACATGGCAAGGCTCTGAAGGAGCTTGGTAAGGAGCACAAGAAGCTGCGCTAGACACGGGATTCCAAGGAGTTCGTGAAAGAGTTGAGGGGGGATGTGGATAGACTAAAGGTAGACTAGCTGCCTTTAGACTATTTGTTTGAGGACCCAGCTCTAGCAGCAGTGCCAGCAGCAGAGCCATAGCAGGAGTAGTCATAGCGACCTCCAAAGAGGAGGAGGATGATCCCGAGCGCAGATGATGCCATCATCCAGTTGGCGGACCCACCGGAGGCTTCCTCCAGTCAGCTGCAGGATGTATCTGATACACAACCGATCCAAGTCCAAGCCCAGGTCCCAGTTGCTAAGCAACAGGATACCGGGAACCAGTCTGAGGTTCCCGAGCATACAGAGGACCCAGGGACCGCCCATGATCCGATGATGACAGATACAACTTAGGGAGTCTTCATATCCTTCCTCTATTTTATTTTTAGTGCTTATTTGATTTAGTTGGCATTGAGGACATTGCCAACTTTTATTTGAGAGGGTGCGCCCTTTATCTTTGGATGACTGTATATATACTGATTTAGTTTAGTCTTTCTTGATTTTCATTTGGTCTGTATATAATCTTACACTTAGTTATTTTTATCGTACTTTTTATCTTTCATTTGGTCTGCATATGAAGTTACATCATTGTATATATTCATTCCGCGTTGTATATTCAAATCCCCTATTGTATATATTCTTTCTATTTTCGCAAAATTTTTCGTTTTTTGCTTCTTATTTACGTTAGTAATTTTTTTTCGTTTCGTTTTTGGCGCTTTCAATAAACCTTTAGTTTTCTTAATTCCACGGTTCTTTCCAAAGGTGGAGTATTGTCTGAACCAGGTGACTCTTCCCGATGATGGATGGCGTGACAACCTTCTTAAGGGTTTGAGTCCATTTTTGTTTTTGTTTTTGGTAGTTGCAGTTAAGGGTAGCTCAAGTAAAGCTTCACTTGGGCCTAGCGCATTTGCCTTTGATCCCATGGTCAAAGACAAAATGTTTTGTTTAGGATGGTGAAAGTCATGACCTTGAGACTTTTGTGTTGACCAACAATCATCAAGTGGTCTTTCGGGACCATTGTGTGCTCAAATCGTGTCTAAGGTTGTTGTGGGCCTCCAACTCTATGTCTTTAGCAATCCTTTAGCTTGTGGGGTGAGAAATCAAACTGCGAGTCCAAGTCCCAAGTCATTGGTCTAAAACTTGCCCTGAATGTTTGTTGAGGCAAAATCTTAGGTGAAATTTTACTTGAGAAGTGATTATAGGCTCTCCTTGATCCAAATGATAGTCGAACAATTCCATTGCCTACCAATGATATGATCCCTAGTAAACCCTTTTGAGCTTTAAACCTTTTTCTTTCAGAAACCATGATACAAGCCTATACCCATTCTAAAAGATACCCTCTCTTGGCACCCGATCTTTCCTTGAGTACATGTCAAAAGTATAAGTTTGGGGAGGGGGAGGGGGAGAGACGAGGAAGGGAACAAAGTGGTAAAAGGTACAAAAGCGAAGAAAAGGAAAGGCAATGAAAAGACAAAAATAAAGCTCAATGTGAAAAAGAATAAAAAGGGATTCAAGAAAAGCAAAAGAGAAAAAGGCATGGAAAGTTGAAAAAGGAGAAGCGTTTTGAATTGCATGAGAAAGAGTGACAGTGTGTCTCTCTAACCCCTTAGAAAGAAGTAAGATGACTCAAAGAGTTAAGAGAATTGTGCCAAATGAATCAAAAAAAGTGCTTAAGGGAAGATGGAACCCACTTAGATCTAAACATGTCCTACCCTGAACCAAAAGCTTCGCAATGACTCCACAAAAGCCCTATATGATCTTGAGTTGAATGAAGCTTGCATTAGTGGATACTTACATGAGGGGAAAGCATATGGTACTTAGAGACGGACATCTAACCTTTCCTTGAGAGAGATGAGTGAATTCCCATTGACCTCAGTTTGTGTGCTAATACTCTAAAAGGTGAGGTTTGCTTAGGGAGAGTTGAGGATATGTGAGTTTGGGTTCCATAATGACCGAAACAATTGAGAGAGTTCTTTGATGTAATGAGTCAACTCTTGATGTTCTTGTGTCACACTTGATCCGTGGTTTATCAAAGGTTTAATGTTGTTAATGATTCATTCGCATTGAGGGCAATTGTTAGTCCCAATTGATTCTTGTTGAGGTTACTTTAGGATATCTGAAAATACTTGGATTTTTCCTTAAGGGGTAGGTCTTATTTTGTTTGCTTGAGGACAAGCAAAAGTTTAAGTTTGGGGGAGTTGATAACTAGGAATTTTGACGTGTTTTATGCTCCTTCCTGTTTACGCTTTGATTATAAATTCTTACAAAATAGTCCCAAAAGGCTCATAAGTTGTGCTTGATTGCATGTTTGATCAACAAAGTGATGAAATGTCAAAGATCGGCTCAAAAAGAGTGAAAACTGCTCAAGTTCCAAAGACAAGGCAAACTCAGGACAAAAAGGCCTAGTGCGGCCGTACTACACTTTTTCCGGTCCGCACTAGGGGATTCAGAGAGCTGGCAAATCGAGCTTTAAGGCAGTGTGGCCACATTCGATCTTGCGCGGTCCGAATTGAAGGTTCTGTGGCCGCATTGCCCTTATGTGTGGTCCGCGGAAGAGAAGATCAGAGAGATGTAATTTGACAAGGATCAAGGCAGCGCGGTCCGCGGTCATTTTTGTGCGGACCGCATTAGAGACCTCTGCGGTCGCGGTCCATTTTGCGCGGCCCGCGGATCCTGAGTTCAAAGAGCCAAGACTTCAAGTTCAAGAGCCTAGTGCGGCCGCAGTCCATTTTGTGCGGTCCGCACTGACCCCGCAGGGGCATTTTTATCCAGTTTTTCCAGCTTAGTATAAATAGAACATTTTTCCATTTTTAGGGTATCAGATATTTCCAGAACAAAGTTGCGCTCATGAGAAGCTATTGTATAGCCATTTTTGGCATCTTAACTTAGATTTAACCATAGATTCTCTGTATTTACATTAGCTTTTAATTAATATGTCTTTCTCTTCATCCATTTCTCTATTTTCTTCTTCAAGCATGAGTAGCTAAACTCATTAGCTAGGGTTGTGGCTCAACCCTAGTGTGAGTAATTGATGGGTGTTGCCATCTAGGGTTAGATTGACTATGAGTGTTTACTATTTGGGTCAATTTTATGGTTTAATCTATGAATTGGTGGTTGCAAACACTGGTTTGTGCTAAGTTGGCTTGGCTCTTCTTGAGAAAGAGAGCCTAAGTCTCTAAAATTGACCCAACAAGGAATTGGGATGGACTCAAGAGAATTGATAGTCCCAATTAAAGGGTTAAACCTCGAGAGAGAAATTACCCAACTCGAACCCTAGTTGCTTGAGCTAATTTGCCTACCCATTTGGTCTCGAGAGAGTCAATTGGGCAAAATTACTCTCTCTACCGAGAGGTGTGAGAGTGGGTAAAATTGTGCAACGGTTATAGCATATTTTCCCAATCATGTCAATTGAACCTTAGAAGCATCTACCCGTCAATTAGCCACCTAGGTGAAAGTCACTACCCTAGTGCCTTTCTACCCATTAGATACAACTCTAGCAATTTTCTCATTAGCATAATTTAGTTCTAATTAGTAGTTGATAATATTAGTTTGTTAAAGAAAAATCAAAAGATGTTTGGAAGTGACATTTGGAACAATTACACGACTCTAGTCTAGATAGATACTCGACTCTATTCCTAACTCCCTATGAAAATCGATCCCGACCCTCATATCGGGTAAAAGCTATTGCGGCCCTCTCTTCCTACTTTTTAGTAGTGCGGAGTTGGCAGCGATCAATGACCTCAGAGGATGATGATGTAATGAAACATGTACCTATGCACGACATGACATTCATACGCATATACATGATACTATAATTATTTCATGATTTACAAAGTTATTCAGACTTACAGGTGGAGTCATTTACTATATATTTCCTCCATGTCTGTTATGTACTTATTTATGTGCCTTACATACTCAGTATATTATTCGTACTGATGTTCTTTTTTGCCTGGGGACACTACGTTTCATACCCGCAGGTCCCGATAGACAGGTTGAGAGCCCTCCAAGTAGGCTATCAGCTCAGCGAAAGATGTTGGTGCGCTCCATTTGCTTCGGAGTTGCTTGTTTGGTTAGTATGAGTTAGATGTGTATTGTTTGGTATGGCCGGACTCTGTCCTGACCTTTATGAAAATTTTGTATTCTTAGACGCTTGTAGACAGATGTCATGTACGTAAAAGATTGTATGGCCTTGTCGGCTTATGTTCAGTGTTCGAGTGGTTATTTTGGTCTTAGAGGCCTATATGTCTTACGTATAAGTTGGCATTACCTATTGTATTCTACCCATTTCATGGCAGCCTCTCAGGCTCAGTTATTTATGATAGTATAATATGAAAAGATACGTTATGTTGGTACTTGATTGAGTACGGTACCTGGTGCCTGTCACGGTCCATCGGTTTGGGTCGTGACACCAATGTAAGCTAAATACATATATTATGTGTAGATTTTAACATGCAAAATTGTGAAAATTATGGGTTTAGTTAAAAAATCTAGGTTTTGATAAAAATGGTATTTAACCACGAAAATGATTATGGAATTGGTTAAAAATTATATATTTGAGTTCGTGAGGTTATGAGTACATTTATCTTAGAATGTTTTCGGAATTCGGGCACGTGGGCCCTGGGGAAAATTTTAGGAATCTTCCAATTTGGGTTGGGTAATTATGCCAATAGCTAAATTATGAACTTTTGAGTATATATTAATTTATTTATATAATATTTGGCTAGTTTCGGGTTGTTTGGCACCAACTTGAGGATTTATAGCGGATTTGTGGACCGGAAGTGAGCTTGAGAACGAGGTAAGTCTCTTGCCTAACCTTGTAAGAGGGAATTCATTCCCTTAGGTGTATTTTTATTGTGAATTAATTTTATGGGGATTTACGTACACACTAGGTGACGAGGGTCCATGCGTAGCTATATTCCATGAGATGTCCGGGAAGTCTTAGATTTACATCATGCTTTAATTATACTGTCATGTTTGTTGTGCATATTAATTATCTTTAATAGAGTTGAGACTAGAGATTTTTAAAGTTGAAAACTTCCAAGTTAGATTTCTTATTTTGGGGAAAAAATCGAAGAATACTTAACAACTCTAAGAAATCCATGTCCTCTCACATCGCAAGTACTTCTGCGAGCGAGGTAAACTTCTCTATTCTCATAGGAGCGGGATGTTCGCCTCGACAGTATAATAGATGATGGTTCGTGCCATTCGACCCTCGACAGTGAACACAATATTTTGGATCGGCCGTACGACCTCGGCATAAATCGTACGTGATAATACTCGAAACCCGATTACACTTGATATTATGTTATGGCTTGCGCGATATAATTTTATTTAATGACCGAAAGTGATTTAGAACTAGTATGTGTTAGATGGAGATTTTGGAATTTATTATCAGTTAAGGAATCATTTATTCACTGCTTGTTATTTTGTTATTATTATTATTTACATGGTCCGTACCTATTTAGAATTTCTGTATTTTATTATTGGCCCATAGTAAGTGTTGTCACGCCCCAAAAATCGTGGAACGCGACCAACGCTCAACTGAGTAAACCCGACTGAGCAAGCCTATTAGATTTCGTTCTACCCAAACTAGTTCATGAATGAAGAGGGAATGTTAACCCACTTTATCAAAACACTAAGCAATCTTCCATTAGAAACTTTCATTTCATTTCCGTTAATGACTTCATTCATAGTTTTCAAAATATTACAAGTTTTGTACATTTGTTAAGAACATGTTTAGCAATACCAACATTTCTAATTCAGTTCCCAATATCAAACACCGTCCACAACCTGTCTACGGAGCCTCTAAATACAACTGGAGAGTAATATGGAAATACCGGCAAAAAGGCTCCGGCTATACCTCAAAATACAAAGTACATGAGAAACACAAGATACATGACCCCGAAATGAAGTGGGGCTCACCAAGTCAGTTGAAAAGAGTGCACTGCTATCACTGATCGATGCCGCCTGTTGTGGGATCACCTGTATCAATTAAAGATAAAACGCCTATGTTAGTGCCATCGAATAACACTAGTATGTATAGCTAGAAGTCCTCTTTCAAAATAGAATAACCACATAAGAAAGAAAATCATAGTACGTAAAGCAACTATAAAATGTCCCATGGATTTACATTTAAGGTTTTTTCTATTATACTTACCTCACTCTAAACTTTCTTGGGGCCAATTCAACCATATGAACTATACGTGGGATACAAAATATAATGCAATCACAACAACATGTATAAGCAAGGGCAGCGAAATAGAAACCACCTACCGTTTGTGTTAAATAGGCATCTCCACAAACCATTCGGTCCTTTCTTGTTATGCACATATTATATTATACACCTATGCGTTTCATAGCCCGTCCATAGGGTTCACATATTATATTATACACCTATGCGTTTCATAGCCCGTCCATAGGGTCCACATATCATATTATACACATATGCATTTTATAGCCCGTCCATGGGGTCCACATATTATATTATACACCTATGCGTTTCATAGCCCATCCATAGGGTTCACATATTATATTATACACCTATGCGTTTTATAGCCCGTCCATAGAGTCCACATATTATATTGTACACCTATACGTTTCATAGCCCATCCATAGGGTCCACATATTATATTATTATATTATACATCTATGCGTTTCATAGCCCGTCCATAGGGTTCACATATTATATTATACACCTATGCGTTTCATAGCCCGTCCATAGGGTCCACATATTATACACAATAAACCTTTCATATTGTACTTAGTTTCATTGGTACCTTTAGCTACTCATAACATCATTAATTTATTTGCTCTTTTTGGCTGTACATACGATTCTTCTTTCATGGTGCAATGGCCGTATTTCATATTCCACAATGCACTTATTTCACTTCCAAACATCTTTATATTTTACCAATAATATATTTCCAATAAAGACTTTAGGTATACATATGAGCAATTATGAGCCTTAAGCATATCGAACTTTCTCATACAATTTGGCATACAAGCCTTCATTTGAAACACGACACAAAGTCGTAACATTTTATTACGCAATCCATACTTTGATCATATTTTATTTCTCACCCATCTTATACCCCAAACTCGAAATTAAAGTCTAGTGTATAGATTCTTACCTCTTAGTTGAAGATCTTGAGGGATTTCTTGTTGGATTTCAAGGATTGGACAAGATTTTTGATGAACAAGGCACTTGAGCTTCTTCCTCTCTCTAGAATTGCTCTTCCCTCTCTCTAAAAGCACCAGAATATCCCAAAAAAACAAACCCCAAACGAGTTAAATGAAATGGAGTTCGGGTTTTAAAAATCCATTTTTGTACATCCACGGCGCGTGGTTCGCCGTGGGGCATGGGGAGGCTGTGCAAAATGTGTCTGGAAATGAAATTTGGAATCACGCTGGAATCACTCTGAAATTTGGTAATTTGGTCATAACTTCTTGTAGGAGTGTCCAAACGATGAACAGTTTGAAGCGTTACAAATTAGATTCGAAAATCTTTCATTTGATAGGTTGTTCATCACATAACTCCTTATATTTATTCAGTTATTCTCGTCCAAAGTTTGGTCTTGTGCGTGCTCATTCGAAACTTTCGTCAATAATGAAAATTTTCAACTTGGTGGTGATTAGACCCCAAATCACTTATAATATGCCTCGTACACTTATTATCATATCCAATTGATATCCATCATATTAATAGTTCTCGTTCGCAGACAAAATAATATAATTAGTACATGTCAACTTTCTTAATAGTGCTTAAGTACTTCAATTTTTTTTCGTGGTGTTACATGTCGATGTCGACCCCTCGTCACTACTTCTTCGAGGTTAGACTAGATACTTACTGGGTACATGTTGTTTATGTACTCATGCTATAATTCTATACTAATCGTGTAGTCTGAGGTAGGTGCATCTGACAGTCATCTCGACGCGCAACCCCGATACCCAGAGGCTTAGTGGTGAGCTGCTTTCAGAGTCCGTTCTGCAGCACCCAGAGTCTCTCTTTGCATTTACTTTCTGTCTACTCTATTGCAGACAATAGTTTAGTGTTTTGTATATTTTATTAGTATCTCATATAATGTGACACCAGGTCTTGAAAATATGCTAGTAGATATTTGATTGTTTTTGAGTATTTATTACATCACCGTTGCTCTTATATTTGTTTACGTTTTATTTTATTAAATTTTCACCCTTTATTTACTTAATAAATTAAAGTCAACTATTTTGAAATTGTTAAAAAGAATAAATACATGGCTAATTCACCGTTGACTTGTCTAGCGGCAATGTTAGGCGCCATCACGGCCTATAGAAAAAATTAGTTCGTGACAAATATCCTTTTTGACTATACATAATTAATCTCTGGACCGCAACATGAACAACGTTGTTTTCTTTTACTTTCTTTTTTCCAGTCCGAAAGAACGTCGTAAATATGATGGTCCCTTTGTTATAATTGTAAAACAGATTTGAGATAGTACAATACAGAACATGTGATGGAAATAGTGTCTCTATGAGCTTTATTAAGGTGCTAAGTATAATTATCCAATACAGAAAAGATTTCGTTGGATATTACTAGTCTACAGGTGCAAATGTTGTTCGTGTGCCATATTTGAATGAGTAACGCCTAAATGTTTGCGCTTAATGGAGATCTGAATCTTAATTATTCAGATGTCAGATATTAAGTGTGTTTATTTTTATAAGTCTGAATTTTAATCATTTAGATCTTAATCATTAAGTGTTTTTTTTTTATTTCACAACCACTTAATGGTCTGAATAAGTCTGTATGATTAAGTTCGATAACAAAGATTTAATTTTATTAAGATACTAACATCCACATTCATTATTAACTGCCACCACCACCTACCATTATCAATTACCTCCATCACCACCATCATCATTCTCAACCGTACTCTCCACCACTACTGCCACCCACCACCCCCACCACCATCATCCTCAACCATATTCACACACTCACCAACCTCACCTACCACCATCAACCACCCATCACCATCAATAATCATAGTCGACACTGCCCACTATTATAAACTACCACTACCTTAATCACAACTACAATCACCATTACCCACCATTACTAACTATTACCACCCACCACCACCATCCTCAACCATAATCGTTATCGCTACTAATCACCACTAGCTACTACCCAGAGCCACCACCATCAACCAAAATCACCACCAATCACCGCCTCTAGTGCCACGACCCAAAATTTCAACCTCGGGGTCGAGATGGTGCCTAACATCCACTTGCTAGGCAAGCCGATGTGAAATAATTAATTAACCAATTTTAACAATTAAAAACACAATAATGATATTCAACAAGAAATAAAAACCAAGTCTAACATAACACTGATATAAACCACGTGATCCTATCTACTCCCAGAAATCTGGAGTCACGAGTACACGAGCAACTAGAAGTCTACAAACAGAGTATGAAATAAATACAATTGTCCGAAATGGGTAAATAGTAAAAGTGAAAAATGGAATGGGACTTCAAGGTCTGTGAACGCTAGCAGATCTACCTCGAGTCTCCTGTGTGAAGATGATATGAGCTGACGCACCTCAAGTGCCGCTGTGACTAATACCAATATCTGCATAAGAAGTACATAAGTGTAGTATGAGTACAACTGACCCAATATACTCTGTAAGTGTCGAGCCTAACCTCGACAAGATAGTGACGAGGCTATGACAAGACACCTACGTAAATAAACATGTATAAGTAAATATAAAGTATCAAAATAATACAAAGAATGATAAAATACTTACTGGGAGGGGACATGCAAAAATGGGAAGATATACTAAATACGACAAGTATGAAATCACGAAATAACCAAGTAAATCACCAAAACTAGAAATCAGTCAAATCAATGATACGCAAATAGCACGACATCACCCTTCATGCTTTTACCCTCGTCCTCGCCATGCAATAGTATGAATATAATGGCACGACATTACCCTTCTTGCTTTTACTCTCATGCTCACCATGTAATAATATGAATGAAATGACACGACATCACCCTTCGTACTTTTACTCTCTCCCCCCATGCAATAATGTAAATCCAAAGAGTAAGCAATATAAGAAATGATATTACTTCAAATATGGTGCCAAGATATCAAACTTCAATTTCCAAAATATAATGCGAAGCGAATAATTAAGGAATTAATAATCTAATCTAATCTAATCATTGATAACATAATTAACGAAACAATAAAATACGAAGAAACAAGTTCCACCGACATGCTCTAACCCTATTACAATACATAAGTACTCGTCATCTCGCATATACGTTGTCCCCACACATAAAACACATATCAAATAGATCAATAAGTCCTAATCCCTCAAGTCAAGGTCAACTAGGACACTTACCTCACTTTCGTAATCAAAGAAATCAACCAACCACGACTTTGCCTTTTGAACAAGCCTCCAAACCAACTAAATCTAGCAAATTATCGATCAAATGGTTCAAAATAAGCTTTAAAAACTACTCATTAGTGAAAAAGGGTTCAATTTTGATCATTTTTAAAAAGTCAACAAAAGTCAACCCCGGACCCGCTTAATCAAAACCAGAGGTTCAGACCAAAACCCGAATATCCATTCGCCTCTGAACCCAGTTAAGTGATTTGTTTCGAAATCCAAACTCAATTTGAGGTCTAAATCTCAATTTTATAAAATTCTTAATTTCTACCTAAATCCCTAATTTCTACCATAGAAATCCTAGATTTGATGGAGAAAACACATGAAAAGTAATGGGTAATTGAAAAGAGATGGATTAAAGTTGTTTCCCAACGATATTGGTAAGAAAATTCTCTTGGAAAATTACCTCTAGAGTGTTTAGGGTTGAGAAATGGTGTAAAATGAGCTAAGTCTCGATTTTCTTTTCTTTTACCGGTCGCAGATGTTTCAATTGCGAAGTCTTGTTTGCAATTGCGAAAATCACAAATATGAGACAAGGGTCGCAAATGCGAACCCTGTCGCAGAAGTACAGAAGTCGTAATTGTGACAAAAGGCTCGCAATTGCGACAAAAGGCTCGCAATTGCGAATAGGCCCACCTTCGCAAATGCCAACATCACCTTCGCAAATGCGAAGATAAGTCAAGAGTACACTGAGTCCCAAATGCGACCACTAACTCTTCACAAAACGATCATTTTCCTCGCAAATGCGAGGTTCACGCAGCCCAAACTATGCTCGCAAATGCAAGCCAGACCTCGCAAATGCGAGATCTGTAGCATACACCGGAATTGTATTGCACCAACAACCTTTGCACTACTCAAACTTATCTGAAACATGTTTGAAACTCACCCGAGCCCCTAGAGCTCCAAACCAAACATGCACATAAATGTATAACATCATCTGAACTAGCTCGCACGATCAAAATACCAAAATAACACCTAGAACTACGAATCAGACATCAAAATGCATAAAATTTTATAAGAAACTCAAGAACATTCAAATTCACAACCGAGCGTCCAAATCATATCAAATCAACTCCGTTTTGCACCAAATTTTATAGACAAATTTTATATAGTAAAATGAACCTATATCAAGTTTCGAAATAAAAATCCAAACCCGGTAGCAATAAAGTCAACCTACGGTCATACTTAGGAGTTCTTTAAACCTTCAAATTTTTAGTTTTTGACAAATCACATCAAATCAAGTTAGGGACTTTCGAATTAAATTTCGGGCATATTCCCAAGTCCAAAATCACGAAACAGACCTATCGAGATTGTCAAAATATTGATCCGAGCCCGATTATACAAAATGGTTACCGTAGTCAACTCAAATTATTTTTATGGCTAAAATTCATATTTTCTTCAGTTTTTCACATAAAAACTTTATGGAAAAATATACGAACTGCGTACACAAATCAAAAATCACTAAACGGAGCTAGTTGGGGTCTCAAAACACGAAAATAAAGGCTAAAACTCAAATGACCTATCAGGTCATCACATTCTCCACCTCTAAAACAAACATTCGTCCTCAAACGGACATAGAAAGATACATGGACTAGTGAAAAAATATAGGTATCTACTCTGCATATCAGACACAGATTCCCACGTAGATACCTCGATCAGCTGACCTCTCTACTTCACTTTAATAGAAGGATAACGCTTAGACCGCAACTTCCGGACCTGCGGTACTAGAATGGCTACCGACTCCTCATCATAAGTGAAATCCCTATCCAATTGGACTGAGCTGAAATCTGATACATGGGATGGATCACCGTGATACTTTCGCAACATGGAGACATGGAACACCAGATGAACTGATGATTAGCTAGGTGGAAATGCAAGCTTGTAGGCCACCTCACCTACTCTCCCAAGGATCTCAAAGGGTATGATATACCTAGGGCTCAACTTGTTGTTCTTCTTGAACCTCATCATACCTTTTATGAGTGAAACCCGGAGCAAAACCCTATCTCCTACCATGAATGCAATATCACGAACTCTCCGATCAACATAACTCTTCGTCCTAGACTGTGATGTACGAAGTCGGTCCTTAATCATCTTGACCTTTTCCAAGGCATCTTGAACCAAATCGGTACCCTATAACCGAGCCTCTCCCGGATCGAACTAACCATCTGGAGAATGACACCACATCCCATATAAGGCCTCACAAGGAGCCATCTGAATACTAGATTGGTAGCTGTTGTTATAGGCAAACTCCGCAAACGGAAAGAACTGATCCCAAGAACCCTCAAAATCTATAACACAAGCACGAAACATATCCTCCAATATTTGAATGGTGTGCTTGGGCTGTCCATCCATCTGGGGGTGGAATGCTGTACTCAAATCAACCAGTGTGCCTAACTCACGATGCACGGCCCTCCATAAGTGCGATATGAAATATGTGCCCCGATCAGAAATAGTGGATACCGACACACCGTGAAGACGAATAATCTCGTTAATATAGATCACAACCAACCGCTCTAAAGAATAGGTAGCTGCCACTAGAATGAAATGTGCCGACTTGGTCAACCTGTTCACAATTATCTATACTGCATCAAATTTCTTCGAAGTTCATGGGAGCCCAACAACAAAATCCATGGTAATACACACCCACTTCCACTCAGGAATCTCAAGTCTCTGAAGAAAACCACCATGCCTCCGATGCTCGTACTTCACCTGATGTCAATTCAAACACCGAGCCATATACGTAACAGGGCAGAGCTAGAGTGCCAAGAGCGGGTTCAACCGAACCCAGTAGCTTTGGTTCGAACCATGTATTTTTCAAAAAAAAATCATTGAATATGGACAAATTATTAATTTAGAACCCAATATGCTAAAACGATTAAAATTCCGAACCCATAAGCTTGAAATCCTAGCCCTGCCTTTGAATTACAAAACTATATCTTTCTTCATCCTTCTCCACTAATAATGCTGCCTCAAGTCGTGATACATCTTGGCGGCACCTGAATGAATGGAATACCGCGAACTCTAGGCCTCCTAAAGAATCAACTCACGAACCCTATCCACATTGGGCACACAAATCCGACCCTGCATCCTCAACAACCCATCATCTCCAATAGTAACCTGCTTGGCATCACCCTGCTGCACCATGTCTTTAAGGATAAGCAAATGTGGGTCTTCATACTGATGCTCTTGGATGAGCTCATACAAAGAAGATCAAGAGACTGTGCAAGAAAGAACCCGACTAGGCTCCGAAATATCTAACCTCACGAACTGATTGGCCAAGCCTGAACATCTGATGCTAGCTGTCTCTCACCAACTAGAATATATACAAGGCTACCCATACTTACAACCTTTCTACTCAAGGAATCGGCCACCACATTGGCATTCCCAGGATGATACAAAATAGTAATATCATAGTCATTCAACAACTCTAACCACCTCCACTGCCTCAAGTTGAGATCCTTTTAGTTAAACAAATACTATAGACTCTGATGATCGGTGAATATCTAACACGACATGCCGTAGAGGTAATGCCTCCACATCTGCATAAACAATGACTGCCAACTCTAAGTCATGAACAGGTTAATATTTCTTATGAACCTTCAACTGCTGAGATGCGTATACAATCACCCTTCCATCTTGCATCAATATTGCACCAAGCCCAATATGTGACGCATCAGAATACAAAGTGCAGGATTGAACCTGTGGGTAACACTAACACTGGGGCTGTAGTCAAAGCAGTCTTGAGTTTTTGAAAGCTCAACTCACACTTATCGGACCACTTGAATAAGGCAACCTTCTAGGTCAATCTAGTTAATGAGGCTGCAATGGATGAAAATTCCTCCACGAATTGGCGATAATAACCCGCCAAACCCAGGAAGCTCTGAATTTCTGTAGCTGAAGTAGTTCTAGGCCAGTCTGAACTGCCTCAATCTTCTTAGGATCCACATTAATTCCCTTGGCCGATACAACATGACCCAAAAAGGCAACCGAGTCAAACCAAAACTCACACTTTGAAAAACTTGGCATATAAATGACTATCTCTCAGAGTTTGAAGTATAACCCGAAGATGCTTCTCATGCTCCTCTCGACTGTGGGAGTAGATCAAAATATCATCAATGAAGATGATCACAAAATAATCCAAATAGGGCTTAAATACCCGATTCATCAAATCCATAAATACTGCTAGGGCATTTGTCAAACCAAATTACATCAATAGGAACTCATAATGCCCATACCGAGTCCAAAAAGCTATCTTAGGGACATCCAATGCCCTAATTTTCAACTAATGGTAGCCAGATCACAAATCAATATTTGAAAATACTTTGGCACCCTGAAGCTGATCAAATAAGTCATCAATCCTCGGCAACGGATACTTGTTCTTGATGATGACTTTGTTCAAGTGCCGATAGTCTATAAACATCCTCATCGTACCATCCATCTTTTTCACGAACAACATTGGTGCTCCCAGGGCGAGACACTAGGTCTAATGAATCCCTTATCAAGCAAATCCTGCATATGCTCCTTTAGTTCCTTCAACTCAGGTGGGGCCATATGATATGGTGGAATAGAAATGGGCTGAGTGCTTGGAGCCAAGTCAATACAGAAGTCGATATCTCTATTGTGTGGCATCCCTGGTAGATCTGCATGAAACACCTCTGGGAATTCATGCACGACTGGTACTGAATCCATGGAAGGAACCTCCGCTCTAGAATCACGAATATAGGCCAAATAAGCTAGACATCCCTTCTTGACCCTACGCCGAGCCTTCACATAAGAAATAACCCTGCTGGTAGAATGGCCAGGAGTCCCCTTCCACTCTATTCGGGGCAGCCCCGGCATGGCTAAGGTCATTGTCTTGGCATAATAGTCCAATATAGCGTGATAAGGTGACAACCAATCCTTGCCCAAAATAACATTAAAGTCCACCATATCAAGAAGTAGGAGATCTACACTAGTCTGAAGACTCTGATTAGAAATAACACATGAGCGATAAACACGGTCTACAACAATAGAATCTCCCACAGGCATGGACACATACATAGGAGCACTCAAAGAATCATAAGGCACACTAGATATGAAGTAAAATAGGATGATACGTAGGAATAAGTAGAGCTCAGATCAAATAGAACTTAAGTATCTCTATGGCAAATTGGAACAATACATGTGATGACGCCGTTAGATGACTAGGCCTTAGGTCTAGCTGGGAATGCATAAAAATGGGGCTAGGCCCCACCACTCTAATCTCTGCCTCTCGGATGGCCTCTAGCTGGATGGCCTCCACCTCTAATGGCCTGACCTCCGCCTCTAATGGCTTGAACTCCACCTCTGGCAGCTTGATTCCCACCTCTAGCTAGCTAAGCAGGTGGTGAAGCAACCGGTGCCGGAACCATGGCATGAGAACTCTATTGTGGCATGCTACCCTGGGACCTAGGGAAAAATCTAGAAGGGTGCCTCGGATCTACAAAAGTATTACAAGCCCTCGGCTGCTGTGACTGCTAACCCTGGAACTGGCCCTGTCAACCTAATAACCACCCTGATAACTCTGGATTAGAGGTGTTCTAATAAGAGCTGATGGTGTATTGTAGGCTAGCTGCACAAGATGGGATACATAAGGATCACGACTACCCGAAGCACCGTACCCCAGCCTCCAGATGAGGCACCATTGAAACCTCCAAAATGAATAGGCCTCTTATTAGATACCGCTCCCCTCTCCTGACCTTGAGCCATCTTGATCCATCTAGCAATCTCTAAGGCTTTCTGGAAAGAAATATCCTCTTCGGTCTCCTTCACCATCTGTAGCCTAATACTGAAAGTAAGCCCATCTATGAATTTTTTCATTCTCTTTTTCTGAGTAGGGAGTGAGATAACTGCATGGAGAGCTAGGTCCACAAATCGGGTCTCATAATGGGTAATAGTAGTGCTACCCTACTGAAGGAGCTCCAACCGCCAACGATACTCCTCTCTCAGAGTGAATGGAACAAACTTCTCTAGAAATAGCTGCGAAAATCGATCCTAAGTAAGTGAAGATGAACCAGCTGGTCTGGTCAACACATAATATCTCCACCATCTCTTGGCAGAACCGGCTTAAAGTCGACCCCGTTGGTCTCAACAATACCAATGTTGCACAACACCTCATGGAAATAATCCAAGTAATCTTGTGGGTCCTCCGAAGGTGCACCACTAAAGTGAATAGTGAAGAGCTTTGTGAACTTGTACAATCTCATCAATCCCTCAATAGGCATCACGAGCCTCTCCCTGGTCTGTACAGTAGTAACCTGCTGAACTACCCTAACTGGCTGGACTGTTGGAGTCTGATATATGGGAGCCATCTGCTCCTAAGTGTGAGTAGCGGGAGTCTATGCTCCACCTCCAACCCGAGAGACGGCTGGTGCCACCATAAATGCACCGGCCCAGGCCACAGTCTCTATAAGGCCAACTAAACAAACTAGAGCATCCTAAAGCACCAGAGTGGCTATGAATCCCTCCGGGACCTGAGAGAGTCCGACTGGTGTAATCTGAGTTGGGATATCCTCCTCATGATCAATCTGAGGCTCCACTATGGTTGCTGCTGCTCTAGCTCTAGGATAAGCTCCGCCTATGGCTCGACCTCGGCCTCAACATCTACCCTTAGTAGTAGCTGCAACAGGGGGCTCCGGCTCCTGTCCGGTTGTGGATACTGTGCGTGTTCTCACCATCTGCGAGAGAACAAGAATGGATTGGTTAAAACCTCAATGATAGAATAAAATTGCACGATAGGAAAAGAAAGAAGTGAATTTTTACCTGTAACTCCATAGCCTCTAGAAGATAAGTACAAACATCTCTGTACCCATCTTCTAGACACTACTATGCATGCTCATGGCCCGTGAGACCTAAGAAACCTAGTTCCCTAATACCAACTTGTCACGACCCGAAATCCCAACCTTGGGATCGTGATGGCGCCTAACATCCACTTGCTAGGCAAGATGACGTGAAGTAATTAATTAACCAATGTTAACAGTTAAAAACACAATAAAGATATTCAACAAGACATAAAATACAAGACTGACGCATCACTAATATAAACCACATGACACTATCTACTCCCAGATATCCGGAGTCATGAGTACATGAGCAACTAGAAGTCTACAAAGAGAGTCTAAAATAAATAAAACTGTCTGAAAGGGGTAAATAGTAAAAGTGGGAAATGGAAGGGGACTTCAAGGTCTGAAATTGCAGCAGATCTACCTTGAGTCTCCTGTGTGAAGATGATCTGAGCTGACACACCTCAAGCACTGATGTCACCATACCAGTATCTAAACAAGAAATGCAGATAGTATTAGTACAACCGACCCAATGTTCTCCGTATGTGTCGAGCCTAACCTCGACGAGGTAGTGACGAGGCTATGACAAGACACCTACATAAATAAACCTGTACAAGTAAATATAAAGCAGCAATTAACACGAAGAATGATAAAATACTAATTGGGAGGGGACATACGAAAATGAGAAGATATAGTATATACGACAAGTATGAAATCACGAAACAACCATGTAAATCACCAAAACTGGAAATCAGTCAAATCAATGATACGAAAATGGCTTGGCATCACCCTTTGTGCTTTTACTCTCGCCCTCACCATGCAATAGTGTCATGATTCAAAACCCAACCTATTGTGATGACGCCTATGATGGTACTAAGCAAGCCGACTGTTGAGACATTTCTAGTACTTTCAACTTTGAAATATATGCAAAATAGTTTAAATAAATAAACATATCATAAAACGGGACCGAATAACATAGTTCAATACATAGTTTTCTCAAAATTGGGATGTCACTGAGTACATGCGCATCTATATAATGACATAGTCTAGTTCACTGTCTGGAAAGTAGAACTGAAATAATAAACTGAAAGATAGGGAAGGACAGTCAAGGTCTACGGTTGCCAAGCCGCTACCTCGATGATCTCCGAATGTCTGAATTCTGTGAATCAGCAACTGCCTTGGCAAGAAACACCTAGATCTACACACGAGGTGCAGGGTGTAGCGTGAGTACAACCAACTCAATAAGTAACAAATCTAACCTTTGGACTGAAAGTAGTGACGAGTTTGAATATTACATCCGACTTATAATATTAACAATACAGAAAGTTACAGAAAATATGACAGTGATATATCAGTAATTCATAACCTACAAATAACGGTACCAGAATTTAGACATGCTCTTATGTTTTGCAATAAAACTCAACACAAAACAGGGCAGATTCAGCCCAGGGTAGATCCAGTCCAAATACAAATAAACCAGGGCAGATCTAGCCTAGATGTAAATAACTGCTAGCATTGCACCCACTATGGATGTGCAAACTCCAGAGGGGATGATCCAGCCCAAGCGTTATAATAAGCCAAATCTTGGCATCAATTAGTAAAGCTTGTTGTAGTGTGCAGCCTGATACAATGATATCACTCATAATAGACCCTCATTCCCACTCAATCACTAATCTCTCTAGTCTCTCGGGCTCACCAGAATCATGATAATCAACCAAAACAATGATAATATAATATATCAAATAACGGACAATAAAGACTGGGACATATTATGCAAATAATAGTTGTGACTAAGTACAAATTGACAAATTAAACAAATAATTCAAGATATAACACGATCTCTGTGGGTCCTAAAAGTACCAACATAGAGCCTAAGCAGGATTTCTAATATGATTAGCAGCTCAATTGTTCTAACACATTGTGAAAATACGGATAACGACAAGATTAATCAACTATACAGTTCCATGGAATCGACCAAATCACAAATCCTATGGTGCACGCCCACGCGCCCGTCACCTAGCATGTGCGTCACCTCAACACCAATCACATAATACGAAATTTGGGGTTTCATACCCTGAGAACCAAGTTTAGAAGTGTTACTTACCTAAAACCATGCAAATCTCAACTATAACAAGCCCTTGCCTCGCGAAACGGCCCTCGAATTCCTTAAATCTAGCCATAAACAATTCGATACAATCAAGACGAGCTAAAGGAGTCAATTCCATATCAAGTTACTAAGTTCTTAATCAAAAGTCAAAAAGTCAACTAAAAAATTGACCCCGGGCCCACATCTCGGAATTCGATAAAAGTCAAAAAATTCGAACACCCATTCAACCACGATTCCACTCATAACAAAATTACTCAAATCCGATACAAAATTTTTGATCAAATCCCAAAAATTTGGCCTAAAAACTTTCCTCCATTTCCCCCTAATTTTCCAACCCAATCACTAATTAAATGATGAAATAAAAGACATAAACATGGAATTTAACCAAAATAAAGTAAGAATAATTTACCCAAACACTCCCTTAAAAATCTCTTCAAGAATTGCCTCCAACCGAGCTCCCAAAATCAAATTTGTGATATGAACCCAAACCCTCATTTTTGAAATATTTAAAGTCTCCCCAGATATCCTTAATCGCGATCGTGAGGCAATTTTCGCACAACTCAGCTGCCCAGAATTTCAAGCCTACACGAATGCGTCAGTCCTCACGTGAACGTGAAGCATTGCTTCTCTAAACCTATGAGATCGCGACCCTCTTCACATGATCGTGAAGAACAAACGCGTGTGAACCCAGCTCCGTCCTTTCCTCTTTGCGAAGGCGACCTCAGCCACGCGTTCGCGATGAATTAAATTCTCCAGCTACGCGATTGCAGCCCTCTTCTCGCGAATGCGTAGAGAAAAGTCCACTACTGCCCAAATAAGCCTACACGATCGTGGACCTTCCCATGCGATCGCATATAAGGAAACCAGATTAGAGACACCAAAAAACTTCAGCCAACCTCCAAGTCCAAAATTGATCTGTTAACCATTTGAAATCTACCCGAGGCCCCCGGGACCTGAACCAAACACACAAAAAAGTCCTAAAACACGATACTAACTTAGTCGAGCCTTCAAAACATATCAAACAATGCAAAAATCCCCAGAGCCGAACCAACTACCCCGGCAAGTCACACAACAACTGATAAGCATAA
The DNA here is from genome assembly GCF_000393655.2 of Nicotiana sylvestris. Taxonomy (NCBI): domain Eukaryota; kingdom Viridiplantae; phylum Streptophyta; class Magnoliopsida; order Solanales; family Solanaceae; genus Nicotiana; species Nicotiana sylvestris. The sequence continues at coordinate 101,484,568 of NC_091064.1, forward strand.
AATAAGCAGTAAATAGGGGAACAAGGTTACAACTCTCAAAATGACCGGCCGAGTCATTACATCCTTCCCCTCTTAAACAAACGTTCATCCTCGAACGGATCTAGAAATGTTCCTGAGTCTCAAATAGACATGGACATCTGCTATGCATCTCCCGCTTGGTCTCCCAAGTAGCCTCCTCAACTGGCTGACCTCTCCACTTCATCTTTACTAAAGCTATGTCCTTTGACCTCAAATTTTGAACTTGCCAACCTAAAAGGGCCAAAGACTCAACATCATAAGTTAAATCACCATCCAAATTAACCGTGATGAAATGCAAAACATGAGACGGATCACCGACATACTTCCAGAGCATAGATACATGAAACACTAGATGAACACTCGACATACTATGTGGCAAGGCAAGCTTGTAAGCCACCTCTCCAATCCTCTGAAGCACCTCAAACGGCCCAATATACTGATGGCTTAGCTTGCCCTTCTTCCCGAATCTCATGACACCCTTCATGGGTGAAACCTTGAACAGTAACTTCTCCCCAACCATGTAGGCAACATCAAGAACCTTCCGATCGGCGTAAATCTTCTATCTAGACTGTACCGTGAGAAGTCGATCCATGGATGCAAATCTCAGCCAATCACTCCAAAGAATAAAGCATATTGGAAGGATACTATCGGAATTCAGCTTAGAAATTTACTATAGTGCTTGACGAAGGCGAGGGAACTCCATGACTGGTTGACCTGAAGAATGATTATGATTTCTGTGTGTTTCTTTCATCATTGGTAGTATACGGAAGTGTTGGAATGAGGCTTTTTTTGATAAGAGGTTTATTACCGGTATTGGGTTGTTTGAGCAGGTGCTGTGATTAGAAGTTATCGCTACAAGTAGTTGAATTATGTGGTATATCATGTGACTACATCTTGGGTTACAGATATGTCTTGATACAGCTTGTTCGGACTTATACAGTGTATATATGTGAGATTCTGATCTTATACATGATTTCGGAAGTGGAAATTTAGTTCTAAGGTTTATGGGCTTGGTTGGATTGAGAACTTTCAGTTATGTTGTGCTATTGGACCTCTATGGGATAGGGTGACGTGGGATCACCCCTGTGTATTTGCATGGTACGGTTACACAATGATTTGTTGGCTATTGGAACAACTCTAGGCACGTTCGAGGACGAATGTATGTTTAAGTGGGGGAAGATGTAACGAACCTATCGGTCGTTTTGAGCATTTGCACTTCGCTCGGTTGTTTAAGGGCATGAGTAGCTCCATATGATGTATTATGACTCATGTAACTCATCGGTTTTGGTTTTCAGGTTAATCGGAATAGATATGGAAGAATGATTCTCAGCTTGAAGCTTTAAATTTGAAATGTTTGGCCAAGTTTTAACTTTTTAAAATTTGACCGCGGATTGCATTTTTGATGGTTCCGTTAGCTCTGTTGGGTGATTTTGGACTTAGGAGTGCGACCGGATTGTGATTTGGAGGTCCGTGGTGGAATTTGGCTTGAAAAGGCAAAAATTGGAATTTTGGAAAGTTTTACAGGGAGTGTGTTACGCCCTGCAGTATTACGTCGATGTTATGCTCTGCAATAATATATTATGATGATGTTACCCTCTGCAGTAGTATATTGCGGTGATGTTACGTCCTGCAGTATTACACTACGATGATGTTACGCTTCACAGTATTAGGTTGTGACAGAGTTGCACCCAGTAGTATTACATTACGATGATGTTATGCTTTGCAGTATTAAGTTACGACGATGTTGCATCCTGTAGTATTGTACATTGGATTTGTCATAAGGTAATTGACATCATGAAAACTATAGTTTTCAGACTATCTCATATTTTTCGATGATTTCAGTAAAGGATTTGGGTTTTCACTGATATACTTGAAAAACAGAATTATTTTTTGGAATTATGAAAAAGGCTGAGCAGTTAAATTCCGAGTTACTTATTTTATTATTTGCTTTGCATTGTTATGAACTGTTGTTGGTTGTTGGTGTTGGACCCGACCTTTGTTCCAGCTCATTGCTACTTTCAACCTAAGTTAGGTTTGTTACTTATTGAGTACATGGGGTCAGTTTTACTCATACTACACTTCTGCATCTTGCGTGCAGATGTTGACTGATGATGTTGATGTGATCGACAGGAGCTGGGATTGAAGATGTTACTATGTTACGGTTGTAGCTGCCTCTTGTTCATGGTAGCCTTAGATTTATAAAACCATGTTTATGTACTTTTCAAGTAGATGATGTATTTACTTCATACCAACTTTGTAAACTCTATTCTTAGAAGCTCATGAATTGTACTACCAGTCCTTGGGAAATGTATAAGATTCAGAAATTTCTTTTGTTTAATTGTTTTACTATTATTATTGGAATTGGACATTTATTAGTTGGATTACCTTGCAGGTTGGGTTAGGTGCCATTACGGCTAGTGGATTTTTGGTCGTGACATATTGGTATCAGAGCTCTAGGTTCATAGGTTCGACAAGTCATGAGCAAGTGTCTAGTAGAGTCTTGAGGATCGGTATGATGACGTCCATACCTTTCTTTGAGAGGCTACATGGCATTTAGGATATACTTTCCATCTTTCTTTTCTTATCATGCCGCATCGATTCAGCTTGAAGGGTAATCCTTTGAATTCCTTCCATGCATTCGTATGTTTACATGAGTGCTCGGTATAAGCTGTGCATCGACTGGTTGTGATTTCCATGGATAAGGTGCGAGATGTTATTTCTATACGCTAATGAAGGGCTAATATGGAGGACTTGAGGCAAGGTTTTGATTGTAGCTCAAGCACGGGGATTTCGATTGTGTGAACATATGCTATTGGATTTATATGTCCGGTAGTGCTCTTGTTAGCGGATTTGTGGTTGGATGGCTACATGATGAGTATGATATGAATGCGAGATGTGTTCATATGGTTTGAATGTGACGAGAAAGGTTTGCTTGAGGTGTAGAAAGGACTATCGGGTGCTTGATTTCTGTCTTGATATGACACATAGTCTCGAGTTATGAGTATATTGGAAGATCTTTCATGATGTTCAATTGTGGGACGAATTAGATTCTCATATCCTGTTGATAAGTTTAGAATCAGGAAAATTAAGTGATTGCGTAGTAGTTGTTACTGTGGAAGGGTATAGAGGGATGTCAGTTTGAGGCGAAGTAGGTGGATTATAACCTGCGAGGTAATCTACGAATGTGTGATTTTATGATATTATGTGGAGGGTTTCTTTTCTACCAGTGGGTTATATTTGTGCGATTTGAGGTATTGGATGGTTTGTGTTACACGAGCTTATGAAGGATTTAGTTGAATTTTAGTGTGGGATTTTGGCAGCATCAAAGTATGGGTATTATAAGTTATCAGATGTTTTATTCCATGGCATTGAGCCAAGTGAGAGAGTCTGCTATTGATGACTGGATTGAGTGATAATGTATTGTAATGGTTTCGGTTTGAGGTATATTTATGAATCAGTTATGACTTGCAGAGGTTGAGAACGAGGATGACTCGAGTAAGGGAATTTTTGGATACGTATTGTATTACACTCAATGGGTATATGGGAATCATGGAATAAATCGAGTTTGTTATTTGTGATGGATGTATTGTGCTGGGAGTAGGGGTCTACTCGATTGCTTAGAGATGTGAATTACTTTTTAGGGCGTTGGTGCGCAAATGGGGCACATGTCATTTGGTCTGTTTGGTTGGTCTAGTTGAGAGTTGAGCAAAGTGGAAGACTCTTGGGAATGGTCCTAATGGATTCAAGATTTAAATGTAGAAATTGGAAATTTTCAGGATTGGTATATGGCTAGGGTCTGAGATTTTTCATTGGATGGTGTCGAGACTTGTGGCATTTCTATATCCTTATGGATTCTATATTTCAGTATCATGAAGGTGAAGAAAACGACTTTAAATTCACAAAAGATCTCTTCAGAGTAGGTGTCTCGGTTGTGGTACTTTTGGGGTGCTTAAGAAGGAATACAAGGTTTATGAGCCTTAACGCAGTGTGGTTTTATGCTAAGATCTCTTGTGGTGAGCATTGGGTTAAGGGTTGTAGTCTATGGGCAACGAGAAGATTCAATTTGAATGAAATTCGGAAGGAACACAGAGAATCAGGACAACTTGGTAGAAGGTTGGATCAGCATAGTAATTGATATAATCGATTTCTTGGGTACTTATGATGTGGCTAGTCTCTATAGGTGTCTCGTGGTAATGCTCCTAGGTTTTTGGTGAACTACGTGGCTTGGTTGAGTCAGAAAGATTTAGTTTTGATGGCTTGATTATGTGCAAATGGGTTTCGAAGAATTCTCAAAGGTTTCTACCACGGTTCGAGGAGTATATTTACTGGCATGAGGAGCATGTGATGTATAGTGATGTTCTCCGGATGAAATCAAATGGAAAGTTCTTGGCTAATTGAGTATGTAGTTGCTTGTGACTCAAAGTGGATTATGAAGTTCTCGTATTTTTCATATGATGGCATGGTATATGCGTGTGTTGTGTGGGATCGAGATTTGCATGTGCAAGGTCACATGTCAGTTTTGAAGGGAAGGACATGAATTCTTAGGCAGCATAGACGATTTCTGATGACTAGGTGAATGATCTTACTATTTGGTATTGCTTAATGAGAGTATACGTTTCAGAAGGGGCAATGTGTTTTGATTTATGTATACTTCATTGGCACTACGACACTCTCCTGGTTGATCGACTATTGATATTCTAAATTTTGCTATGTGGCACGAAAGAATTGTAGAAGTATTCCTCGTGGGATGATCTATGAGAGATGTGTTAGGTATTTGGGCGGTGGAGTTGGGATCAGATATAGTGATTCGTGTGTTCTATGGATTTGGAGACTGAGAGTTCTCATGAGCAAATTGTATCATGGTTGTGGACTATGAAGTCATGGCCGAAGCTAGCCAGATGATAGTATGTGTAATGATTCATTCATTGTGGACTTTTGGAGGGTTATTTATTTGTGGGTGACTAGAGTTGATTTGGGGGGTCCTTTAGTAGGCCCAATTAGGATGTGTATTCTATACAGAATCGGATTGATTGGCTCCATACTGCTATTGGTGAGGGATGTACCATTCCGTTGTTGTTGAGCTTATTTGTCTTCTGAAATGATCTATGAGTTACTCTTTTATGCTATGAGGAGTTGTGAGTTGTGGGTTATAAGCACACCTGGTGCGGTTCTATTGGGGTCTTATAACGGAATTTGGGCGAGATGAGTATTTGAGTTTTGCATGATTGATGGCTAATTAGTTATGTTCTTTCGGGTTATGTGTGACATTGTGTCATTTGTTTCTCCTTGTTATGGTAATGAACTTTGGGTACTTGATGTCGAATTTCGCGTGGTTATTAATTTTGAGTATTCAACACCTCAGTGCTCAAGCTACAGGCAAAGCCCAGCCTCAAGTCCTCCAGACTGGCCCAACATCAACATACAGAAATCACATCTCACCCCTCATTCAAGGAATCACAAGCTGTCGATGCACAGCTGATACCGAACGTTCATGTGCGCAAACGAACGCGTGGAAGGAATTCAAAGAGTTACATTTCAAGATGAGTCAATGTAACACAATAAGAATTCAAGAATGTGAAGTTTTCCTAAGGGTTCTACAGCCTCTCGAAGATAAGTACAGACGTCTTCGTACCGATCCGCAAAACTCTACTAAACCCACTCATGACTTGTGAGACCTATGTAACCTAGGCTCTGATACCAACTTGTCATGACCCAAATTTACCATGTCGTGATGGCGCCTATCATAGTACTAGGCAAGCCGACACACTACCAAAACCAATCAATATTTCCATTTTAAGATAAAAACCAAAGTTATTTGACAATAAACCTTCATAAGAAGTTTAAATCAAAACAAAAGTGCGGAAAGAAAGCCCGACATAGGGGTATCACCGGTCATGAGCATATACTAAGAAAAATGTCCGATCAAAAACTAAAACTAATACAGTGTAGGAAAAACTACTAATAACAGCTAAAGGAAGATAGGAGGGAGAAGAGCAGGGCTACGATTGCCATGCAGCTACCTTGCTAACTCCACAAATCCGCAACGGATGAAAATCATCAATAGCTAGCACGTTCAGCAACCCCTGGATCTGCACACAGGATGTAGGGAGTAATGTGAGTATGCCAACTCAGTAAATAATAAAAGTAAATAAAGATCGAGCAATAAAACATATACAGTTTGTATCATGAAATCTCTGTAGAATATTGAAGGCTTTTAAAATCAGGGTTTTGAATCAACTCAGCTCAATTAAATCCAATTTCAGTAAAACCATTAAAGAATCTTTCAATAGTTTGAAGCGAAGTGATAAAACAATGAGTAAAAAAATGATGAAAACATAATCATCCCCTCGGGCAAAACTCACTCGTATACAGCCCCTCGGGCAACATAAATCATAAGCAGCCCCTCGGGCAAATATCACTCGTGTACAGTCCCTCGTGCAAACATGAATCATAAACAGCCCCTCATGCAAACATTACTGTCACTCATATACAGTCCCTCGGGCAACATAAATCATAAGCAGCCCCTCGGGCAAACATCACTCGTATACAGCCCCTCCGGCAAACATGAATCATAAATAGCCCCTCGGGCAAACATCACTATCACTCATATACAGCCCCTCGGGCATACCTCACAATCACTCGTAAACATCCCCTCGGGCATAAAATGAGTCAAGAACAGCCCCTCGGGCATAACATCATATCACTCACTTAGAGTACCCGTGCTCACTGGGGGTGTACAAACTCCGGAGGGGCTCCTACAGCCCAAATGCTATAACAAGCCACCTTGTGGCATAAATCAATCAGGCCCTCGGCCTCACATAATCATGAATCAGTAACAACATGCTGCGGCACGCAGCCTGATCTCATAATATCCTCACAAAATAGGCCCTCGGCCTCACTCAGTCATAAACCTCTCAAGCCACTCGGGCTATCAGTAAAAATAGGGTGCTCAGCCCAAAATAACATTTTATATGCATCAAAACGGGTAATAAAGACTGAGTTTATGAAGTCGGTGAACATAGCATGACTGTGTATAGATCTTAAATCAAAACAGTGAGAGGATAATAAGAAAAGACTTCTAAGATCCAAACAGTTTTGGCACAAGGCCCAAATATGGAATTCATCCCAATTTATAGAAATTCTTTCTAAAATACATAAGTATCATAGTTTCAACCAAATACGCAACTAATAGTTACTACAGGACAGATCAAGTCACAATCCCCAACGGTGCACCTCAAAATAGTAAAACAATGGGTTTCATACCCTCAGGACTAGATTTACAATCATTACTTACCACAAACCGATCAAATCTCCACTCCGCAATGCCTTTTTCCCTTCGAATCGGCTTCCATTCGACTCGAATCTTGCCACAAGCAACAAAATACGATCAATATAGGCTAAAGGAACCAATTCCACAAGAAAAATACCAATTTATAATCAAAACCCAAAATTGGCTCAATCCCGTCCCCCGAACCCACATCTCGAAATCTGACAAAAGTCACAAAACTAGAAAGCCCATTCACTCACGAGTCTACCCATACCAAATTCATCAAAATCCGACATCAAATGCCCATTCAAATCCCCAAAATCATCTCTCCAATTCTCTTCTATTTTCCTCCCAATTTTCACCCTAAATTTCCCATTTAAATGATAAAAATCAAGATACAATCATGGAAGTTAACCAAAATTAAGTGAAGAACACTTGCCCTAATCACTTCTCTGAAAATCTCTTCAGAAATCGCCTTCTACGGAGCTCCCACTTCCATTTTATTTTATGAACTCAAACCCCTCGTTTTGAATCTTTTAAATCTGCTCAGTTACACCTTCATCGCGATCGTGGAAGCACCATCGCGATTGCGAAGAGGAAGAAAAGATACTCCTGAATAACCCTACGCGATCGTATAATACCATTCGCGATCGCGTTAAGCACCGCTGACTGAACTATGCATTCGCCGAACTAACCTTGCTAACGTAGAGAGATAACCATCCTGCGTCAGCTCAGACCTAACACTACGCGAACGCGATGCTCCATCTGCACACCCTATGCGAACGTGGACCCATGTTCGCGAACGCGTAGAAGAAACAAGCAGCCTCAGACCTTTCTCTTACGGGACCGCGTCCTTCTCTCCGCTATCGCGATGAAGAGAAGAGACACCAGAGAACAGAATCACACCAGCACTAAAATCATAGAGAAATATAGCCCGAAGTCAATTCGAAACACGTCCGAGCCCCTCGGGACCCCGTCCAAACATAGCGACAAGTCCCAGAACATAAAACGGACCTCCTAGAGGCTTCAAAACACACATACAACATCAAAATGGCGCATCACACCTCAAAATCGAAATCATTGAATTTTAAAATTTCAACTTCCACCATCGATGCTGAAACATATCAAATCACATCTGATTAACCTCCAAATCACAATTCGGTCGCGCTTCTAAGTCCAAAATTATCCAACGGAGCTAACGAAACCATCAGAAATCCAATCCGAGGTCAAATTCTAAAAAGTAAAAACTTGGTCAAACCTTTCAAATTTAAAAGCTTCAAGCTGAGAATCATTCTTTCATATCTATTCCGATTAACCTGAAAACCAAAACCGACGATTTACACGAGTCATAATATATCATATGGAGCTACTCATGCCCTTATACAACCGAGCAAAGTGTAAATGCTCAAAACGATCGATCGGTTCGTTACGATTTTATTTTACTTTGAATATCTCTACTTCCATTCCTATCATCCTGTGTGTTTTTCTGTTTTAAATAAGCTTTTGTGTTACTTATGGTGACAATAGTTATCTTTATGGAGTTACGATAAAGACAACTTTCAACAAAAAGGGAATCTTAATTGCAATGCTAAATAAGTTTTTTTATTTCTTGCATATGACATAAGTAATAATCTTAGAGTAATAATTACTAGCTTTTTTTTGGTAATGTCAGATTCTCAGACGAAACCAAAGCAGTGGAATATACTAACTGATAATTAAGAACTTCTATATAATAGTTTTTTTATTGAGTGAGCTATATAAGATCAATATTTTTTTAGGAACATACATTTGTCTTTTATTACTCATATACAAATTTTCAATTAATTTTCATGTAATTTTTTAAAAAGTTTCAGGCCTCATTGTTTTTTTAAGATTAAGACGTCTGAGCCTGAATACATATCTGAATGTCAAAATGTGTATTAAGATTAAAATATTTGAATTTGAATACATATCTGAATATTAAGATCTGTTTTAAGATTAAAATACTAAATGATTAAGACTATTTATTTTTTAAATATCTGAATATATTGAATTTATATTAAGATCTGTGTTCCGAGAACCCAATTTGCTCTGGTTAATAATTCTTGATTTGCATGCGCAGTCCGTTTCTTTTTCGGGAAGTTTTTATGTAAAAACTGAAGAAAATGTGAATTGTAGACTTAAAATAATTTGAGTTGACTACGGTCAACCTTTTGTGTAAATGGACCCAGATCGATATTTTGACGATCCCGATGGGTGCATATCATGCTTCTAGATTTGGCCGTATGCCTGAAATTGAATTCGGAAGTCCCTAACTTGATTTGATGTGATTTGTTGAAACTAGATATTTAAAGGTTTAAAGAATTCCTAAGTTTGACCGTAGGTTGACTTTATTGCTATTGGATTCAGATATCAAACTATAACACCTCCATTCTCCAGGCGGGCTTCTGACTTCCACCATTATAACATACACCTCCATTCTCCAGGCGGGCTCATGACTTCAACTAATTCTTAAAAATATAACACCTCCCTTCTCCAGGCGGGCTCCTGACTTCAATAAACCTTAAAATATAACACCTTCATTCTCCAGGCGGGCTCCTGACTTCAACTACTTCTTAAACTGTAACACCTCCGTTCTCCAGGCGGGCTCCTGACTTCCACTATTTCTTAAAACATAACACCTCCATTCTCCAGGAGGGCTCCTGACTTCAACTACTTCTTAAACTGTAACACCTCCATTCTCCAGGAGGGCTCCTGACTTCAACTATTTCTTAAATATATAACACCTCCATTCTCCAGGCGGGCTCCTGACTTCCACCATTATAACATACACCTACATTCTCCAGGCGGGCTCCTGACTTCAACTAATTATTAAAAACATAACACCTCCATTCTCCAAGCGGGCTCCTGACTTCAACTACTTCTTAAACTGTAACACCTCCATTCTCCAGGCGGGCTCCTAACTTCAACTATTTCTTAAATATATAACACCTTCATTCTCCAGGCGGGCTCCTGACTTCAACATAACACCTCCATTCTCTAGGCGGGCTCCTGACTTCAACTATTTCTTAAACATAACACCTCCATTCTCCAGGCGGGCTCCTGACTTCAACTACTTCTTAAACTATAACACCTCCATTCTCCAGGCGGGCTCCTGACTTCAACTACTTCTTAAATATATAAAACCTCCATTCTCCAGGAGGGCTCCTAACTCCTTCAACTTGAATCATCTTCTTTCAGAACTGCTTCCCTCCAAACTGGTGTTTTATTCCGCTGAAAACTGCTGGGGATAACACCGATATTTTATTCACAAATATGTTATTTTCCTTCTTCAAAGACTACTTCCTTAAAGCTGGTGCTTTCACTTCTCTGAAACCTGCTGGGGATAACACTGCTGGGGAATTATCTTCCTTCTTTAAGATTAGTTACTTTCCTCCTTTTAACAATGGTGGGGATGACACTAATTCAAAGACCACTACCCTTAAAACTCGGGTTATCTTTCTTCTTCCAAGATTTCTTTCTTTAAAACTTGTATTTCCTTCTCCCGTATACTACCGGGGATTCCACTTCCTTCAAACTTGTGTTATATTCCATCTTTCCCAAGTGGCTATCTGATTTTTGAGAAAATTTTTGCAAGGAGAGAAAATTTTCTGCCCCAGTTTGAGAATCTTCTTTGTGGCCATGTCTTCCTGCTGTCAATAATATTTCCTTTCCCTTCTTCAAATCAAAGAAATATTTGTTAGTTTAAAATGTGGTGAGTGGTCGTGCCACTTCTGCTGGGGATGGTTTTTCCCTTTTTCCTTTCCCTGCTTTGCGCTCTATTACAAAACTTGTTGGGAATGACATTATTTACTGGTGATGATATTCCTGCTGGGGATGGTTTTTCTTTTTCCTTCCCTCCCCGCTCTGTGTTGTCCGACCATCGCGGAACTTGGTCGATAATCTGTCGGAGTTGTTCCTGTATCTCGCAAATCTGCTGGGGATCCTCTTGGAGTTTGATCCACAATTTTTCCACTGTTGTTTTTCTGTTTTTCTCCAACTTCCCCTGGAATCCTAGATCAATCCATCATCTGGTCCTACCACGAACGACTTTCTCGTTCTATTGCATTATTTTTTGGCCCGTCCTATCCACATTGTGCTTTTGCACCATCTTGACAACTGGTAATAAGCTCTGAAAATCCTTTTCAAAAACAAACTGCTAGGGAGATAAAGTCTTTAAACCAAGAAATGAAGAAGTGATGATTTCAAAAGATAAAAAGAAGAAATTTCGCTCAACAAATGTTGGGGAAAAGGAAAGAAAAGAACTCATCTGAATGATATAACCGATCCCAACAATCATGTCGTGCATTCCGGATTAACCAACCTAGTCTATTTGTATCAATCAATCTTTCAGACGACGTCATCTTTCTGGGGATAAACAAGCACTCAACTCTGTGCCAAATGCGGATTTTTTCCGCCAATCTTGTCTTGTCGCCTCATAGTGCCCTTCGAGAGGTTTTCACTAATAAGACTCTCTCGTTTCTCTCAACTCCCGTCGTCTTATGGTGCCTGTGAAGGTTTTCACCGATAAGACTCTCTCGTTTTATTTCTCTCATCTTCCGTCGCCTTATGGTGCCTGTGAAGGTTTTCACCGATAAGACTCTCTCATTTTATTTTATTTTTCAGCTGGGGATTGGAGTGCTGCCGATATGACTCTCTTTGCTGGGGATTCTTTTCGGCTATCAATTCATTTCCAGTTCATGATCCTCTTCTTTGCTGGGGATCGGGGTGTTATCCCCGACTTCCATTTGCATGACTTGGCACTTCTCGGATACTGATCGGAAGGTCTTTTTTGGAAATCAATATGGGTTTTCGTGTATGGCTAAAGAAAAGGGGTATCAAGAGTTCAAAATAATTTTGATGGGTAAAACAGTACAACTCTTGGAATCAAGCTTTCTTTCCAAAATTACAAACACAAACTTCTGCCCCAGTTTTTCTTGCTTGGGGATTTTTATTTTTTGTTACACTATGACCGAGCCGTGAGGCGCCTACGTATCCTTCTTTGAGGAATCAGGTCAAACGTAGTTCCCAATTCCTTTGTTTTTCTGGTGACTTTTCTTTTGTCTTTATTATCATTATTTTTCTCTTCTTTTTTTCTTTCGTTTTCATTAATGATTCCAAAAAAGGGGTATGAAAGAATAAATAAGGCTCAAAAGGGGAAAAAAAGGTCAAAGTATTTGGATAGAAGAAAGAATTGCCTCCGTCATTTCATTATCCGATAAATGCCAAGTACAAACAAACAACGATTACAATCAAAAGAAATCATACATAATATCTCTTAACTGCGTCAGAATTGATAGCCATGTCGATGTATTTCCCTTCGATATCTGGTAAACATAGAGCGCCATTGGACAACACTCTGGTTACAATGAATGGCCCTTGCCAATTCGGGGCGAACTTGCCTTTTGCTTCGGCCTGATGTGGCAGGATTCGTTTCAACACCTGCTGTCCAACTTCAAATTTCCTGGGACGCACCTTCTTATTGTATGCTCTTGCCATCCTCTTCTGATATAACTAGCCATGACATACTGTTGCCAATCTCTTTTCATCAATTAGGCTCAACTGCTCTAATCGAGCTTTGACCCATTCATCATCATCAGTCCCAGCTTCAGCGACAATCCGAAGAGATGGAATTTCAACTTCCGCCGGTATCACTGCTTCAGTTCTGTATACCAACGAATAAGGGGTTGCACCTACTGAAGTGCGAACAGTAGTGAGATATCCCAACAATGCAAATGGTAGCTTTTCATACCATTGTCTCGAACCTTCTACCATCTTCCGAAGTATCTTCTTTATGTTTTTGTTGGCTGCCTCAACTGCTCCATTCGCCTTGGGACGATATGGGGTGGAATTGCGGTGTGTAATCTTAAACTGCTGACATACTTCTTTCATCAAACCGCTGGTAAAATTAGCACCATTGTCCGGGATGATCACTTTTGGGATCCCAAATCTATAGATGATATGGGAATGAACAAAATCTACCACTGCCTTCTTGGTTACCGACTTGAAAGTTTTAGCTTCAACCCACTTAGTGAAGTAATCGATGGTCACCAAAATGAACCTATGACCATTCGATGTTGCTGGCTCAATTGGTCCAATGACATCCATGCCCCAGGCAACAAATGGCCATGGTGCTGACATTGTATGCAATTCTGTCGGCGGAGAATGAATCAAATCACCGTATATCTGACACTGATGGCATTTCCGCACGAATCTGATACAATCACGCTCCATAGTGAACCAATAGTACCCTGCTCGAATAATCTTCTTTGCCAATACATATACGCTCATATGTGGCCCACAAACTCCAGCATGTACCTCTGTCATAACTATCGTGGCTTGACTAGCATCTATACATCTCAGCAATCTCAAATCTGGTGTTCTTTTGTACAACACTCCTTCACTAAGGAAGAATCCATTTGCCAATAGCCGAATGGCTCTCTTTTGATCTCCGGTGGCCTGCTCCGGGTATATCCCCATCCTAAGGTATTCCTTGACATCATAAAACCACGGTTCGCCATCCATTTCTTCCTCTATCATGTTGCAATAAGCATGCTGATCACGAACCTGAATATGCAATGGGTCAACATGAATTTTGTCTGGGTGATGTAACATCGATGCCAAAGTGGCCAAAGCATCGGCAACCTCATTATGAACTCTTGGGATGTGTCTGAACTCCACTGATTGAAATCGCTTGCTCAGATCGTGCAAACATTGTCGATATGGTATGAGCTTCAAATCCCTTGTTTCCCATTCACCCTGAATCTGATGCACCAGGAGGTCCGAGTCTCCCAAGACCAAGACGTCCTGGACATCCATGTCCGCAGCTAACCTTAAACCCAAAATGCATGCCTCATAGTCAGCCATATTATTGGTATAATAGAAACGTAGCTGTGCCGTAACAGGATAATGATGTCCTGTTTTAGAAATAAGTACCGCTCCTATTCCAACTCCTTTTGCATTTGCGGCTCCATCAAAGAAGAGCTTCCAACCTGGTTCCTCAGATAATTCCAACTCATCTACATGCATTACTTCTTCATCAGGAAAATACGTCCTCAAGGGCTTGTATTCTTCATCAACAGAATTCTCGGCCAAGCGATCAGCCAATGCTTGGGCTTTCATGGCCGTCCTCGTCACATAGACGATGTCGAACTCCGTGAGCAAAATTTATCATTTCGCTAACCTCCCTGTGGGCATAGGCTTCTGGAAAATATACTTCAGTGGATCCAAGCATGAAATGAGATAAGTAGTATATGATGACAGATAATGCTTCAATTTATGGGCCACCCAAGTTAGGGCGCAGCATGTCTTCTCGAGTTGAGTGTACTTAACCTCATAGCCTATAAACTTCTTGCTGAGATAATAGATGGCTTGCTCCTTCCTTCCTGTAATGCCATGTTGCCCCAGTACGCAGCCACATGAATTCTCCAGGACCGTTAGATAAAGAATTAACGGTCTTCCCGGCACAGGTGGAACCAACACAGGTGGATTTGATAAGTATCCCTTGATTTGGTCAAATGCTTCCTGACATTCTGCCATCCATTCTACCACAGCATCTTTCATCAGTAGCCGAAAAATGGGCTCACAAGTTGCCGTGAGTTGCGCAATAAACCTGCTGATATAATTCAACCTTCCCAACAGACTCATTACTTTTGTCTTGTTCTTCGGCGGTGGCAAATCTTGGATGGATTTGATCTTTGACGGGTCCAACTCAATACCTTGCCGACTGACGATGAATCCCAACAGCTTTCTAGATGGAACACCAAATGCACATTTGGCCGGGTTGAGCTTAATATCATACCTTCGATGTCTTTGGAAAAACTTCCTCAGGTCTGCTACGTGGTCTTCCTGATGCTTGTATTTTATGATCACATCGTCCACGTATACCTCAATCTCTTTGTGTATCATGTCATTAAACACAGTAGTCATTGCTCTCATGTATGTTGCCCCAGCGTTTTTTAAGCCAAAAGGCATTACCCGGTAGCAATAAGTCCCCCACGGCGTAATGAATGCCATCTTTTCCGCATTTTCTTCATCCATCAGAATCTGATGATACCCAGCATAGCAATCTACAAAAGACCCGATATCACATCCGGCACAATTATCGATCAAGATATGGATGTTGGGTAATGGAAAGTTATCCTTGGGGCTTGCCCTGTTCAAATTGCGGTAATCGACATACACTCTAATCTTCCCATCTTTCTTCGGCACTGGCACCACATTAGCCAACCAATCGGGATATTGAGTGACCCGAATAACCTTTGCTTGCAGCTGCTTGGTTACTTCCTCTTTAATCTTCACACTTACGTCTGTTTTGAACTTCCTCAATTTCTACTTGACGGGAGGACACGCCGGGTCAGTGGGTAGTTTGTGAACCACTAAATCCGTGCTTAACCCTGGCATGTCATCATACGACCATGCAAAAACGTCTTTGAACTCAATAAGTGCTTTGATTAGTTCCTCCCGGATATTCGGTGCAATGTGGATGCTTATTTTAGTTTCTCTGGTATCATCTGCATCCCCTAAATTGATGGCTTCTATGTCATTTAAGTTGGGCTTAGATTTCTCTTCAAACTGGCTTAACTCTCTGTTTATCTCTTCAAAGGCTTCATCCTTATCGTATTCCGATCCATTATCATAACCGACCCCTTGTATAATTAGATCGGAATCAGATTTATTTTTTAGACTGGGATGAAGATCCGTTGTGCATGCCATGTCATTAGAACCAATATAAAGAGAACTATTCAGAAAGAGAAAAGAAGAAAACAAAGTTAAAACAAAATAAGAAGAAAAAACTTTCACTTTATTAAAATACGGGATAACAGAGTTTCACACTTTGCCGAATACAAAACAAAACTGGATTACAACCCTGGAATAATCCAAAAACAAGAAAGAAAAATTAGAGCCCACTACCAAGACTCCCTCCGAGTAGGAAGGGGAGTAGCCATCCAATTGTTGATATTGGCCCTAGGCCCCACAAACTGTATGTCTGCCTTACTGGAACCTTCTCCAGCTTCTATCATGTTGACATCAGCGAACAACCTTTCAAAACCTTCATTCAAATCTCCATCTGGCCCCATCAGTGGTCCGAGAACTTTTGGGACCGACAGCTTCCTGATACCTGCTCTGACAAATGATCTGGATAGGCGCGGGATTGGCTTGGGAAGGACCCAGACTCTTTTCTTCAACTTGCAGGCTCGTATCACATCCACCACTGTAGGTTTGAACCCCAACCCAAAGGTGTCCAGATTTTTGGGCAAAGAAACTGGCTGAACAATACCCTGAAGATCAGCCCCTAAACCTTTGCCTGGCACAAACCCGTTCTTCAACATCTCCGAGGCTACCATGACAGTCGCAGCTGCGATCTTGGGAAGTGAAAGGTCCTCGCCTTCAGAAATTTTACCCACTGAAACTGTATCGAAAACCTGGTAAACCCACGGTCCCTTATCATCAATAGTCTCTATGAAGGGCACGATGACATCACTTATGACGTTTGCATTGTCTTCCCCATGCAATATGATCTCTTGCCTATCCCACTCGAATTTGACCATCTGATGTAATGTAGAAGGCACTACTTTGGCGGCGTGGATCCAGGGTCGCCCCAACAGAAGATGATATGACACTGCCATGTCTAACACTTGAAACTCCATGGTGAACTCAACTGGACCAATTGTTAACTCAAGTATGATGTCACCCACTATGCCTGTACCACCACCATCAAACCCTCGAACATAGATGATGTTCTTGTGAATCCGGTCACCATCGACCTTCAGTTTGTTCAATGTGGACAAAGGACAGATATTGGCACTAGACCCATTATCAATTAGTACTCGAGTGACTACCGAGTCTTCGCACTTCACGGTCAGATAAAGGGCTCTATTATGTTCTGTACCTTCCACGGGCAACTCGTCGTCTGAAAAAGTGACCCTGTTGACCTCGAAAATCTTGTTTACTATTTTCTCTAGATGGTTCACAGAGATCTTATCCGGAACATGGGCTTCATTCAGAATTTTCATCAACACCTGGCGGTGCTCGTCTGAATGGATCAACAATGATAGTAATGAGATCTGTGCCGGGGTCTTCCTCAGCTGCTCTACAATGGAGTAGTCTTATGCCTTCATCTTCTTCAAAAACTCCTCTGCTTCTTCCTCCGTCACTGGCTTCTTTATTGTCATAGGATTGGCCCTTCTCAATTCTGCGGGAGCAAAACACCTTCCCGAACGAGTTAACCCCTGGGCCTCGCATACTTCTTCCACAACCTCCTTCCCATTATGCATCACCGTCACTTGATTGTAGTTCCATGGCACAGCTTTCCCACTTGTTATCGGCAACTGCATTACTGGCATGATAACAACTGGTTATACGTGGACCCCCTTCACAACCAACACTGGTGTGCTTGATATCCCTTGCACCGTTACTTTGACCAGCTCTGGGTTCTTGGCAACATTAGACAAACTCTTCCCCATCACCACCACTGGTTTGACTTTTACCCTTTCTGGCTGTACTACCCCTTCTCCACTGGTCAACTTTTCTTTCGAACTGGCACGGATCATCATTACCGTTTGTGAAGGCTTCTTGAGCTTCCCTCCTTCGTGCACTAGTTCGATCATGTGGGTGTCGTGGTGTGCCGGCAGCGGGTTCTGATTGATGTTGGGTGCTTCTGGCTCCTGGACCTCGATCCTATTGGTGTCAATAAGATCTTGTATGGCAGTCTTCAACTTCCAACACTTCTCAGTCTCATGCCCGGGAGCCCCCGAACAGTATTCACAGCTTACCTAGTGATCCAGATTTTTGGGAAGAGGATTTGGTAATTTGGGCTCCACAGGACTCAATAGGCCTAACTGCCTCAATTTGTGGAATAGAGTAGTATAGGTTTCTCCCAGCGGAGTGAATGTTCTCGGCCTCTGCACCCTTTCATTCCTGAAAGTCTGATTCCCACGAAAACATGGTCCTGAAGGATTCCTGTAGGCCCTTGGTGGTGGATATATGTTTTGTGGATGTGGATATGTGTTTTGTGGAGGGGGATATGTATTTTGGGGAGCCATCACACACCATTGCGGGCGAGCCGGAGGCTGGGTGTAAGTTTGGGCGTGATAGACAAAGAAATATGGCTCTTGTGGTAGGTAGTAGGGCTGTGGAGGTCCATATGGAATGTGTGGGTAATTTGAGTGATGGGGTTTAGGTTGGTAGTGAGGGGGGGGACCTCTGGATCTGGACCAAGTACCTGCCTCGACTGTTGCGACATCTTCCCTTTTCTTCTTTCCGAGCGCACCTCTCGTGCCGCTCTGGATGGCCTGAGTGGTTGCTTTAATCGCCGAATAGCTTAGGAATTTGTTGGACTTAAGTCCCTCCTCAATCATACCGCCCATTTTTACTACTTCGTTGAAAGATTTGCCAACTGACGTTACCAGGTGACCAAAGTAAGTTGGCTCTAGAGTTTGTAGAAAGTAGTCCACCATTTCCCCCCTTCTCATCGGAGGATCAACCCTTGCTGCCTGTTCTCTCCAACGGAACCCAAATTCTCGGAAGCTTTTCCCCGGCTTCTTCTCAAGTTTTAGAAATGTAAGATGGTCAGGGACGATCTCAAGGTTATACTGGAAGTGACCTGCAAATGCTTATGCTAGATCGTCCCAGGTATACCACCTGCTAGGATCCTGCCTCGTGTACCATTCCAGTGCGGACCCGCTTAAACTTTGACCAAAATAAGCTATCAGCAGCTCATCCTTTCCACCTTCCCCTCTCATCTTACTACAGAAACCTCGTAGATGTGCCATCGGATCACCATGTCCCTCATATAGATCGAACTTTTGCATCTTAAAACCTGCCGGCAATTGAACATCGGGGAATGGGCACAGATCTTTGTAGGCCACACTGACTTGGTTGCCTAACCCATGGATATTCCTAAAGGATTGCTCCAGGCTTTTAAACTTTCGAAGCACTTCGTCTTGCTCTAGGCTCTTAGCTGGCTTTTCAGTCTCTACCGGGAGCTCGAAGTGAGTATTATAAGTATGAGGCTCGGGTGCTTTGAAGGTTGGTTCAGGGGGTAATATTGGTTATCGTGAGCCTAAAACAACGGCTCGCTGGATGATCTTTGCAGTGTGGCTGGTGGGGGTGCCACGAAAACAGGGACATTTGGTGGAGGAGGGTTCTGGTTGGGTTGTGAAGCTTGGGATCAAAGGCATTTCTTCCCTGATAGTATTGGTGACTGGGGAAGCTTGTTGAAGGGCCGGGGGGAGGGTATTCCAGCGTGTGTCCTGGTGGGAGAGTGGGAATAACGGGAGGGTTAGGCACTTTTTGCACCCTAGCTAAGGCCAGGTGCATTTCTTTCATCTCCTGTCTCATCTTATCCATTTCCTCCTTCAACATTTGATTCTCCGTCCTTTCATCCTCGACACTTTGGTCTGAACTAGTCATGCTTTTTAGTACGGGCCCTTTGGATCTTGTTTGGTAATGGTAATCTGCCAGAACGTTTTAACAAACTAACTAGTTCGAAATCTCTGGATAAACAACAAACTTGTTAGTGTTAGAGTTTAACACATATTGCAATTTCACGTTGGGGGATGCAATGTTCCTAGGCAGTTTAACCATTTCTAACATGTCTCTGCTTCGACCGCATGCGTCATTTCAGTTTACTTTGTTTGTGCCTTGTTTAAGTGTTTTCGAAACTTTCTTTATCTCTCTTTTTATTTTCTTTCTTTTCTTCTTTTCTCTTTTTTTTTCCTTTTTTCTCTTTTTCTTTTTAATGGTGGTCGAATCTTATGTGGATTTCCTACGTATCATGTCCCCGCATGAATCAGACCGGGCGTAGTTCTGCCCTATAATTGCAAAAAGCAAAAAGATAAATTTTTGGAAATTTTCGATTTTTCATTACCAAACATTCTATTACAAACCAGACGCTTCTTAGAAAGGAAAATAACAGACTCGAAACCAAACCAAGTACGAACTCAATAAACTCAATAACTACCGACTTACTCTGATGCGAAATAAAGACAGACTCTAATAGACAACAGACTCTAAGAGAAAGAAAATGCAGATTCAAACTATGAACTCTTCAAGGTTTTGAATTTGGGTGCCCGCGGGGCGTCATTCGGCCTCGCCGCGGGTTTAGGGGTAAGGTTCCTTTCCAGCTATTCCAATTCATACATAAAGTGCTTCACGAATATCGTCACCACCGAGAAGAAGGTAGTACGGGTCATGTTTTCACACTCCCGACATTTCCTGGTCATAGCACGAGCAATAGTCAGAATCTTGTTCCTGGTTCAGTCTTTCTCTAGGAGTAGGCGTTCTATCTGATCCCCTCTAACCTTCAAAACCCGAGAATCATGCAGATGTTGTTTCTGTAACTGCTGTATTTCATCTTCCA
Organism: Nicotiana sylvestris; assembly: GCF_000393655.2. Classification (NCBI taxonomy): domain Eukaryota; kingdom Viridiplantae; phylum Streptophyta; class Magnoliopsida; order Solanales; family Solanaceae; genus Nicotiana; species Nicotiana sylvestris. The sequence goes on from NC_091064.1 coordinate 101,505,234, forward strand.
TCGAGGCCATCAGATTATAGCAGTGTTTACTCTCGGTTTCAAAAGCCTTTGCTTGTTGAGCCGCCTTGCTCTCTAGGGTGATCGCTTTCCTTTTTAGACTGATAATGGTCTTTTCATAATCTTTCCTCGCCTGCTGTAAGTACTGTGTGCGCTCTTTCATTCTTTTTGCTCCTTGTGCCTGGAGTTGTGCTATGGTATCCTCAGATTTCTTCAAATCATCCCAGCACTCACCAATTTCCTTTTTCAACCCTTTTATTAACCGCTCACCCGACCGACTCCTTTGTTGTTTGTCAGCATCTCTCCTCATCTGTCGGATTTGGGCTTTTAGCACCTCATTTTCTTGGGCCATTTTGCTCTTTTCTCCCCGGTCGGCATCAACTTGCAGACTATTTTCAAATTCCAGGTCTCTAATTTGTTGCCTCATCTTGCCTACGTCGGCCTGATATTCGCGCTCTCTGGCCAACCAGTCCCACGGTTCTCGTGACGCCTCAACGAACTCTTGAATGTGCGGTTTTTTGGTTGGCCGTTCTGGTTCGTCTCTTATAATGCCCTTCTTTCTGTAACAGGCGAGATAAGCCGGTGAGACTTCGGCTCTGGACAGGTCGCGCACTCGGGTGCTTACCGTCAAATACTGGCATTCATTCCATATGTAACGGACGGTTTCTTCAGGAAATTGGTCGTCGGTGCTTATCTCGACTGTATAAACACTGAGATTTTCATCTAGGTGTACCACCTGGCACCTTCCTAACTGTCTTATCACCCCGTAGGGCGCATAAGGTTGAATACCTCGGAGTCCCATTAAGAGGAAGTAAGGCCCTGTGGCGGGCATGTACACAATTTCTTCAACAGGAAGCCAACCCAATGTCCACCCTATTTGTGCTGCAGTGATGGCGCGAAGGCAAGATACCCAGTCTTCAGACCCTTCTGGCAATTTGAGCCCTGAAACCCTCGTGTTATATCCTTCAATGCAACCTTTGTTTGTAGATCTATAACTCATATACTAAGGATGATGACACAAGTGCTCGATAATCCACATCTATAATAACAAATTGCATCCTTCGAAAAAATGTGCTCCGGCTTTATAGGTTGTGAGAGCTCGGTACATCTCGGACACTATCATAGGGGCAAGCGTGCTTTTGTTGTTGGTAATAAGGACCTTGACGACTCCAGCCATCTTCAAATCAATATTTCTGTCTTTCCGAGGAAACACCACAATGCCTAAGAACACTACCATGAAGGCGAACCGCCTGTGTTCATCCCATTTTGTCCGATTCCCTCTGCTGCAAACCCCGCTTTCCAGATCGTCGAACCCTCCTATATGCCCATACCTCTGGTATATGAATTGCAGAGTAGAAAAACCCCTATCCAATTCAGAGTACGGGACTCCCTTGCTTATCTTTAGCAGATCCATGAACTTGTGCGAATTGACGGCTCTTGGAGCAATCAGATATTTGTGCCTTAGCCCCTCAGTAACCTGCTACCTCTTCTAAGGCCGGGTCCCAAAATGTAACCAAAGCTTTTATGATGTCACATCTGGATCTAACGTTCAACAAACTGGTGAGGCCTCCCAGATGTGATTTGATCTTATCTCGCTCTGACTCTTCCAAATCCTCCCACCACAAACACAACTCCAAAGGGATCTTGCTCCTAACTGTTACCGACAGACTTGGACACGTGCTCATTCTGCATGTTTGTTTGGGGTGATTAAGACTCATCGGACTCAAAGGAAGAATTGACACACATTTAAAAACTCCGGTCTTGTCAATACGGCCTTTCAGCACTTCGAAGAAGATTTAAAGGCTGTGTTTTACTAACCGGACAAAACCTTAAAAAAATGACCAAAAGTGGCTGTTCTCGCAAAAATAGCCTTCCGGCATCTTTTTAGGGACATTCGGCTATTTTTACAAGAATGGAATCAACCCACTTATTTATGACGAAAAAATTAAAATTTTTGACATCTTTTTGGCTATTTTTGCAAAAGGGAAAGTTGGACCCGATGAGGGTTGCCTACGTATCTCACATCTTGTGAGAATCAAACCGGCGTAGTTCGGGCAACGAAAATAACCTAATCTTGAAAACAAAACTTGTTTAAATAAATTACACTAAAAAAAACATTTTTTCATTTTTCATTTTTTTTTCCTTTTTTTTTCTCTTTTTTTTTCCTTTTTTTTTTTCGATATTCCAGTATTGTCAGAAGCCGGTCAGCATGCAAGTCTGCGGCAAATAAATGCGTAAAACAAACAGGATGCAGCAGGATAGTCTTTTCATTTCAGGTTGCTTGTCCTAGACGGACCCAACCCCTGTGTTGAGTCCCCTAAGTCAAGTGCACATGATGCAAATAAGCGTTCCTACTAGGGATCCGGCATGAGGTTTTGTTATACTAGGTTTATCCTAGGTGTTTGTTCTAGACTTGGCTTACCCGAGCGGACTACTCGAGCCGAGGATGGGAACTGCGTACTGGTAACCAAAAGATCATCTGGTTTTGCAACTCCTCCGAAACCTTGTTCTATTTTGGGATATGACGCTAACAAAAAAAAGTCACGACCAGCGTGCACTCCTCAAGAGAAAGAAGAGAGGGATTTTGTAGCAGTTTATATATACAGTTCAGATAATATCAAAGCAGTAAAAAGCAACATTTAGCACATTAGGCCCAAACATGTAATAAAACTCGATAATAAACAAAGCCAAATATAACAATTATTTTAAGCTCGAACTCTTGAACCCTGAACCAGAGATTCTGGGTTATGTCCCCAGCAGAGTCGCCAGAGCTGTCACACCTCCTTTTTCAGCTACACCCCACAGGGGGCGTAAAAGGGAGTTTTTCCAATTAAAGGACAATCGAAACGGGATTTTATTTAAAGATTCAGAGTCACCACTTGGGAGATTTATGGTGTCCCAAGTCACCAGTTGAATCCCGAATCGAGGAAAATATTGACTCTATATTACAGTCCGCGAACCAGAAATCCGAGTAAAGAATTCTGTTAACCCGGGAGAAGGTGTTAGGCATTCCCGAGTTCCGTGGTTCTAGCACGGTCGCTCAACTGTCATATTCGGCTCATTTATCTGATTTTTAATATGTTGAATCTATGTTCAGATTTTAACTGTGTACCGCTTTTATTATTATTAATACGGTACTGAGTGACTGGGCATGATGAGTAGAAAGTGTGAGACAGTGAGATTGAGTACTCTAAGAGTGTGAGTACATGATTCATCTCTGAGATACATGGCATTGGCATGCACACATTACATACCGGCATAAAGATGCATTTTCCTCATGCTGTACGGTATCACGTCATTCATGAATTTTCACACACATTGATATATGGGCATAGAGAGGTATTTCACACTTGCTATCTGGAAAACAATAAAACATCTTATTTATTGTGGAAAGGATTTTTAGAAAAAATACAGTTTTCAAACTATCTCATATTTTTTGACGATTTCGGTAAAGGATTTGGGGTTTCACTAATATACTTGAAAAGCAGAACTATTTTCTGGAATTATAAAAAAAACTTAGCAGTTTAAATTTCGAGTTACTTCTTTTATTATTTGTTTTACATTGTTATGAACTGCTGTTGGTTATTGGTCTATGTTCCAGCTCGTCACTACTTTCAACCTAAGGTTAGGTTTGTTACCTATTGAGTACATGTGGTCGGTTGTACTCATACTACACTTCTGCACTTTGCGCGCTGATGTTGACAGATAATGTTGTTGTGATCGACGGGAGCTGGGATTGAAGATGTACTTGTGTTCCGGTTGTAGATGCCTCTTGTTCATTGTAGCCTTAGATTTAAAACTCTGTTTATGTAATTTTTAAGCAGATGATGTATTTACTTCATACCAGCTTTGTCAACTCTATTCTTAGAAGCTCATGATTTGTACTACCAGTCCTTGGAAAATGTATAAGATTCAAAAATTCTTTTGTTTAATTATCTTATTAATATTATTGGAATTGGATAGTTATTAGTTGGCTTATCTAGCGGGTTGGGTTAGGTGCCATCACAACTAGTGGATTTGGGTCATGACATCAAATCCCCAAAATTTGGTCCAAGAACTTTTCTCCATTCCCCCCCATTTTTCCAACCCAAATCACTAATTAAATGATGAGATAAAAAACATAAAAATGGAATTTAACCAAAACTAAGTAAGAATCACTTACCCCAATCACTCCCTTGAAAATCTCTCCAAGAATCGCCTCCAACCGAGCTCCCAAAATCAAATTTGTGATATGAACTGAAACCCTCGTTTTTGAAATATTTAAAGTCATCCCAGACATCCTTAATCGCGATCACAGAAATTGCCTCGCCATCGCGAAACACAACTAAGCTGCCCGAAATTTCAAGCCTATGCGAATGCGTCAATTCTCACACGAATGTGAAGCACTGCTTCCCTCAACCCACGAGAACGCGACCCTCTTCACGTGATCGCAAAAGAACAAATGCGTGTGAACCTAGTACTCTCCTTTCCTCTTAGCGAAAGGGACCTCAGCCACACGTCGAGATAAGTTAAATTCTCTAGCTACGCGATCGCAACCCTCTTCTCGCGAACGCGTAGAGCAAAGTCCACCACTGCCCAAATAAGCCTATGAGATCGTGGATCTTCCCACACGATCGCGTATAAGAAAACTAGATCAGAGACACCAGAAAACTTCAGCCAACCTCCAAGTCAAAAATTAATCCGTTAACCATCTGAAATCCACCCGAGGCCCCCCGGACCTCAACAAAGCACACCAACAAGACCTAAGACACGATATAAACTTATTCGAGCCTTCAAATCACATCAATCAACGCAAAAATCACGAATCGTGCACCGATTCAAGTCTAATGAACATATGAACTTCCAACTTCTACATTCGACGCCGAAACCTATCAAATCAAGTTCGATTTACCTCAAATTTTGCACACAAGTCATAAATGACATAATTGACCTGCCCCAACTCCCAAAACCCCAATCTGAGCCTGGCAACCATAAATTCAACACTCGGTCAAACTTTTAAATTTTCAAACTTTCGCCATTTTAAGCCTAATTCAACTATGGATCTCCAAATCACTATCCGAACACACTCCTAATAAAAAATCACCGAACGGAGCTAACGGAACCATCAAAAATCAATTCCGGAGTCATAAACATAAGTTTCCCAACCTTGAGACTAAGTGTCTTAACTCATTCCGAAACATCCACGGAACCAACTCAACTACCTCGGCATATCACATAGTAACTAATAAGTATAAAATGAGCAATAAATATAGGAACAGGGCTACAACTCTCAAAACGACCGACCGGGTCATTACAAATAGTATGAATATAATGACACGACATCACCCTTCGTGCTTCTACTCTCATCCTCACCATGTAATAATATAAATGAAATGACACGATATCACCTTTTATGCTTTTACTCTCATCCTCACCATGTAATACTATGAATGAAATGGCACGACATCACCCTTCGTGCTTACTCACATCCTCACCATGCAATAATGTATATCCTAGCAATAAGCAATGCGGAAAATGATTTAACTTCAAATATGGTGCCAGGATATCAAACTTCAATTTCCAAAATATTCAACATATTTGAAATAAACAATAAATATGAAGTGAATAATTAAGGGAGTAATAATCTAATCTAAGCATGTATAACATAATTAACAAAATAATAAAATACGAAAAAATAAGTTCCCCCGGCATGCTTTAATCTAATGTCATTACATAAGCACTCGTCACCTCACATATATGTTGTCCCCACACATAAAACACGTAGAAAATAGACCAAAAAGTCCTAATCCCTCAAGTCAAGGTTAACCACAATACTTACCTTACTTCCGTAATAAAAAAAACAACCAACCATGGCTTTGCCTTTTGAATAAGCCTCCAAACCAACCAAATCTGGCAAATTATCAATCAAATGGTTCAAAATAAGCTTTAAAAACTACTCATTAATAAAAAAGGTCCAATTTTGATCATTTTTGAAAAAGTAAACAAAAGTCAACCCCAGGCCCGCTTGGTCGAAACCAGAGGATCGGATCAAAACCCGATTATCCATTCACCCCTGATCCTGGTTATGTGATTTGTTTCGAAATCCAACCTCAATTTGAGGTCTAAATATCAATTTTATAAAATTTCCAATTTCTACCCAAATTCCTAAATTCTACCATGGAAATCCAAGATTTTATGTTGAAAACACATGAAAAGTAATGGGTAATTGAAACAAGATAGATTAAAGTTGCTTATCTATGATTTTGGGAAGAAACTTTTCTTAAAAAATTGCCTCTAGATTGTTTAGGATTGAGAAATGGTATAAAATGAGCTAAGTTCCGATTTTTTCCTCTTTTACCCAGCTGTAGATGTCGCAATTGCTAACATTGCAAATGCTAGACAAGGGTCGTAAATGCGAACCCTGTCACAGAAACCCATATGTCGCAATTACGACAAAAGTCTCGCAATTGCTAATAGGACCACCTTCGCAAATGCCAACATCTCTTTTGCAAATGCGAAGATAAGTCAAGAGTACAATGAGTCGCAAAAGAGGCTTTGAAATCGCAAATGCGACCACTGACTTTTCGCAAAAGGAATATTTTCCTCGCAAATACGAGGTTCACCCTACCCAGCCCATGCTCGCAAATGCGAACTATTGTTCGCAAAAGTGAGGCTCACAATTGCAAGATACACATCGCAAATGCAAGATCTTTAGCAGTCACCAGAACCGCGTTGCACTAGCAAACTTTGCACTATTCAAACTCATCTGAAACAGGTCTGAAACTTACCTGAGCCCGTCGGGCTCCAAACTAAATATGCACACAAGTGTAATAACATCATACGAACTCTCTTGCGCAATCAAAATATCAAAATAACACCTAGAATAATGAATTAGACATCAAAATACATGAAATTTTCAAAGAAACTCAAGAACTCAGCCTAACATCAGCGAAGTAGTGATGAGGCTAAGGTGGGCCACATATAATAACATGTACAAAGTATAATAATAACAGGGAAGGAAGCAGGAAATGAAAGTATGGCAATTAACTTATGAAAAAGAACTCAATCCTTGCAATCAGAGAACATAGAATAACCGATCTCATAATTTCACGTAACGATATTGGAAACCAACACAATAACAATAACTACAACATACATAATCCGTTGTGGCGTGCAACCCGATCCCATTATACACAAACAATCCTTCCTTAATTCACCATAGCATCATTTATCAATATCAAGAACACATATAACATCTGTTGCGGTGTGTAACCCGATCCCACCATATCATTATAATCAATATCATAATCCTCCCTTATTTCACCATGTCATAATTTATCAATATCAAGTATTACGTACATAACCGTTATGGCGACCAAACCGATCCCACCATATCATTATAATCAGCATCAAAATCCTCCCTTATTCCACCATATCACAACCGTTGCGGCATACAACCAGATCCATAACAATTTCAATAAATGTAATCAGAATGCCAGAGGTTCGTGTTGTGCTCGTACTATTTTCTAGGACCTTGTCAATGCATTGATAATTGATATAACTTTTCCAGGTATGTTTTTTGACTTGTGGCTCGCTGGTACTATCTTTCTGGTTATGTTGTTTTTACTATTCTATTGTCGGAATTCATCTTCTTGTGCCGAGGGTCTATTCGAAAACAGCCTCCCTACCCCCAGGGTAGGGTTAAGGTCTGTATGCACACTACCCTCCCCATACCCCACTTGTGGAATTATACTGGATTGGTGTTGTTGTTGTCTACAATTAAAGAAAATGAAAGCAAAGCAATAAAGGAACCATGTACTAATCAAGGAATGGTACAAATAGAACCAAAAGCAACACGACAAGTCAAGTACGAGGCAATTAATGTGTGCAAATAAGACAATGACAAGTAGCAATTAATCACGGAGTCATGAAAGGGACGAACAATTCAATACATGAATAATTAATGACAAGTAACAAACAACGACATAGAAAGAAACTAAAGCATGTAAATACGAGGGAATACATGGAAACATTTATTTTGACGGCGTATATACACTTGTCACCTCGTATATACAATGTTGCACATGTAATTCACATAACATATAGGTCAAGGGTTCCAAATTCCCTCAAATCAAAGCTCAACGGGAGCCTTTCCTCTAAAATTCGCCTCCAGACCAATCGAATCTAACCAAATTCGGCTTAATATCATCAAATAATTCTAGGAAAATCAATTACAATAGATAAAGCTAAGATCTTTACACTCTTCCCAAAAAGTCAACAAAAGTTAACCCGGGGCTCGCCCGGTCAAAACCCGGGTCAATAGTAGATTCTTACTACCCACGAATCCACGAGTTCATATATGTGATTAGTTTCAAAATTCGAGTGCAAATCGTCTCTCAAAACTCATTTCTTATTTTTCATAAACTTGACAAGGTTTCACAAATTTTCACTTTGATTCACATGATTTTGATGTTAAAATGAAAGATAAATTGATGGAATATGATTAGAAATGGATTAGAATCACTCACCCAAAGTTTGCAGATGAAATTACATCTTCCAAATCACCTCCTACAGAACCTAGGGTTAAAAAATATTAAAATGCGACTAAAAATCCTGGCTATCAGCTTTTGACCAGTCACAAATGTCGCAATTGCGACCTGGGGTTTGCAGTTGGGAACCCTATAAATGCGAGGAATCCATCACAAATGCAAAGAATCTTACACCCCTGCTATCATTGCAAATATGAACATGGACGATTCGCAAAAGTGGTGCCAGTGATCGATAATGCGACCAATACACAGGCCAGGCCAATATTGCAAATGCGATTGGGGGTTCGTAAATACGAACTCTTCTGGTCACTGCGCTCTTCACAAAGGCGATTATGAAGCTTGCAAATGTGACCTATTTCTCGCAAATGCGAGATCTGAGCACCATAAAAAATTCGAACTCTTATGAACTCTCCGAAACGTGTCAGAAACTCAATCGAGCCCTCGGGGCACCAAACCAAACATCTACACAAGTCTATAAAAGTCATACAAACTCGCTCGCGCGATCAAAACACCAAAATAACACCTATATCTATGAATCAGACATCAAAGTGTATGAAATTTTCAAAGAAACTCAAGTAGTTGCAAATCTACAATCGGACGTCCAAATCACATCAAATCAAGTCTGTTTTGCACCAAATTTTGCAAACAAGTCATAAATAGTGAAATGAACCTATTCCAATTCCCGAAACTAAAATCCAAACCAGGAACCAACAAAGTAAACCTACGGTCAAACTTAGAAATTTTTTAAGCCTTCAAATTACTAGTTTTCAACAAATCACGTTAAATCAAGTTAGGGACTTCCGGATTTGATTCGGGGTATACTCCCAAGTCCTAAATCACGTTACCGACCGATCGGGACAGTCAAAATACAAATCCAGGTCCGTTTACACAAAATGTTGATGGTAGTCAACTCACATCATTTTTAAAGAAAAATTTCACATTTTCTTCAATTTTTCACATAACAACGTTTTGGGACTAGACATGGATTGTGCACACAAATTGAGGAATAGTAAGCCGAGCTAGTCAAGGTCTCAAAACATGGAAATAAAGGTTAGAGCTCAAAATGAACTATCACGTCATCACATGTGTTGCAAAGATAATTCTCGTGCTAATAATGTAACAACCGCATAGACAACTCATGTGCTAGTAATTACAATCCTCCTAGCGTTGTCACATTCTTAATATCACAATAAGCCCGGCGTGGTCATAGGCTCAATATCACAATCCACCCGATATGGTCACATGCTCAATATCACAATACATCGAGCATGGTCACGAGTACAATATCATAATCCACCCGGCATGGTCACAGTCTACTAGTCCAAATCATATCACACATAAAGCATATATGCAAGAATACATGTACATGATCAAAGAACATCAAATTTCATAATCCCGGACTGATATAAGTGACATACTAAGGTGTATGCATGTGCAAGTATAATATCATAGCTTAAAATAGGTGAATACATCACAAAATAGGAGCTGTCAGGCTAAATCAGGGGATTAACCTCTATGCAACCTCAAACATGGCTCAAATAGATCACAACAAGGGGTACAAATAAGAGATACATAACAGTATGAGGATCATCAATAAATTCAATGATAAATACCCCGATGCTACCCCGAGCATGGATAAATACCCCGATGCTCGCACATGGGCTCAACCCCCACACATATGTGCACCCATAACACGTAGCTATCAATAATAACTCAGGCAATTAGTGCCTCAACCAAGTTTAGATAGGATACTAATCTCAAGCAAGCCAAACTGAATGGCGAGCAAGCCAAACTGAATGGCGAGCAAGCCAAACAATACTCTAAAAATGCCATCCTGCAAGTGTCGACCTCCGAACGGCTCGAAACTAGCCAAATGTAACTCAAAATCATCACATAATACCAAGGAAAACAAACCCAAACGAAAAAAGTCGAATCATTAATCAAAATCTCAAAGTAAACTAAAACGTCAACCCAAGCCTACACCTTGGAACCCGACAAAACTCCCAAATTCCAACAACCCATTCGAATACGAGTTCAACCATACTAATTTCACTTAAATCCGACTCCGAATCGATGTTCAAAACCCAATTATTCACTTTAGGAACATTTATGCAAAAATTCCCAATTTCTCTTTTAAAATCATCAGTCGAACGCCAAAATTGAAGATGGAATCGTGGAATATAATCAAAACCGAGTAGAAAATACTTACCACAATCCATGTCGTAAAATCCTCTCCAAAATCGCCCAAATCCGAGCTCCTTAGCTCAAAATGTGATAAAATAACTCAAAGTCATAAAATAGAGTACTTATAGGTCTGCTCCAATTAAACTCTTCGCGATCGGGGGACAAGCTTCGCAATAGCGAAGCACAAACTCCACTTCCCACAAAATTACCCTTCGCGTTCGCGATACATTCCTCGAGAACGCGATGCACATATAACACAGAACTTTGCAAACGTGGCTCCCCTTGCGCGAACATGATGAACAAAGCCTCTAGCTCCCAGCTCAACACTACGCGACCGCGATGCCACTTACGCCAATGCGCAGCTCAAGTCTTCACAACATATGTGAAGGTGATCACCCCGTCGCGAACGCGATGAAAAAAGTACCCAGCTCCAGGCTTAGCCTTTGTGATCGCGACCACATCTTTGCGATCGCGAAGAATAATTGAGTCATTAGATAACAACAAAAAACCAGCAATGCATGAAGCTCTAAAATGATCTGAAACCATCCGAATCTCACCTCAGTCCCCCTGGACCCCGTCCAAATACACCAACTAGCCTAAAAACAAAACACGGACCTACTCGAGTCTTCAAATCCTACATAACAATATCAAAACCAAGAATCATACCTTAAAACAAAATTATTATAGTTTGAACTTTCAACTTCCAAAACTTGTGCTGAACCATATCAAATCAACTCGGAATGACCATAAATTTTGCACACAAGTTCCAAATGATATAGAAAACCTATTCCAACTCCCGAATCAACGATCTGAATCTAATATCATCAAAGTCAACTTTCGGTCAAACTTATGTCATGGAATGCCCAAGTGCAAATCATTCTTCCAAATCAATTCCAAATCACCCGAAAACCAAAACCGACAATACGCACAAGTCATAATACATCGTACAAAGATACTCATGCCTCGAACCATGGAATGGATTGCAAATGTTCAAAACAACCAGTTAGGTCATTACATTCTCGCCCACTTAAACATATGTTCGTCCTCGAACGTGCCAAGAGTCATTCCAGACCCATCAAATCACTGTGTAAACTCACCATGCACATACCCGGGGGTGATCCCACATCACCCCAATCCGTATAAGTCCGTCAACTAAACATAAACAAATATTTTTCCTTCAACCTTAGTCCATAAACCTTGGAACCCAATTTTCAACATCTAATTTCATTATAAGACCTGATTCTCACATCTACACACTGTACAAACATAAACAAGCCATATCAATCCATAACCATAACCATAACCCGAGATGTAATCTCATGATATACCACGTAACCCACATACTCATAGCAATAATTTTTTATTACAGTATCTAATCAATAGCAAACCCGGTGCCGGTAACAAACCTCATATCAAATAAAACCTTGTTCTAAACCTTCCTACACTGCCAATTATGAAAGAAACACGTAGAGACTCATAACCACCCATCAAATCAACAAGTCATGGATCTCTCTCGCCCAATAAGAACCATAGCTCAAATTCTAAGCTAACTAGTGACATCATCACATCTCCAAACATACCTTGCTCAATCCCGATAGTGCTCATTCCAGGTTAAATAACCCCATCTCATCCAGTACAAGCTGCTCGACCGACATGACACCAATATCACCTAGACCAACATACCATGTAATTTGCGCACCAATAAGCAACACCTCAAATGTACCCAAAAATGGAAAGAGATTCAAAGGAGATAGCCGTTCGGAAAGCGCAATGGAGAACCCATCACACAATGGAGAACCAAAACACACAAAATGCACCCAAATGATTGTCACACCCAAAACCGAGGAGCGCAACCGGCGCTCAACCGAGTAAACCCGACTGAGCAAGCCTGTTAGATTTCATTCTACCCAAAGTCATGCTTGAATAAAGAGGAGATATACTCCATTATTCAAACTCTGAAAATATTTCATTAACAACTTTCAGTTTTGTTCCATTAGCAGTTTCAACCATAATATCCAAAATATTACAAATCTATAGTTCCTTTAAAAACACTTGTACCAACATTTCTACTTAAATCCTCAACATCAAACACCACCCACAATCTCTAAGTAAAACTGAAGATTAATATGGAAATGCCAGCAACAAGGCTCCGGCTATACCTCAAAATACAATATACATAATAAACAGATGAAACAGGACCCCGAAATGAAGTAGGGCTCACCAAGTCAGCTGAAAGGATGATGCGGCACTAGCTGCGACCAACACTGCCTGCTATAGAAACACCTACATCCATTTAAAGACATAGCGCCTCCGGCAAAAGGGACGTTAGTGCCATCGAATAGCACTAGTATGTATAACTAAACACCATCTCGTTAGAAAGAACTTTCATACAAGAATAAAGAGGAAATCATAAAGACAACAAAGTTTTAAATAAGCACTATGTCAACAATATAAGGAGGTTCACATGATTTTCACATAGTTTCTGAAATTTTAGATTGGAGCATCCCACACTGTTGCATCATTATTTCATTCGCACTTTTCAGTTTCAATCATCAATACATTACCACCATGTGTATATATCATGGCGTCCGATCACGGCCCGATCGGCTAAGCCGCCTCCCCGAGACGTTACCATTTTACATTATTCATCTCATTTCACATATATCAGTTCATAGGCACTTGGGCCATAATTATCACATCATACTTGGCTCTAGGCCACATTTTATAGTTCAAACTCGTTTCCTCCACATCTCACATCAATATCAATTTCAACATCAAGCCATTTAACCCAAGATGTCAAGTACACATGAGAGGAATCATGAATCATGGGCATATACAATATTTCGGAAATCATACACCTCAAGTTTATTAGCAATGGAACTTTAAACACAACGGATTCTTCCAAAAGGGAGGGGACACACCAAACCACAATAGAATTACACATCAAAGGCCTAAACAAGCAATTACACCAATTATTCTTGAATTATTATTTTTCAATCATGACAATATATAATTTTAACATCGAAGTATGTAACAACCTGGATCATATTGAATGTACTTATAAGGAAAAACATTATCTCGAACAGTCGCTTATGGGCATAAATTGTGTACAAAGCCTTTAGGGCACTTTATCATTGAAGTCATTTATGGAAATCAGAGGCAAGGCTTATTTCATAATCTGTTTCATATTTTCTCATGGCATAGGCATCACAAGGTACAATTATAATTCAAGTTCTCGGCACGTTGGCCACACTCTATTTCCCAAATTAATTTGATTACTTCGACCATCTCTATACACAGAGGATTTCACATAGTTTAGCATAATCTATGCAGCTCAAATCTCAATTTAAGGTCTTAGCAAATCAATACATGATTCATATTCCTTGAACCCTTTTTAAGTTATCAAAGATAACACATTGATCATATTGGAATGCATCTTTCACAAATATAGGGTCACAACACCAATTCATGTAAAGTATCAATCAAAGCAAGAATCCAAAGTGCAGTCTTACCACATTTACACAAGCATCAATAGAGCTCAATTTCTAAAAGACGAGGTTTTTGTCATACATACCTCAAATTCACCCCCTTAATGATACTACAATGATCCAATACATTTAAGCAACTTCAATCTACAATATAACATTCAACAGGTATAGATATTTACATCTCATAACTGTAGCATTAGTTCATCCAACTATCACCATTAACCAACAATTTATTCCACCATCGTTCCTAACCAATTTATAACTTCCAACAATATATGTATGACCATCCATTCACACCCAACCATCAACCTCCTTAATTAACCCATTTCACAATCTCTAAAATACCAACACAACCTAGGTAAGGCACTTATGACTTCCAATCACCATCTCATGAGTTCTAATGTATATATCATACATAAATAATCACTATAGAGTAGTTAGAGGTGATAGACATACCTCTTGTAGTAAGAATCTGGAGAATCCCCACTTGTGGTGTTCTTGATCAATTTAGGGATTTGAATGAGAATCTATGGATTTTCAAGATCAATCCTTGTTAATATAAGTGTTTAGGAGTAGTAATCAACTCAAAATACTCCAAAAATCTTACCTTGGATCATAGGAGGGAAGTATGGGATGGATTCCCCTTAATAGAGCAACCCCTAGATCAAAATATGACTTAGAGACTCTTCATACCCGGTCTTGGGGTATTTAGAGATCTGCTACTAGCATGCCCACGCTAATGGCCGCGCTCAGAGGTAGAATACTTCCCAATATGCGTGGTCATGCTTCCGTCGCGCACCTGGGCGTGCATATGACACATGCCCAGTAAAATAGTCGTAACTTTCTGTATACATCTCCAAATGACGAATGGTTTGATGATTCGGAAACTAGACTCAAAGAGCTTTAATTTGAAAGGTTGTTCATCACACAATACCTTATATAACTCGAGATATGATTGTTCAATGTGAGGTCTTGTGCGTACTCATTCACAACTTATACGCTTATTAACATATCCATTATATCATGAATCCGCACTTGCACACAAAATAAAATAATTAGCCTACCTCAGCTCCACAAAGTCTTAAATTACTTAGCTAAATTTTCGGGGGCTTTACATTCTCCCACGCTTTGGATCATTCGTCCTCGAATGATAATTGGAGTCAATCCGTAATTACTTAGTATAACTTATCTCCTTTCTCACACATCATTAACTTCCAAATTTTGACTAACTCCCAAATTTTTCAAAAATTTCGGTAGAGTTTTCCTTGTAACTGGGCCTATTCACCTGTCAAAGAATCCCAGAAATGCATCCCATCAACATATACGTAATCCAAAGATGCAACATAACATAAAATGATGCCAACCGTGGCCCCATAAGCAATGCATTTCTAGAAAAGAAACACTATTATCATTAACTAACCATGTGATACATAATTCATAGAAGGTAAGCTTTCAACATCTTTATAGGACACAAATACTTAATTACATAGCTATCCAAACAAGTGAGGGTACTTCTTCTTCATTTCTTCCTCGGCCTCCCAAGTGGCTTCCTCGCTTTGTTGGTTTCGCCATAACACTTTCACGGAGGCAATCTCTTTATTTCTCAACTTTCAGACTTCCTATCAAGGATGGCAATTAGGATTTCTTCATATAACGTCTCTTCATTAAGCCCGATAGTTTCAACCGGCACAATAGCGGATGGATTTCCCACTACTTGTTTTAACATAGACACATGGAATACCGGGTGTACCAATGACATCTCGGATGGTAACTCGAGCTTGTATGCCACCTAACCGATCCCTTGAATGATTCTATATGGCCCCACTTACCTCGGACTCAATTTCCCTTTCTTTCCAAACTCCATAACACCTTTCATGGGCGAAACATTTAGGAATACCCAATCATCTTCTTTGAACTCTAAATCTCTACGACGAACATCTGAATATGACTTTTGGCGACTCTGAGAAGTTTTCAACCGCTCCTTAATAACCTTAACCTTTTCCATAGCCTGATGCACAAGGTCTGACCCTATCAATTCAGCTTCTCCAACCTCGAAACACCCAATGGGAGATCTACATCTCCTACCATATAATGCTTCAAATGGTTCCATTTGAATACTAGCATGGAAGTTGTTATTGCAAGCAAACTCTATGAGGGGTAAATGATCATCCCAGCTACCTTTGAAATCAAGAACAAAAGCACACAACATATCCTCAAGCATCTGAATGGTCCGCTCTGTCTGCCCATCAGTTTGTGGATGAAAGGATGTACTAAGATTTACTTGAGTACCCAAACCTTACTGAATTTCTTCCAAAAGTTTGTCGTGAATTGAGCCCCTCGATCTGAAATGATTTAGGCTAGAGTGCCATGCAACCTGTCTATTTCTTTGATATGCAGTTGAGCATACTGCTCATCCACAAGCGACGATTCATCCCTATTTTGCACAATTTCCCTACCTTCACTAGACTTTGCAAGACAAACTTTCAAACTTGCCACTGGTGAACCTCCATGGCCAACGACCTTTGACATATCTCCAAGTGAGCTAAACTACCCTTCATACATATTCAATTCAGAAAGCGCCACTGGCTCAAACAATATGCTGGTACCCTCTTTTCTTTCTAACTTGAATATTCATTCCCATTCTATTTTGCTCATAGTGCATAATTGATAGCCTTATTTTGCCTCACACTTGTCTAGCTCCTGTGGACTTGTAATATCATTGTGCCTGGTTTAATAAGTTTATTACACCACTATTTCACCACCAGTAGTCTCACTTTCCATTGTAATATATAGACATGAACTCCTTCTAAATATGTCAGTTGATATTCAGTGTCACCCAAGTCGGTAGCATTATGGTTAGTCCTTTATACCTTTTATTAACACTTGTGCTCCAGGCGAGTCCACCATTCTGATATGAACTATTTTGTGATAACCGTGGGCATCTCAATTTATAGATTTTCTCCCTATTTCTTCGCACCTCATTCTTCCTAGCTAGTGAATAGTCATGCACTCTTCCATATGTTACGAGGTCTTTCCCTTAGTTATTTCATCACACTCACCTCTTAACTTTTATTACAATATCCGTGGGAAAGTGTGTTCATCGTCATATCACTTAACACTTCTTTGCTTGTAAGATTCTTTAGAGGCTCTCCATCAAGCCCAAATACCCTATTGGGTTATTATAGCATCACATTTATTTTTCCCACTCGTTTTGCGTTTCTTAATGTCTTGAAACTTTGATTAAATCGCAAATCTATGATTAACCCATTCTAAAAACTCGCAACCTTCCACATTTGACCTATAGTACTTCCTTAGGTTCCATTGTTCCTGACCCTCTAACAAGTATAAAATCCCTTTACAAATATACTCTTAGTTTCTAGGATCATTGACCCTATCATTCACATTGCCCTGTATGAAAATTTTACCTTCCTTAACCTTCCACCCTTTTTGTTTTGGGGTACTAGTGGTCTATCATTAGCATATCCTTTTAGAGAATCACGTTATCCCTTACCACTTTTCTAGACTACACATGTCTTCAACAAAATACTCAATCATATAGCTACATGGTCCTACTCTTGTTTCATTGTATTTAAGTAACCTCACCATGGCCTTTCCTCCCCCACTTCCGGCGAATGTCCCAAATTTCGACACAGGTCTTGAATTTAGCAACTTGAGGAACATATGTCTCATGTCTCTAGCCCTTGTGTATATGTTCAACTATTTGGGAGATTTAAGTAGCCATGGTATTAACCTCATAAGTTCTTTGCTCTTATTCAGCCTCACGAGCTTGGGATTCAAATTCCCCATGTCAATATCCGTTAGGAGTCTAACACAACTTCATACACTTATGGGATTCTTATAACATTCATAGCACAAGGGTCCTCTCATTATGGGTTCAATTGACTCTCATTTCATGACTTCTTGTCACCTGTGAGAGGCCTACATGTTTGTCATTACTCTCCTGGTCAGGACTTACATATATCGCATGCTTATATAACCACTTTTTTTTCACACCTTAGGATCATTTACATACATCTCACACTACCCACATGTGCTATTCAAGCTTATATAGCACTTATCAATTCAATGTTTCTTTGGAGGTGGTAATCATTTTTAACACTTTTCTCGAATAAATTATGCTCATGGTACAATGTAGTTATCCTATATGCCCATACCATTCGTTCAACAAGATACATGTGCCATCTCCTTAATATTCATGCCTTTGCCATGGTCATGCCATATGACAACATTACTTGAAATAGACGAAAGAGTGTTTAAACATACAGTGAATCTCGACGCACGAGTTAGAAGACAATCTTATAGTCAAGCTTTATCGCACGATCTAGAGTGTTGAAGAAGGCTAACATTCCTAAATGTCCATGTAGCCTCCAACTTATAGATGTGGTTGACAACACACCGATAAGAAAGACTCTACTAGACATGGCTCCGAGACATCCTAAGACACTTTAAAACCATAGGATCTGATACCAAGTTTGTCACGCCCCAAAACCGAGGAGCGCGACCGGCGCTCAACCGAGTAAACCTGACTAAGCAAGCCTGTTAGATTTCATTCTACCCAAAGTCATCCTTGAATAAAGAGGAGATATACTCCATTATTCAAACTCTGAAAATATTTCATTAACAACTTTCACTTTGGTTCCATTAGCACTTTCAACCATAATATCCAAAATATTAAAAATCTATAGTTCCTTTAAAAACACTTGATTTACAAATACCAACATTTCTACTTAAATCCCCAACATCAAACACCACCCACAATCTCTAAGTAAAACTGAAGATTAATATGAAAATGCCAGCAACAAGGCTCCGGCTATACCTCAAAATACAATGTACATAATAAACAGATGAAACAGGACCCCGAAATGAAGTGGGGCTCACCAAGTCAGCTGAAAGGATGATGCGGCACTAGCTGCGACCAACACTGCCTGCTATAGAAACACCTACATCCATTTAAAGACATAGCGCCCCCGGCAAAAGGGACGTTAGTGCCATCGAATAGCACTAGTATGTATAACTAAACACCATCTCGTTAGAAAGAACTTTCATACAAGAATAAAGAGGAAATCATAAAGACAACAAAGTTTTAAATAAGCACTATGTCAACAATATAAGGAGGTTCACATGATTTTCACATAGTTTCTGAAATTTTAGATTGGAGCATCCCACACTATTGCATCATTATTCACTTTGCCACCGCTTCTTTGAGCGGAGTCCGATCACGGCCCGATCAGCTTAGCCGTCTCCCGGAGATGTTACCATTATTTCATTCACGCTTTCCAGTTTAAATCATCAATACATTACCACTATGTGTATATATCATGGCGTCCGATCACGGCCCGATCGGCTAAGCCGCCTCCCCGAGACATTACCATTTTCCATTATTCATCTCATTTAAATATATCAGTTCATAGCCACTTGGTACAATTGTAATTCAAGTTCTCGGCACATTGTCCACACTCTATTTCCCAAATTCATTTGATTACTTCAACCATCTCTATACACAAAGGATTTCACATAGTTTGGCATAATCTATGCAGCTCAAATCTCAATTTAAGGTCTCAGCATATCAATACATGATTCATATTCCTTGCACCCTTTTTAAGTTATCAAGAATAGCACATTGATCATATTGGAATGCATCTTTCACAAATGTAGGGTCACAACACCAATTCATATAAAGTATCAATCAAAGCAAGAATCCAAAGTTCAGTCTTACCACATTTACACAAGCATCAATAGAGCTCAATTTCTAAAAGACGGGGTTTTTGCCATACATACCTCAAATTTGCCCCTTAATGATACTACAATGATCCAATAAACTTAAGCAACTTCAATATACAATATAGCATTCAATGGGACAAATATTAGTAACAAATTCCATAACTTAATCCATTTAGGCATATTATCAAACACCTTGTAGGTATAGATCTTTACATCTCATAACCGTAGTATTAGTTCATCCAACTATAACCATTAACCAACAATTTATTCCACCATCATTACTAACCAATTTATAATTTCCAACAACATATGTATGACCATCCATTCACACCCAACCATCAACCTCCTTAATTAACCCATTTCACAATCTCTACAACATCAACACAACCTAGGTTAGGTACTTATGGCTTCCAATCACCATCCCATGAGTTCTAACGTATATATCATACATAAATAATCACCATAGAGTAGTTAGAGATGATAGACATACCTCTTGTAGTAAGAATCTTGAGAATCCCCACTTGTAGTGTTCTTGATCAATTTAGGGATTTGAATGAGAATCTATGGATTTTCAAGATCAATCCTTGTTAATATAAGTATTTAGGAGTAGTAATCAACTCAAAATACTCCAAAAACCTTACCTTGGATCATTGGAGGGAAGTATGGGACGGATTCCCCTTGATAGAGCAACCCCTAGCTCAAAAAATAACTTAGAGACTCTCCATACTCGGTCTTGGGGTATTTAGAGATCTGCTATTAGCACGCCCGCACTAATGGCCGCGCTAAGGCCGCGCTTAGAGGCAGAATACTTCCCCATATGCGCGGTCGCACTTCCGCCGCGCACCTGGGCGCTCATATGACACATGCCCAGTAAAATGGTTGTAACTTTCTGTATACACTTCCAAATGACGAACACTTTGATGCGTCGGAAACTAGACTCAAAGAGCTTTAATTTGATAGGTTGTGCATCACAAAATACCGTATATAACTCGATATATGATTGTCCAAAGTAAGGTCTTGTGCGTACTCATTCACAACTTTAGTCCATTATGAAATTTTCCAACTTGGCTTAGACTTAGGCCTCTCCTTAGACCTCAAATCACTTATGATATGACTTATACGCTTATTAACATAGCCAATTGATATCCATTATATCATGAATCCGCACTTGCACACAAAATAAAATAATTTGCCTACCTCAGCTCCACGAAATCTTAAATTACTTAGCAAAATTTTCCGGGGCTTTACAATGATCATATCCAAACATAACTCCGCCGCAGTGTGTGACCCAATCCGGACAACGGTCCACATGAAATATCCTGGGTAATAATGTTCAAAATTAACAACCACACGAAGATTAACAACAACCATACGAAGTGCATGACAATAATCATGGAGGAACAGATAGCACAATATACCACAAATCAGAAGACCATAACCAAGTTGGAATTAATCATTCAACACCGTAAGAACCATCTCGCTCCAATTTTGCCCTAAGGACCAAACAGAACGCATCATGTGTGTAAATAGTCAACAGTCTCACAACTCATTTCAGCATCGAAGAGCAATACATGGAACCCAATAGACACAAATAAGATCAACTCTAACCGCTGACACATCCTTCACAATAGCAAGGCTGAGTAAACAAATTCGACCTCGTGTAGTATACACATCCTCATTAGGCGTACCAATGGGCCCCCAAACCAACTCTGGCCATCCATAAATAGATAAATAACCCTCCAAAAGTCCACAATAACCTAACCATAACACATACTATTAACTTCTAACTTTGGGCATACCTTCACAGTCCACAACCAAGGAACAATCTACCTCCGAGAACTCCCAGTCTCCAAATCCCTAGAATACCAGAATCACAATACCCAATTCCAACTTGACCACTCAAGTGGCTGATACATCCCTCATATACCATCACCCCCGAAAAATACTTCCAAAATTCTTCCGTGCCACACACCAAAATTTGAACATCAGTATTCAATCAACCAGCTGATTACCATAATACTGGTCAAGCCTCCGCAAGTCAAAACATAATGTGCCTTTCTGAAATACACGCTCTTCTCTAGTAATACCAAATAGTGCCAGCATTCTTCTAAACCTCAGAAACCGTCCATACTGTGTAGAAATCTTGACCTTTCCGTCGAAATTGTACCACAAACTTGCACATGAAAATTCAATTCCATACGACACACAGCTTCCAACATACCAACAAATTGATTTGGAAGAATGATTTTCATCTTAGAAGCTTTAAGTTAGAAGAGTTGAACAAGTTTGACTTTTGTACATTTGACCTCGGATTGAAGTTTTGATGGTTCCTTTAGGTCCAGATGGTAATTTTGGACTTGTGCATATGGCCGGATTTGCATTTTGGATATTTCTAGAAGGTTTTGGCGCTAGTTGGTAAAAATTGACAATTTGAAGGTTTGGAAAGTTCATAGGTTTGACCGAGAGTACATGTGTCGACCCTAAAATCAAATTATCCGTGATCTTACCCAACCCAATCCTCTAGGTAAGCCAACTAACAATAATACAATTCAAAATGAGATTTACTGAGAAAATAAATGATTAAATAGCTGAAATTTTATATAATAAAAACCTAAGGATTGGTAGTACAAATTATGGGCTTCTAAGACTTAGAATTTTAAAAACCTAGTGTGAAATAAATACATCATCTATTCGAAATATACGTAAATAGATTTATAATTCTAAAGCTACGAAGAACAAGAGGCAGCTATAATCGGAACGCAGGTGCATCTTCAATGCCAGCTCCTGTCACACACAGGAACTTCAGCTCCAAGATCTATACGCAAGGTGCAGAAGTGTAGTATGAGTACAAGTGACCCATGTACTCAAAAAGTAACAAACCTAACCATAGGTTGAAAGCAGTGACGAGCTCGGGAAAATAGTCACAGTCTAACACCAATAGCCAAAAACAACCCGTAACAATATAATGAAAGCAATACATGTAATAACTCAAAAGATCTCATGTACAGCTCTTTCATAGTTATAGAAGAATAGATATGCCATTTAGGTATAACAGAAAAACCCAAATCTTCATCGGATTTTCCAAAATATGAGTATATAAGAAAAACTGTGATTTTTCCCAAACTTTCAACAATAGATAAGATATTTCATTATCAGATAGCATGAGGTAAGTACATCTTTATTCCTACATGTAAATATGTATGCCAAGTCATCACTTATCATATACCGTCTAGCGTGAGGAATATACATCTCAATGCCTACATGTCAAATCATGAATCTTACAACATTGTGTAGCATGAGAAAAATACATCTCTATGCCTACATGCCAAGCACACATGTCAAATGAATAACTTCACGGTAATAGTCCCAGATACTCACACTCCTAGAGTACTCAATATGCCTGTCTCAAACTCCCACTCATCATACACAATTACTCAGCATTGTGTGGCACCTGCGCTCACTGCTGGTATGTCAGACTCCGGAAGGAAAGATCCTGCCCAAGCGCTAATATAAAGCCAATATGGCATGCTACGATGTGCAACCCGATCCCATAATAATAATTAAGCCGATAAGGCCTGCTGAAGCATGCAACCCGATCCCATAAATAGTCAATAAGGCATGCTACGACATGCAGCCTGATCCCATAAATAGCCAATAAGGTCTGCTGCTGCATGCAACCTGATCCCATAAATATTACTCATAATTCGACTATCAGTCCCTAATTCAGTCATCAATCTCTAAACTCACAGGGGCTCTAATCTCGTACCACTCAGCCCAAACAATGATAACATGCGATGTACCAATGAATGATGAATAGAGATTGAGGTATGATATGCAAATGAAGAATCATGACTAAGCATATAATTAAAGTTAGAGCAGATAACTAAAAACAACAGAGATAGCCTTATTATGTCTCAATCGAATAAGCACATAGCCTAGACATGATTTCTAACATGATTCACAACTCATATAATCATACAAGTAGGGAGAACACGGATGTAACGAGATGTAACAGCAAAACCAGTCTGGCCACAGTCTAATAGTCAACTAGAATCATGATTTCCCTAGTGCACGCCCACACGCTCATCACCTAGCATGTTATTCACCTCAATATATCTCTTATAACAGAGTTTCCAGGGTTAAATACCCTCAAATCTTAGTTTACATATGTTACTTACCTCGAAGAAGCCAAATCAAATAACGAGCAAGCCAAACAATACTCTAAAATGCAATCCCGCACGTATTGGCCTCTGAACGGCTCGAAATTAGCCAACAGCAAATCAAAAACATCAAATATTGCCAAAGTAACAAATCCAATGATAAAGGCCGACTCTTTAATCAAAATCCCAAAGTCAACCAAAAAGTCAAACCCATACCCACATTTAGGAACCCGACAAAACTCACAAAATCCAACAATCCATTCAATTACGAGTCCAATCATACTAATTTCACTCAAATCTAACTCCGAATAAATATTCAAAACTCAAAAATTCACTTTATGAAAGTTTAGACAAAAACCCCCATATTTCACTTTTGAAATTATCCATCAAATGCCAAAAATGAAGTTGGATTCACAGAATAAATTATTACCGAGTAGAAAACATTTACCCCAATTCATGTGGTTAAAATCGCCTCCAAATCTCCGAAATCTGAGCTCCATAGCTCAAAAAATATGATAAAATTTCTAAATCCTTTGAAATTGAGTAATTATAAGCACGACCACGATGAACACTCCGCAAACGCGGAAAAACCATCGTGTTCGCGATGAACAAAATGAACTGCTACCAAAAATGCCTTACTCGTTTATGATGCTTCCCACGTGAATGCGATGCCCAAAAGATGCCACACAACGCGAGTGCGACCCATGTCTCGCGGACGCGATGAAGAGTGCTCCAGCTCCCAGCTCACCATTGCGAACGTGACTATCTAAACGCGAACACGAAGCTCAAGTCCCACATACACCACGAACGCGACTCAACACTCGCGAACGCGAAGAGAGAAAATAGCCTAGTCCAAATCCTTATTTGTGATCGCGATGACTCCTTTGAGAACGCGATTCACTACAGACATCAGTAAAAACCAGCAATTCAAAATGAGAGGAAATGGTTCGAAAGCTGTCCGAAACTCACCCGAGTCCTTCGGGATCCTGTCCGAACATACCAAAAAGTCCCATAACATAATACGGACTTACTCGAGGCCTCAAATCATGCATAACAACATCAGCACCACGAATCACACCTCAAATCGAATTTAAGGAATTTTTAAACTTTTAACATCCAAAACGCATGCCGAACCTTATCAAATCAACTCGGAATAACCTAAAATTTTGCACATAAGTCCCAAATGACATAATGAAGGTATTTCGATTACCAAAACTACAATCCAAACCCGATATCATCAAAGTCAACTCCCGGTCAAACTTATGAACATTCCAAACTTTCAAATTGCCAACATTCGCAAAATAGAGCCGAACCTTCTAGAAATATCCAAATGCTAATCTGGGCATACACCCAAGTCCAAAATAACTATCCTGACGTAACGAAACCATCAAAACTCCGATCCGGGGTAAAATACACGAAAGTCAAACTTGGGTCAACTCTTCCAACTTAAAACTTCCTAGTTGAGAATCACTCTTCCAAATCAATCCGAAATCACCGATGATTCATACAAGTCATAGTACGTCATATGAAGCTACTCAAGAATTTAAACAGCTGAACATAATGCAAATGCTTAAAACGACCGGTTGGGTCGTTACATTCTCCCCCACTTAAATATATGTTTGTCCTCGAACGTGCCAAGAAGTGTTCCAAAGCCATCAAATCACAGTGTAACCTTACCATGCACATACCATGGGGTGATCCCACGTCACCCCAATCCATATAAAACCGTCAACTCAAACCAAAGATTCTTCCTTCAACCTTAGCCCATAAACCTTAGAACCCAATTTCCAACATCTGAAATACCTTACAAGACCCGAATCACGCATCTACACACTAGATAAGTCTGAACAAGTTGTATCAAGTCATAACCATAACCCAAGATGTAATCACATGATATACCACATAACTTGCATACTCTTAGCAATACTTTTCGATCATAGTAGTTGTTTAAAAAACAAACACGGCACCGATAAAATCCTCATATCAAATAAAACCTTCTTCATAACCTTCTTATTCTGTCAATGATTAAAGAAACACGTAGAAACTCATAACCACTCATCAGACCAATAAGTCATGGAGCTCTCTTTCTCTCATACGACAAGAACCAAAGTCAAATTCTAAGGCGACATCTAATATTATTATTCCAAACATACCGTAATCAAATCAGATAGCACGAATTCCAGGTCCAATGACCTTACCTCATCAAACACAGCTACTGTACTGACATGCCACACCAATACAACCTCAAGCCACAAACCATGCAATCCGTGCACCAATAAGCAACAATTCAAATGCAGTGAAAAATGGAAAATGACGCAAATGGAAGAGCCGTCTCGCAAGTTCAATAGATACCACCACAAGTGCAATGCCAACCCATCACACATAGTAGAACCAATACACAAAGATCTAACATAAAGGATCATATCCCAATATAACTCTGATGTAATGCGCGACCCTATCCAAATACGGGTCCATATGAAATACCTCAACACACAATGCTAAAGAATCAACAACCACACGCAATTCAACATAAGGTACAAGGAGTGAATAACTATAACCATGGAGTAATAGATAGCATCATATACCATAAATAGGAAAGATTATAACCAAGGCACAATCAACCATTCAACACCCTAATAACCATCTCACTCGAATTCCGCTACAAGGCCCAAATAAAACCGCATCATGTGTGTATATAACCAACAAATCACAACCCTTCATACTATAAAAGAGTACATATAGAACTTATTAGAACACGAACAAGCTCAACTTTAACCGAATGACACACCCTTCAATAATAATGGTGTTGAGTCAACAAATCTGACCCAATGTAGAATACACATCCTCATTGGGCCTACTAATGGGCCCCCAAAGAAATTTCGGTCATCCCCAAATAGATAAATAGCCCTCCAAAAGTCCAAGATGATTTAACCATAGCACGGACCACCATCTGGTTAACTTTGGTCATATCTTCACAGTCTGCAACCCCGAAACAATCTACTTCTGAGAATGCCCAGTCTCCAAATCCATAGAATACATAAATCATCCTAGTCGATCCCAACTCAATCACTCGAATGACTAACATATCTCTCATACACAATCATCCCACCAGAAATACATCCATAATTCTTTCATGCCACATAGCAAAATCTGAACATCATGTCACGCCTTAAACCTGAAGAGGCATGGCGGGCACCCAGTGCCATATTCGGCCCGAGCATACCACTCTGTAACTATAAACTCTAGAGAGGTAACCCTCAACTAAGGTCGATGAGGCCATATTTCGAATCGTCTGAAAAGAACATCTCTCTCATCTATGGGGTAAACATACCCAAAGGCAGATATATATAACTGTGTAGACTGACGAAGCCGCTATGAACATCTACTGATATACAAAATATACAAGACTTTTCTACAAGCCTCTATAGATAACTGAACTATACCATGGTCGGAACAGGGGCTTGACCTACCCATCAAACATGTATATATAAAATGGACTCCAAGGACTATACCTGCCTGCTGGAAGGGTCTGTCCAACTGTCAATCAGGACCCGCAGGCATGAAATGCAGCATCCCTGACAAAAGGGACATCAGTACAAAATAATGTACCGAGTATGTAAAGCAATAGAATAACTGAAAGCTGAAACTAAACTGATAATATAATAACTAAAAGTAACTAAGAGTCAAAGATAATCTGAAGATATGCTTACCTACTGATACTGACTCAACTCTTTCAATATAGTAAGTAAAATAGATGTCCGGTCTTCTAAGGCTCTGTATGTATAACTGGTCTGCCATAGTAGGCTTTCTCATAGGCACTCGGCCATACTAGGCTCTGTCTCTTGGTCATTCTGGGCTCGCTCATAGGAGCTCGACTATAGTAGGCTCGGTATATAACTTACCATCTGATCAGAGGTTGCCCAAAAGGGGCTTGCCCACTGATTATAGCTTGATGGTCGTGAAAATACTATAATACTGTATATAAGAGCATCTTTAAATCAATCCATCAAGAAAAACAACATCTCAAGCTAATACAAGTACTATCTTGTAGTTTATCATCCTAAAAACTTAACCAACATACAAGCAAACTTAAGCGCAATTAGTAGGCTGTTATACTCAATATAGAAAATAGCAACAACATGAAATTTCAGCCAAACACAGCCCACAATTATCCTCAATGACACCACAACATTATAGATGTTGTATTCTTTTCTTGAATCAACTTTTGGGGTTCAAGTTGGTGTGTAAACACTTGTAGTATGCCTTGAAGATCTAATATATATAAAGGAAGGACTGAATATTACCTTATTCAACAAGAACAACACAAAACCTGAGGTTACTTAACTTTGAAGAACCCTCCAAAATAGCTACAAGATGAAGAACTACGATCTAGCAAGCACCACATGGTTTCTAGCATTGCATTCATGTTTTTATCTTAGGTTTTCACCCTAGAATCATGGATGAACCCTTGGAGAGCAATTAGGAGGGTTTAGGAACTGTATTGGACGAGAAAAATGAGTGAAAACGATTTAGAATGAACTTAAATACAAATTGGAGTTTTACACCGATTTTGTGGGTCTCATGGGAGTTGCTTGCACAATCTCACAAAAATGTGAATATCTATCTACTCCAATGTTGTATCAACGAACGGTTAAATGAGTTAGAAACTAGACTCGTAGATCTTAATTTTGTAGGTATATAGTTCCTTATTTCCAAGTATATTGGTAAAAAAGCTTAGCTACATTTCACCTATGTTTCAACACATTTATGAATGGAACTTGTGATGACCTTTTCCAACTTTTGTTCCACAACTCGCTTGACTTCAAATTATAACACACGACTATCATACGAATAAAATAACTCATAACATAATCTCCTTATAATTTTAAGCACCCTAGTATCACCCCAAAAGTACATGTTTTAACATTCCAACTTGTCGACTTTCAACGAAACTTATTTTCTTTAATTCGTTTAGCTTCTAAGCCTTCAAACCCTCTTGGTATTTGGTATTCATGATCTTTAATATTTATAACCTCCAAATTAACATGATTAACTAACTTTGTGAACTTTTCAAAGATGATTTAATTTCTAAGCTTAAATCAATTGACTTACGATGTACTCTTACATACGAAAACATGGGGTGTAACATCATTCCTCCCTTTGGAACATTTGTCCTCGAATGTTGGCTGATGTGCTTATCAGTCTCATAGCCCATAGCTGTTATGAATATTTTAATACTATCCTTGCCATTTAGGAAATTGTTCTGTGAATAAACTCAAAGGCCAGGGCATTCCCCCCTTTAGGCCTCTTTCTCACACCACAACTTGTTGTCGGAATTCTTCCAATCTCGTAACTGTTGCGACCTTGCGTCATGCAGTCTCTACGACTTTGTCCTTTTATGTGTTAATATGCGACTCTTCTGTCCTTTTTCCTCCAGCTTTTACCCAATCTCCAAGCCTCGCTTTGGAAACATATACAAAACTATGACAAGTTGTTCCTCCTGGTATATATAGGTTTACTAAAGTCCTTCGCTTGGTACTTTGTCGAACTTATAACTATCGTTACATCTTGTTTCATATGCTTGTATATCTATCTTTATGGCTTTACTACATCTAGGTAGGTTATACTATACTATAACACTAACTTCGGATTATTATTACCGATGTCTGCTACCCAACTCTAGTTGACTCTCTCACTACTTATCCCATATGTATAAATCTAAGTCCTTTAATGCTTCTTCATTACTGTTTATCTTAAGAATGACAACCTAATCTCATCTCATACTTTGGAACTTTTATCCATGTATTGTTGATTCACCTTAATGTTGAGGTCTTACGTCTCATCGAGCAACATTTGAAGTTATTTGCCTGATCCACTTAGGGGTGATATTATACTTCAATAACTGTATTTCTTGGCATCTGAACGTGATTCACCTTATGAGGTTATTTTAATATGTGCAATTCATTAAATCCCTTTTCTTTAAATCATTAACCAATCAAAGGCCTTAACTGCATCGTCTTATCTATCACAATTACACTGTTATTCTACTACAGGGTAATATTTCATCTCTTCAAATCACTCATAGTCTTAGACTTCTCTGAGCTCATTCAGGCTATATTGAGTGTTCTATAACTTACGGAATTCATCAACCCTCTTGTTTTGATGGGCTTAATCCCGAGGCCTTACCTATTTTCGTCACCTTCTCACCCACCTTTTTCTTATCCTTACTCATATCTACCTAAAACCTTGTCACTCTACCATACATTAGTTTGTGACCTAAACATATCTATTTATACTACTCGCAACTTTCCTTTAATTTGCTAGCACCATAGATTTCCTTATGCTATTCTGGAATCTTAAGAGAGACATCATATCGTCTCTAACTCTTCTTTACTCTTTTAACTATACCTCTCTGTACCTGGAAACCATAGGCTGGAAAATATGCCACTGACAACACCACTATCATTTCTTAATATAGAATTACATGCTTCCAGGACTCTATCTGATATCTAGAATATTCGTAACCTTCTTCACTTGTACCATACTTACCTTTAAATCTTATATCGTATCTTCTATCTCTTTCACAACCTCCCTTGCACATAGGTGGAATTCACATACACACCTTAAAGCTCTACTAAAATACTTGCACCTGAAGTGCATACACAATCTGGCGGAAGCTTTATACTGACTTCTGATGAGGTTGGTACTCTTCTAACTAGATTTATCGAAGAGCCATTATAGAATATGGTTGTACTATCTCTTTTGTACCTATGATATTTAGAGTGATTCTACAATGTTCTGAATAACGATTTCTATATTTATCGGGGTCTAATAATCAGACTCCTAACTCACTTAGCTGATGTAACTCTTTAGTTTCCTCTTCTATCTCAGCCTTTAAGTATGCTTACACTATCTTCTGATCTGCGGCTCAGGGTATTAGCTATTATTTTAGCTCCTTGTGGACGCTATGAAACATCCATGATATAACCTTCTAGCAATTCAAGTTTTTATCTGTGACTTGGACACAATTCTTTCTTTTAACTTATAGTGGAGTCTCTTATAGCTGTTGTCATGGCCCAAACTGATGGGCCGCGACGGGTGCCCGAGTCCTACCTGTCGAACACCCTTAAGCATGTGACTAATGTATGAACATGGATAACTTCTGCTGAATTACTAGCATAACATGCGTGAGAAAAAACATGTCAAAAAGACATATATACATTACGTGTGAAATACGTAGGGCGAGCCGACAAGACTGTTATGGACAACTACATATCCAAAACTGGAAGCCGACAAGGACACATGCTACCCAACTATACATGAGTGTCTACAGACCACTAATAGAATATACAAGTGTACAAGGACGGTACTGGGCCCCGTCATACCCATATGTGTAAACAAACCTATCGTACCAAAATCTAAAGAAACTCTGAATCAAATGGAGTGCACCAACTCTTGCTGATCAAGGATCCTAAGAAGGGAGACCGTATGCTTGTCTACCTGCACCTGTGGGCATGAAACGCAACGTCCCCAAGCAAAAGGGATATTAGTACTAATAATGTACTGAGTATGTAAGGCAAGGCATAAAAATCAGTACATAAAAGACATATATGAAACATGGAATAAAGAATTCCACATGTAAGTGTAAATGGCTTTGTAAATCCTGAAACATTTATAATGTCATGCACGTGCGTATGTCATTCATAGGTATAGGTGTTCATAATATCATCAAGCCTCTAAGGGCATCCCATCATATCATCTCGGCCACTGTGGACAAATTCATTAACATATACCAGCTAATCAGGTGGTGATAGGTATATAACACCATAACCTTTTCCCATATCCCATATATATATAGGCCAAATACATACGTAGGCACCTTAACTTGTCTGAATTTTTTATTTAGACACTTAAACTCAGGCTAATACCTATTGAGCACCAAAAGTATTCCAATTAGACACATTTTGATGACATGACAAACTGTGTATTTCTCACTTTCTTAAAGCGCGTTTAGTGTCTCAATAAATAACAAATTCATATTTTTCTTTTTCTTTCTCTTTTTTCATATTTTTCTTTTACTCTGGTTTTGTCTGAAGGACAACCTACCTAAGCCAGAAATTTTCATGGCCGGCACCAAGCTCGCTTCTTGATTCTCCCCCAAAACACCACCACCATGAACACTCTGAAAATACCCCAGATCTAGTTTTTCCAATCCCAACCCAATTCTAACACCACCATAATCAGCTACAATTTTCCTTTTAAATTTGATAATACAAAATCAGTGTCTAAATCGATTGCCGGATATGTGTGTTGAAATCAAAAATTGCCTTAAAGATTTGCATTTATCAAGCAGAAACCTATTTGAAATTTCGGATAGCTAAGTAGAGACATCTTCCTTATTTGTCTATCCTCTTTACAGATTTTATAAGCAACGCTTTTTCTTTGTTAATGGAGTTTCCACCTGGGTCGGGGATGGTTGTGTCAAGATCTCCTCTAAATCAATTGTAGTTCCCAATTTCTACTCAAGATTCCCGTTTTGACACTGCAGCAACTGATTTTTCATGTTTTAAGTTGCAAAAAGCTCATGTAAATATTAAGAAAAAATGACTTGAAAAATTGAAAGGAAATATCGGGAGAGAGAAAGAGTAATCGGGGGTAGCTATAACAGAGTTTTTTTATTTATTTTTTCCTTAAAACTCTTTTTTCCTTATTATTTGGGATCAAATTCCAAGTGTCTCTGTCTCATTTGTTTGTTTTGCCAGGT
Organism: Nicotiana sylvestris; assembly: GCF_000393655.2. Classification (NCBI taxonomy): domain Eukaryota; kingdom Viridiplantae; phylum Streptophyta; class Magnoliopsida; order Solanales; family Solanaceae; genus Nicotiana; species Nicotiana sylvestris. The sequence goes on from NC_091064.1 coordinate 101,538,097, forward strand.
CAACAGCATTTGAAATGCACACACTTTATTATTTGGCTATCTCAGCAAAATGTGTCTAATTAATACACTTTTGGAGGACTTTAGGTGTTCAATAAGTACTAGTCCGAGTTCAAGTGTCTAAATAAAAATTTCGGACAAGTTTAAGTGCCCGCGTATTTATTTGGCTATATATATATACATATATAATGTCATGGGTCAATGTAAATGAATGCAATGCATGAGAAGTACGTCAATAAAATCTTTCAGAGTGTTGTAAGACCATTATGCCTATGATTAATATCATGAAATAAACTTTATCAACTTACATATTTTCTGAGACCCATGAATATGACAGAATAATATGACACATGGGAAATCAAGAACATAAGCATCTCTAGTATTTATATGAATAGAGTCATTTATAGAAATTGTGCATTTGTTTATTTCGTTTGTGTCGTACAGATCATGCCAAAAGAAATAAGGGATGACCTTAACATACCTGAGCCGGTTTTTCGAACAATCCCTCTAACACACGACAATCGTGACAAAACACGTGACGGCAAGACCGTAGTAAAAAAAAATCTGTATGATATTCTTGAAAAAGATTGCACCGTGCTCCCTTATAATTGTAAAATCTTACATTGCTTTGAATTGTTAAAGATCTTACCTTGCTTATGTGACTTACGTTTGTGACTTATAGGTATCTTTCCTTTATTAAATGGAAATATCTCACATTCTTAAGACTTGTCACATAGTATAGTGACTTAAGAGTCACAATTCTTGGATTACTTTGCTGCCACGTGGGGATGTTTTGTCTTAATTAAATTCTTTAATTAATCACCCACAACTCCTTAATTAACTAGGTAATGTCCCATTACTCAATAACTAACCGATTACCTACATAATTAAAAATTATCTCAACTTACTTAAAATACTACTTACTTTTAACATACCTTATACACCTTACTATCATAGTCATGTAGTACCTTGTATGGCACTAGTCCATAAATACCGGGTATTATAGCTCGGACCGTATTTTATCCCAAATCGACAACCTTCAACGAAACTCATTTTCTTTGATTCGTTTACCCTTTAGCCTTCACGACACTTACTTATCACTTGTTATAAATAGCCTAAATGCATATAACCTCAAGATAATATCATCCTCGGGCCTATGTCGATTAACTTAACACGAAACTTTTACGTACGAAATACGGGATATAATAGCTGTATCCTTGTCAACATATATGCTGCATGGATAACACTCCGAAATCTTAAGTGTTTTCATAACTTAACTAACTCTGGATCATAGATCGTATAATTCCTTTCGTGCCTTCTCAGCTTTTGTTAAAAGTAAGCAATTACTTTTCTTGGTCGTTCTGCCACTTGTTGCATGAATACTTGGCTTATCTTAGTGCCAACATATATTGGAATTTTGTGTAACTCGTATGATCTCGAATATTACATTGGATTTTACTTCTCGTTCCTTAGTCACAATAGGTACCACTTTCTTATAGAATGCATACTATATTGCAGTGAGACTGTTGTTACAAGACTACTATTTATTTTAGTCACTATGCTTAGTTTGAAGCCGTTTTCCTTATTTCCTCAGCTAGTCTTTTATTGTAGCATTTAGGGAAGACTCTCCGACTCTTGTAAAGCTGTGAGCTTATCACATCATATACTTGACGGAATTTTTGATGTTCTTATTCGCCTATAAATATCCTGAGTTACATACCTTCGTGCCCTTCAAAAGATTATTGGCATAGTCACAATTTAATATTTCCAGATTAAGCCCTCTAAAAGAGTATTAGAGAAGCTTAAGCTACCAACTTTGTTTATTTCTAAAGCTCAAGACATGGCTACTTATTCTCACCTTTTAACTTTATATTGCCAAAACATGATGTTAAACTATATCAGTAATAACAGGAAACTATCTTTGCATGAGTCTTACCTTCACTCTCAAAATAACAATTTTCGGCGTTAAGGACAGACTGTCACCGGAATGGGCACAACTTCATCGTCCGGCGGTGAAATTCCATCGAAATTGACTCAAAGGAATAGCCTTAGCACCGAGCACAACCCCCTGTTGGTTTCACCCTACAATTCCAAGCGAGTTGCTATTGAGTTACAAAGAAAGGTAGCAAATACTATAGCTTCGACTTGCATGGAATTCTCATAAACTTCCCAATCCTTTCCTGGCCCAAATCGAGCAATTCCAGGCCATGGAGACTCTCCCCCAGGTCAAATACTACCTCCCCACCAAATCTCAGACCATTCTACCATGGAAAATGAGAGCTCTGATGTTCTGCAAAACTCCGACAAGGAGACACTTGCCGGAGAAGACGATGCAGTATCCAACTTGTACGAAACCAATGCTAAAATGTCTTTGCTAACCTAGAAAATACTTTCCAATCCGCAAAACCCCACCACAATCAACCAACCTCCACAATAATTCAAAAAGAGAATTCTGCAATCGTGAATATAGTAGTTGTTCGGCAAAATGCCCCAACCAATTCCACTAACCTAATTGAAGTGCTAGTTGTTCAGTTGGTCAGAGATGGTGAACCAGCTATCCAGACCAACCAAGGTAAATGCCAAAATTCTTCTGCAGATATAGGTAATCTTGCCAATCCATCGCAACCTCAGGTCAACCAATCAAAAGTCACAATATCTTCAAAATTGACTCCTGCAACTACCACTATTGCAGGTGCTCAACCAAAAGCATCAGACATCTCTCCTTCATCAGAAAACCAGGTAATAGACCTCACTCAAGCAACTGTTCAAAATGCTTCAGGACACTTGGAGAAGACATCAACCAATGAGCTATCTAGTCATGTTGCCAAGATTCCCCAACAAGCTCAAACAAAAATCCAAACCACCCCGTCCCTATCTACTTCCACATACCCAAAGATCTCAGCCAACTTTGATAAACCCCAACACCCATAAAATAATAAATCACCTAATCAGTCTATCCAAAATGCCCAGCTTCATAATAATAAACCAGATATTCCACCAAAAGAAACTAGTATCCAACAAAAAAAACCACCCAATTTTCCTGCCCCACCTCCTCCTACCATCACACACTCCCTAGCACCCTAGAAACCAAACTAAGAGCAAAATATGCAACAGACTTAACTCCAATAGAATTCAACCCCCCCCCCCCCACATAAAACAACCACTATACAGGGTCAGTCAGCGATTATCTTCACCAGGAAAGACTATATGGTCACCCTACCCAATAGATGTGAATACACTATTGTGGGTAAATTTCTTAACACTATGCCAAGAATGAAAGTGATCAGAAGAAGTTTCACAACTAAAACTGAGCTTAGAGAAGGAATTAAAATAGTCCACTACAATGCTCGAACAGTGTATATTGATCTAGACAATGAGTATGACCACACCACTGTCTGGACCAAACAATTCATGTGCATCCAAGGTCCAACGAATGAATATTCAAGCCTGGACTCCCCACTTCAAACCTAATGAGGACACTCCAATTATCCCAGTATGGGTAGTCATTCCTGAATTACCTTGGCATTTCTAATATATGGAGGTCTTATCAGTATTATTGTCTCTTATTGGTAAGACACTACATCTGGACTTTGTTTCAATGTAAAAAACTAGGGGAAGTGTAGTAAAAGTAAAGATGTAGATAGACCTAACTAAGGACATGCCTCATCATGTGTGGCTTGGCTTTGATGATGATCAAGATGTTAATGGGGATGGGCAATAGCTGGAGGTAATGTATGAAAACCTCCCAAATTACTGTTTACATTGCAGGCATTTGGGGCATGAGGAATACCACTGCTCTATCAAGAAAGAGAAGAGGAGGACAAAAAGAAAGCAGTAGCTGAAACATCTGGAAACAATGAGAATCAGAACAATAAAAGGAAAGTGCATGAAGGGGGTCTCAACATAACCAAGAACAAGCCATGCAGGGGAAAAACAAGAACCATAACTCCAAGCAAAAGATGGTAATGCAAGACCAAAGAGAAGATCAGCAAAGAAATGAAAACCAAAAAGCAAAAACTCAACAAATTATAAGGTATAACCATTCCAAAGATCAATGGCATTCTCAAAAGAAGAAGAATTTTAAGGGAGTCAACCAAAGAAACAGGCAGCGAAATTCAAACAGATTGCTAAGCAAGTAGCTGATGCACAAGAAGCCAACACTAACCAAAATTCAGGTATTGGTTCTAGTTCACAAGATGACCCTCCAGTTGCATTGAAGAATGTGAAGGATCCCATTTCCAACCTCACTGGAAGGAAGCATGTACTATGATTTCTACTGGCCCTTCACCTGTGTCTAAGGCAGTAGGAACTGGGACTGATCTTGCTACTCAAATCTAGTCAAAGAAAGTAGGAACTATGTCTCATGTAGCACCCTCATCTCTTGCAAAGGAAGTAGGAACTGTGCCATATGTAGCACCCTCACCTCTAACAGAGGAATTTCTATTTCTGGTTGAAGTAGAGGAGAGGCTGTTGTTGCTGAGCATGTTGCTTTTGACGAATAGGTTAGCTCCTATGACTTAACAGTATCAACCATATCCATGAGAGGAGCTAGAGGTTGAAGCAAGCTGTGGTGGGCATATGATTCTACTAGTTTTTTGTGTCTGAATGCAGGGGTGCCTAGAAGGTCCTGCTGAATCTGACCTCTAATGTGGTTGGGGAGAGACTGAGTGGAGTAAAAATGGTTTATGGATGATAGGTTGTGGCTGAGTTTTGATAGGGAGTCTGCTGGGCAATTGGACTCCCTATACACATGTGAGAATTTGATTTCTTCACATTGGCCACATAGTTGTCTCAGATTCATCAGATGCATCTTTAAATTCCATGGAGGGTCATTGTTAGTGGTAAGCCATTGAATGAGCAGTGCTGAGTTTACTTCTAAGTGTACCTTCTTATGGCCATTGTCAACACACAACTTAATTCCTAAGGCTGTTGCTTCTACTTCAGCTTGGTTATTGGTATCTTCTTCCAATGGAGCAGCTAAGGCATGAATAAATGTACTAGTGCAGTTCCTTATTATTGCCCCTTCCCCTATACTTCCTGGATTGTTCAGTGCACTATCATCATTGTTACCTTTTACAAATCCCTGTTTAGGTCTGCTCTAAACAACCTGCCTGACATTGATGTATTGTTTGATGCTCTCAACAATGGGATATAAATCCTCCCAGTTTATTGGCTAGCAAATTGAGGGGTAAGTTGTTTGCATGAGCATGTGAAATATCTGAGTTAATGGAGCAGATAACTCTAGTGAAAGAGGAAGTTTTGTTGTCATATTTTGTACTGCCCCAGTTCTTCCAAATGTCCCAGCAAATAATAGTTGGTACAGTGTCAAGTAAAAGCTTCTGCACTTCATTGTTTCTTTTGTGAAGCCACCATTTCATCAGGAGAAGTCTTATAGGCATTTCAGCAGTGTGGATACCAGTTGGTCCTGCAAACTTTTTCCATACTACCAATCCAAACTGGCCCCTACTATAAATATGATCCACATATTTTGCCCCAGGTGTATAACAACATACACACCTGGATATAGTAGGGTTACTAAATAAAAGGACCATATCATCTATAGGTAGTTTGTTTATGAGAGCTCTCCACATATAGAAGGACCATTTGAAGTGGATGCTCTTATATTGGTGACGAAGTACATAATGAACATAGTGAAGACCTGAAGGAAGATAACACTTGCAATCATCTCCTTACTACCTTTAATGGTCACCCTGATTCTGCTAAAGTATTGATGCTCAAGGACTCTCTCCGAGAAATACGCCACCACATTACCTCACCATCCTATGGTGCATGATTGGATATTTCAATGTTATTGCATCAATTGAATAAAAGATAGGGGGTCTACCATACCAACTGAGTAAGAGCATGGACTTCCTCAGTATGATAGAAGATTGTGGACTTGTAGACCTGGGGTTCTATTTCCCTAGATATACTTGGTCTAATGGCAGAGGTCCAGAATCAATAATTTGGAAAAGATTGGACAGAGGCATGGTAAATGACAATTGGCTAGCTACCACCATTTCACACTTAGCCTCCACTAGGTCTAATCATAATACCCTAATAATGGAGATGAATGTTAGACAGGATACTAGCAAAAATTACTTCAAGTTTCTCAACTGTTGGGTGGAAAATGAAGGCTTCATCCCTTTGGTTCAAGAAATTTGGAATCAGGAAGTCGGAGGTAATGCTATGTGGATCTTCCATCAAAAACTTAAAGCAGTCTCTAATGCTTTAAGTAAATGGTCGAGGCAGGAATATGGGGATATCTTCCAGAAGGCCAATAAATATGAAGAAAAAATGAAGCTGGTAGAAAAGACTTGGGCTCAAACAAATGATGCTGATGACAGAATGAACTTTCATGAGGTAACAGCTCAATACAAAAATATAGGAAGCTGGAAGAGTCTATTCTGAAGAAAAAACAAAGCTTCAGTGGTTCAAAAATGGTGATGCAAATTCAAGATACTTCCATAATTTAATGAGGAAGAAGAAGAAAGCTGTGTATTCATAAAATCAAAGACATTGAAGGTGAGTGGGTGCAAGGTGATGAAGCTATAGGGGAAGTAGCTTGTGACTACTATCATGACAGATTTACAGAAACTGGTGACACCATTAGAGAAAACCTGCTATCCTGCATCCCATCATTCATCACAGATAAAGAAAATGATCTCCTCACCAAAAATCCAACTATTGAAGAACTCAAGGAAGTGGTATTCTCAATGAGTCCAATAAGTGCAGCAGGTCCTGATGACATGAATGGTAAGTTCTTTTAATCTTGCTGGGACATCATCAAGGCTAATCTACTACAAGTTGTCCTAGCCTTCTTTGGTGGTTCAGAAATGCCTAAGTACATGACTAGTGCCTGCCTAGTTCTGATACCTAAGGTTGAATTTCACAACTCCTTCACTGAATACATATCTATAAGCCTCAAAAATTTTGTCAACAAAATTGTCTCAAAGGTTATATGTTCCAGACTTAGCCCAATCCTTCCTAAAATCATTTCACCAAATTAGTCTGGTTATGTTAAGGGCAGGAGTATTTCTGAAAACATAATGCTTGCACAAGAAATTATGCAAGGTATCAAAAAACCAAACAAAAGGTCAAATGTTGTTATCAAGTTGGACATGACAAAAGCTTATGATAGGGTATCCTAGAGCTATAGATGTATTATGCAGAGAAGAATGGGATTCAATGAAAGAATAATCGAAATGATATGGAGAACCATGGAAAACTATTGGTAGTCAGTGATCATCAATGGCACTACATGTAATTTTTTCCACTCTACTAGAGGTTTGAAACAAGGAGATCCACTGGCCCTATCCCCGTTCATCATTGAAGCTGAATGTCTTTCTAGGATGCTCAACAGCCTCACCCATGATCAATTCTTTAATGGCTTCTACATAGAGAGGAGAGGTCCACAAATCAACCGCCTAAGCTTTGCAGATGACATCATAATCTTCACATCAGGAGGTAGAGCATTATTGCAGAAGATTATGGAGATTCTCAACAATTATGAGCACACATCTGTGCAGCAAATCAATAGGCAAAAAAGCCACTTCATGGTTTCTCCCTTTATATTCCCAGCAACTATCAGAAGAGTTCAATAGATCACATGCTTCTTCAAGAAAGAATCTCCTATTACCTACCTGGAGTGTCCATTATACATAGGAAGAATGAGAATAATATATTTCAATTCCCTAGTAGCCAAGGTGGTAAGCAGAATTAAAGGATGGTAAAGCAGAATTCTCTCTTATGGAGACAGAGCCACTATGATTAAGCATGTTCTACAATTTATACCTACACATATTTTGTCAGCCTTAACCCCCCCTCCCCCCTCCCCTCAAAACTATACTGAAGCAGGTAGAGAAGTTAACAACTAACTTTTTTGGGGGAATGGAGAAAGACAAAAACAAATACCACTGGGCTTCTTCGATAAAATTGATATTTCCACTGAAGAGGGAGGTGTTTGCCTCAAATCAACGGAAGATATCTGCCAAACCATGGAATTCAAAAAATGGTGGCTCTTCAGAACTAAAGAGTCACAATGGAGCAAGTTTCTCAGAGCTAAATATTGCTAGAGATCAAATCCCATTTCCAAAAAATGGAACTTTGGGCAATCACAAACATGGAACCAAATGATGATTAACAAGAAAGAAGCTAAAAAACACATCACTTGGAGATAGCATTCTGGTAGCTACAACTTTTGGTGGGACAACTGGTTGGGAGATGGTGCTCTTGCTCATCACAGTAGTGAAGGAGGAAGGCTAGGCAATGTAACTGTGGCCAATTTTTGGTACCAAGCCAGTGGAATCTGCAGAAGCTGAATGAAGCAGTCCTAACACCTTTAATACTTGTCATCCTCCAAATCCAAATCTATCACAACCTTCAAATCCAAGACCAGCCTATCTGGACCCCAAATGTGAAAGGAAACTTCACATGCTCTTCTGCATGGGACTTGAACATGAAGAAGAGGCAGAGATGTTTCTCTAATAACTCCAAAATGGTGAAGTAAACTGAGTACCTCTATCTGAAATGATGAAAACCGGAACACCATGCAAACGAACAATCTCTCGGATATAGATCCCTGTCAACCGCTCTAAAGAATAGGTAGTACACACAGGAATGAAGTGCATGGACTTGGTCATCTCATCCACAATCACCCAAATAGCATCGAACTTCTTCAAAGTCCGTGGACGTCCAACTACAAAAGCCATAGTGATCCTCTCCCACTTCCACTTTGGAATATCCATCTGCTGAAGCAAGCCACCCGGCCTTTGATGCTCATATTTCACCTGCTGACAATTGAGACACCGAGCTACAAATCTCACAATGTCTTTCTTCATTCTCCTCCACCAATAATGTTGTCTCAGATCCTGATACATTTTCGCGGCACACGGATGAATGGAGTACCGCGAGCTATGGGCATCGTCCAGAATCAACTCCCGAAGACCATGTACATTAGGCACACATATCCGGCCCTGTATACTCAACACTCCATCATCACCAATGGTCACATGTCTAGCATCATCGCGCTGAACTCTCTCCTTAAGGACAAGCAAATGCGAATCATCATACTGGCGCTCTCTAATGTGATTATATAAGGAAGACCGAGAAATCACACAAGCCCATACCTGACTGGGCTCCGAAATATCTAACCTCACGAACCGATTGGCCAAGGCCTGAACATCAACTGCAAGAGGTCTCTCCCCAACTGGAAGATATGCCAAACTCCCTATACTCACCGCCTTTCGGCTCAAGCATCGGCCACCATATTGGCATTCCCCGGATGGTACAAGATAATAATATCATAATCCTTCAGAAACTCTAACCATCTCCGCTGCCTCAAATTGAGATCCTTCTGCTTGAACAAGTGATGGAGGCTACAATGATTAGTAAACACCTCATAAGATACACCATACAGGTAATGCCTCCAAATCTACAATGCTTGAACTATGGCAGCCAACTCCAAATCATAAACGATGTAGTTCTTCTCGTGGAGCTTCAACTGATGAGAAGCATAAGCAATAACTCTACCCTCCTGCATCAACACACACCCAATACCAACTCTCAAAGCATTACAATACACTGTATATGAATTTGAAGCTGATGGCAAAACCAATACTAGAACTATGGTCAAAGCTGTCTTGAGCTTCTAAAAGCTATCCTCACACTCATCTGACCAAACAAATAAAGCACCCTTCAGAAGTCAACTTGGTTAAGGGCGATGCAATAGATGAAAATCCTTGAAAAAATCGGCGATAATAACCCGCCAAACCAAGAAAGCTGCGAATCTCTGTGGCTGAGAACGGTCTGGGCCAACTCTAAACTGCCTATATCTTCTTCAGATCAACCAGAATACCCTCGCTGAAAACCATGTGCCCCAAGAAAGCCACTGAACTGAGCCAGAACGCACACTTGGAGAACTTCGCATAAAGCCTCTCCTCCCTAAATCTCTACAACACCACTCTCAAATGTTGAGCGTACTCCTCCTGAATACGCAAGTACACCAGAATGTCATCAATGAAGACAATCATGAACGAATCAAGATAAAGTCGAAACACATTGTTCATCAGATGCACGAACGCTACTAGGGCATTGGTCAGCCTGAAACACATAACACGGAACTCATAATGACCTTATTTAGTCCTGAAGGCTATCTTGAGAATATCCAAGTCCTTGATTTTCAACTGGTGATAACCTGAACAGAGATCAATCTTGGAGAACACTCTCGCTCCCTGAAGCTAGTCGAATAAATCATCAATGCGAGACAATGGATACTTGTTCTTAATTGTTAGTTTTTTCTATTGCCTATAATCAATACACATTCTCATAGTGCCATCCTTCTTCTTCACAAATAGAACCTGTGCACCCCAAGGTGACATACTAGGCCGAATGAACCTCTTATCAAAGAGTTCCTAAAGCTGCTCCTTTAACTCCTTCAACTCTGCTAGAGCCATACGATACGGTAGAATAGAGATGGGCTGGGTGCCCGGCACCAGGTCAGTACCAAAGTCAATATCCCTATTCGGTAGCATGTCCGGCAAGTCTGCAAGAAATACATCAGGAAAATCTCGCACCAACATCCCTAATAAAGGCTAGATGCAAAAGACAACCCTTCCCAACCATACAATGGGCCTTCAAGAATAAGATTACCCTACTGGGAACATAATCAGTCACACCTCGCCATCGATCTGTGGCTCACCCGGTATAGCCAATCTGACTGTCTTAGCATGACAGTCCAGAATAGCACGACACGGAGATAGCCAATCCATGCCCAAATAATGTCGAAATCCACCATACACAATAATAAAAGATCCACTCGGGTCATCATACCCCCAATAGTCACCACACACGATTGGCACACACAGTCTACAACAACAGTATCACCCACCAGATTAGATACATGAACAGGTGAAACAAGAGACTCACGAGGCATATCCAAATAACGGGCAAAGTATGAGGACGCATAAGAAAAGGTGGAACCGGGTTCAAATAATACAGAGGCATCTCTGTGGAAGACTGAAACAATACCTGAAATCATGGCATCTGAAGCAGCAACATCTATTCTACCTATGAGGGCATAGAAACGAGCCTGACCACCACCTAATCGACCTCCTCCTCAAGGGCGACCTCTAGCTGACTGACCCCAACCCCTAGCTGCCTGGGCGGGTGGTGAAGTAACTGGAGCTGAAGTTAAGGGCTGACCCCTCTACTAAGACGGACCCTCAAACTCTCCACATTAATAACAACTCCCTGGTGCTGGAGTTGGGGACTGAAGGGAACCCCTGGCGTCGGAATGACTAGTAGAAGGATATGGCATGGAAGAACCCTGAATTGATGGAGCAGTGGACAAACTCTGGGCTGGAAGGGCACTGAGTGATGAATGGCCCTGGTGAGAACTGTGAGAACTATGACCCGACGATGCCCCACGATAACCTGGGCAAACTGATTGAGCCTGCCTGAATGGACGGCCTTTGCCGTGCTAAAACTGACCCCTCGAAGGAGCACTACCAAAGCTACCAGATCCCCGAGGCCTTTTGGCCTCCCTCTCCTCATGCTCCTGGCGATGAACCGACTCAATCTCACGGGCGATCTCAACAACCTCCTCGAAAGTAGTACCTATCACCTTCTCCCTGGTCATGAGAATCTGAAGCTGATATGTGAGACCATCAACAAACCTCCTATTCCTCTCTCGATCTGTCGGAACCAACCAGACCACATGACGAGCTAACTCAGAGAACCGTATCTCATACTGTGTCACAGTCATATCTCCCTGATATAACTGTTTGAACTACCTACATAGCTCCTCTCGGTGAGAATGTGGCACATACTTATCCACAAAGAGAATAGAGAATTGTTGCCAGGTAAGGGGCGCTGCTCCAATATGCCTACACCTATCATAAGCCTCCCACCAAGTAAAGGCAGCTCCAAAAAACTAAAAAGTAGTAAATGCTACACCACTGGTCTCCAAAATCCCCGTTGTATGAAGCATCCTCTGGCACTTATCCAAGAAACCCTGTGTATCCTCGCCCTCTGCACCACTGAAAGTCGGAGGCTAAAGTCTACCAAACCTTTCTAATCGACGCTGCTCATCGTCCAGCATAACTGATACCTCATACTCCTAAGCTGGTGCAACCGGTTGGGCGGGAGGTGCCCCCAGTGTATGAAGTCCCTACACAACCTACTCAGGTGTGCGAGCAATAGAGTCTGGGTGCCTCCCCCGCCCTGAGAAGTAGCTGCGACCGTAGTAACTGAGACCGCCTGAGACAAACCGGTACATATTGATAAAATATGACCTAAAGTCTCCTGAAGGCCTGGAGTCACAATAGGCACAACTAGTGTCTGGGCTGGCGCTGCTGTAGCGTCTGCAACTAGGACCTGATCCTGAACTGGGGTAGTTGGTGGATCTGCAGGTGCTGCCCTAACTACTCTGCCCCTACCACGACCTCGACTGTGTCCTCGACCTCTGGTGGGCGCAGCTGGTGGTACTGGTGGTCGTCCATGCTACCCGGTAGCACGTGTGCTCACCATCTGTGAGAGAATGGAATAACAAATGTTTGGTACTCGGATCAACAGAATCGCACGATAAGAATTTCAAGAATGTGAAGTTTTTCCTAAAGGTTCTGCAGCCTCCCGAGGATAAATACAGACGTTTCCATACCGATCCGCGAGACCTATGTAACCTAGGCTCTGATACCAACTTGTCATGACCCCAATTACCCGGTCATGATGGAACCCATCACATTACTAGGCAAGCCAACCCAAATATTAATCACAGTGAATTTCTTATATAAAATCATATTCTAACTCGGGTTTAAATCTCAATTTTTCATAAGAAATGTATAAAACAGCTATAATGTGTGGAAATCAATAAAGCGTTAAACCAACACAGCCCAAACATCTGGTGTCACGAGTCTAGAGCCTCTAAATATACAAATCTGACAGCCTGATACAAAACAAGTCTAAAATGCGGAAAAACAAGGATAGAGGAAGAAAGCAGGGCTGCGGACGCCATGCAGATACCTTGCAATCTCCGGCAAACTCTGATAATGGTGAGGACCCTCACTCTGTCGCTCGGGCGCCTGGATTTGCACACTCGATGCAGGGAGTAATGTGAGTACGCCAACTCACTAAGTAACTAAAGTAAATAAGGTCTAAAAGTAGTGATGGGCAGTTAAAATCATATAAAGGAGTAAACAACAGAATAACAAATCAAACTCCATAGTTTAAAACCAGCTTCGTCATAAAATCTTCAGTTTTAATTGGAATACTTGAAATCATTTAATTAGCAATTTTTCAACAGAGGCTTATTTAAAGATGAGTGAAAGAAGTAAAAATTATCATAAATGGGCCCCTCGGGCAAGATATCACTCAAAATATGGCCTCTCGGGCAGCCTCTCAGTCACTCGTGACTCAGCTCTCGTCACTGAGTACTCATACTCAGCACTCAGGCTCATTAATATCTCATAATAGTAATATTCATAGTAACGTTGCGGACCCGATCCATAGTTTATAGTCGACTACGCTCACTGGGGGGTACAGACTTCGAAGGGGCTCCTACAACCCAAACGTCATATCGCTGCGGCACGCAGCCCAATCCAATATATATTTCGTACGGCGTGCAGCCCGATCCATATAAGTATCATTGCGACGTGTAGCCCGATCCATAATATATACAAATAATATTATTGTGGCGTGCAACCCGATTCGTATATTTATAATCCTCACCATTAGGTCCTCAACCTCTCTCTGTCATTAACCTCATTGCCACTCGGGCGTAACAGTGGAAATCGAGGAACTTAGTCCACACAGTTCTCACATTTAAGAAACAAAGTAATAAAACCTATTTTAAGCAATACACAGGTAAACCATGACTGAGGATATGCTTTCAAACAAATAGAGTGAGGAAAAATAGTAAAATTCCCCTAAGGATCTCAACAGGTTGGCACAAGGCCCCAAACATGGCATACAACCCATAATACAGTGTAAAGGTCTAAAATATGAGATAACATAAGGTTTCAAATCAAGTACGCGGCTTAATAGTTGCTACGGGACGGACCAAGGCATAATCCCTACTGGTGCACGCCCATATGCTCATCACCTAGCATGTGCGACACCTCATTTATCAAAACAATTCAAAATACTAGGGTTTTGTACCCTCAGTTCCAGATTTACAATGGTTACTTACCTCAAACCGAATGAAATACTACTCCGTGAAGCCTTTGCCTCTCACCTCGGCCTCAATTCGCGCCGAATCTACCCAAAATCAGAATCATAATATTAAAATAGGCTAAAGGGACGAAGCCCGTGCGAAATTAATCAAATTATAGCATAATTCCCGAAATTGACCAAAACCCGACCCCCAAGCCCACGTCTCGAAATCCGATAAAAATTACATCAACAAAATCCTTATCACTCCATGAGTTCATACATACCAAGAACACTGAAATCGGAGTCCAAATGACCCCTCAAATCCCCATTTTAAGGTTTCTTAATCTCAAGTCCTAAATCCCAATTTTTAGCCCTTCATTCCATTATAATCCGTGAAATAATACCATAGAAACTAGTTTTAGGTCCAAAATCCTTACCTCAATGAAGTTTCCTTAAATTCTCTCTTAAAAATCGCCCAAAACTCCAGAATTCGCGTTAAAAAAAGGTGAAACCCTCTGAAAATTGCGAAGGAAGAAATATATACATTCTGACCCAAGCTTTTCGCACCTGCGGTCAATCCACCGCATCTGCGGTCCCAAGCGACGCATCTACAATTTCCACTTACTCGACCAGTTTCCGCTTCTGTAGTTAAAATACCGCACCTGTGCCATCGCAGGTGCGCCTCCTCGACCGCTTTTGCGGTTTCAGCTAGCCTTCAACCTGGCCGCATCTGCCACTTCCTTTTTTGCTTTTGCGAGACCGCCCTTTCGATCCCCTAGCCGCAGGTGCGGCTATGACAGCAAATGGGAAACTTCAACTATCACAACCAACTCCAAATATTTGCGCTAACCATCCGAAATCACCCCGAGGCCCCCGGGACCTCAACCAAAAGAACAAACATATCCCATAATCTTATTCAAACTCATTCCAACCTTCAGAACGCTCAAAACAAAATTAAAACACCAAAATCACATCAAATTCAAGCCTAAGATTCCAAAATATTCCAAATTCCGCTTTTGATAAAAAGGTCTATCAAACTACGTCCGAATCACTTGAAATTTTGCACACACGTCCCAATGACACAACAGACCTACTGCAACTCTCGGAATTCCATTCCGACCCCTATAGCAAAATTTCACCTATTAACCGGAAAATGCCAAAACTCCAACTTTGCCAATTCAAGCCTAAATCTACTCCGGACCTCCAAAACCCATTCTGATCACGCTCTCACGTTCCAAATCATCTCCCGAAGCTATCCGAACCATAGGAATTCACATCCGAGCCCTATTTCACAGAAGTCAACATCCAGTTGACTTTTCCAACATAAACTCACTCAAAAGAGACTGAGTGTCTCAAACCTCGCCAAAACCTTTCCGAACCCGAGCCAACCAACCCGATAACACATAATATTGATAATTAAAGAAATAAGAAGCAGAAATGAGGGAAACGGGGCGGTAACTCATGAGACAACTGGCCGGGTCGTCACATCCTCCCCCTCTTAAATAAATGTTTGTCCTCGAACGAGTCCTGAAGCCTCAAATATGTGAGGATATCTACTTCGCATCTCCCGCTCGGTCTCCCAGATATCCTCCTCCATGGGCCGACCCCTCCACTACACTTTCACTGAAGCTATATCCTTCGACCTTAACTTTTGAACTTGACGCTCCAAAATAGCCAGTGGCTCCACAACATAAGTCCAATCATCATCTAACTGAACCGTGCTGAAATCCAAAACATGAGATGGATCGCCAATATAATTCCGGAGCATAGAAACATGAAATACTGGATGCACACTCGACAATCTAGGTGGCAAAGCAAGATCATAAGCTACCTCCCCAATCCTCCGAAGTACCTCAAAAGGCCAAATGAACCGAGGACTCAATTTCCCTTTCTTCCCAAATCTCATAACACCCTTCATGGGCAAAACCTTCAACAAGACCTTCTTACCAACCATATAGGACACATCCCGAACCTTCCTGTCAGCATAACATTTTTGTCTCGATTGTGCTATACGAATCCTCTCTTGAATCACCTTCACCTTGTCTAAAGTATCCAGCACCAAGTCTGTACCCAATAGTCTAACCTCACCCGGCCAAAACCAACCAACTGGAGATCTACACCACCTCCCATACAAAACCTCATACGGAGACATCTGAATACTCGACTGGTAGTTGTTGTTATACGCAAACTCTGCAAGAGGTAGAAACTCATCCCATGTCCTTCTGAAATCAATGACACAAACACGCAACATGTCCTCCAATATCTGAATAGTGCGCTCGGACTGCCCGTCCGTCTGAGGGTGAAAAGTTGCGCTCAACTTAACCTGAGTACCCAACTCTCTCTGCACAGCTCTCCAAAACTGCAAAGTAAACTGAGTACCTCTATCTGAAATGATGGAAACTGGAACACCATGCATACAAACAATCTCTCGGATATAGATACCTGCCAACCGCTCTGAAGAATAGGTAGTACACACAGGAATGAAGTGCGCGAACTTGGTCAGCCTATCCACAATCATCCAAAAAGTATCGAACTTCTTCAAAGTCCATGGACGTCGAACTATAAAATCCATATTGATCCTCTCCCACTTCCACTCTGGAATATACATCTGCTGAAGCAAGCCACCCGGCCTCTAATGCTCATATTTCACTGCTGACAATTGAGACACCGAGCTACAAATCCCACAATGTCTTTCTTCATTATCCTCCACCAATAATGTTGTCTCAGATCCTGATACATCTTCGCGGCACCCGGATGAATGGAGTGCCGCGAGCTATGGGCCTCCTCTAGAATCAACTCCCGAAGCCCATCTATATTGGTCACACAAATCTGGTCCTGCATCCTCAACACTCCATCATCACCAATGGTCATATCTCTGTAATAATTGTGCTGAACTTTGTCCTTGAGGACAAGAAAATGCGGATTATCATACTGGCGCTCTCTAATATGATCATATAAGGAAGATCGAGAAATAACACAAGCCAATACCCGACTGGGCTCCAAATTATCTTACCTCACGAACCGACTGGCCAAGGCCTGAACATCAACTACAAGAGGTCTCTCCCCAACTAGAATATATGCCAAACTCCCCAAACTCATCACCTTTCGGCTCAAAGCATCGGCCACCACATTGGCCTTCCCCAAATGGTACAAGATAGTGATATCATAATCCTTTAGCAACTCTAACCATCTTCGCTGCCTCAAATTGAGATCCTTCTGCTTGAACAAGTGCTGGAGGCTACGATGATTAGTAAACACCTCATAAGATACACCACACAAGTAATGTCTCCAAATCTTCAACGCGTGAACTATGGAAGCCAACTCCAAATCATGAACGGGGTAGTTCTTCTCATGGGGCTTCAACTGACGAGAAGCATAAGCAATAACTCTACCCTCCTGCATCAACACACACCCAATACCAACTCTCAAAGCATTACAATACACTGTATATGAATTTGAAACTGATGGCAAAACCAACACTGGAACTATGGTCAAAGCTGTCTTGAGCTTCTAAAAGATCTCCTCACACTCATCTGACCAAACAAATGAAGCACCCTTCAGAAGTCAACTTGGTTAAGGGAGATGCAATAGATGAAAATTCCTGAAAAAACTGGCGATAATAACCTACCAAACCAAGAAAGATGTGAATCTCTGTGGCTGAGAACGGTCTGGGCCAACTCTAAACCGCCTCTATCTTCTTCAGATCAACCAGAATACCCTCGCTGGACACCATGTGCCCCAAGAAAGCCACTGAACTGAGACAGAACTCACACTTGGAGAACTTCGTACAAAGCCTCTCCTCCCTCAATCTCTGCAACACCACTCTCAATGATCCGCATGCTCCTCCTAACTACAAAAGTACACCAGAATATCACCAATGAAGGCAATCATGAATGAATAAAGATAAGGCCAAAACACGCTGTTCATCAGATGCATAAACATTGCTGGGGTATTGGTCAGCCCGAAAGACATAACAAAAAACTCATAATGACCGTATCTGGTCCTGAAGGCTGTCTTGAGAATATACGAGTCCTTGATCTTTAACTGGTGATAACCTAAACGGAGATCAATCTTGGAGAACACTCTCGCTCCCTGAAGCTGGTCGAATAAATCATCAATGCGAGGCAAGGGATACTTGTTCTTAATTGTTACTTTGTTCAATTGCCTATAATCAATGCACATCCTAATAGTGCCATCCTTCTTCTTCACAAATAGAATTGGCGCACCCCAAGGTAACACACTAGGACAAATGAACCCCTTATCAAGGAGTTCCTGAAGCTGATCCTTTAACTCCTTCAACTTCGCTGGGGCCATACGATCGATGGAATAGAGATGGGTTGGATGCCCAGCACCAGGTTAATACCAAAGTCAATATCCTTGTCCGGTGGCATGTACGGCAGGTATGCAGGAAACACATCGGGAAAATCTCGCACAACTAGGATAAAATCAATACTGGAAATCTCTGCACCGACATCCCTCACAAAGGCTAGATAAGAAAGAAACCCTTCCCAACCATACAATGTTCCTTCAAGAATAAGATTACCCTACTGGGAACATAATCAGTCACACCTCGCCACTCGATCCGTGGCACACTCGGTATAGCCAATATGACTATCTTAGCATGACAGTCCAGAATAGCACGATAAGGAGATAGCCAATCCATGCCCAAAATAATGTCGAAATCCACCATACACAATAATAAAAGATCCACTCGGGTCTCCAGATCCCCAATAGTCACCACACACGACCGATACACACAGTCTACAACAACAGTATTGCCTACTAGAGTAGATACATAAATAGGTGAAACAAGAGACTCACAGGGCGTATCCAAATAACGGGCAAAGTATGAGGACACATAAGAAAAGGTGTAACTGGGATGAAATAATATAGAGGCATCTCTGTGGCAGACTGAAACAATACCTGAAATCACGGCATCTAAAGCAGCATCTGGTCTACATGGGAGGGCATAGAAACGAGCTTGACCACCACCTGATCGACCTCCCCCTCTAGGGAGACGACCCCTAGCAGATTTACCCCCACCCCTAGCTGCCTAGGCAGGTGGTGAAGTAACTGGAGCTGAAGTCAAAGGATGACTGCTCTGCTAAGATAGACCCTCAAGAAGACGAAGACACTGCCTCCTCATATGCCCAAACTCTCCATACTCATAACAACTCCCCGATGCTGGAGATGGGGACTAAAGGGAACCCCTAGCACCGGAATGACAAGTAGAAGGACCTAGTATGGAAGAACCTGAAATAATGGGGCACGGGACAAACGCTGGGCTGGAAGGGTACTAAGTGATAAATGGCCATGGTGAGAACTGTAAGAACCATGACCCGACGATGCCCCATTATAAATTGTGCGAGCTGACTGAGCCTACCTGAATGGACAGCCCATGCCGTGCTGAAACTGACCCCACAAAGAAGCACTACCAAAGCTACCAGATCCCCGAGGCCTCTTGGCCTCCCTCTCCTCTCGCTCCTAGCGACGAACCAACTCAATCTCGTGGGTGATGTCAACAATCTCCTCGAAAGTAGCACCTGTCACCCTCTCCCTAGTCATGAGAATCCAAAGTTGATATGTGAGGCCATCAATGAACCTCCCGATCCTCTCTCGATCTGTGGGAACCAACCAGGCTGCATGGCGAGCTAACTCAGAGAACCACATCTCATATTGTGTCACAGTCATCTCTCCCTGACGTAACTGCTCGAACTGCCTGTACAGCTCCTCTCGGCAAGAATGTGGCAGATACTTCTCCAGAAAGATAGCAGAGAACTGCTGCCAGGTAAGGGGCGCTGCTCCAACAGGCCTACACCTATCATAAGCCTCCCACCAAGTAAAGGTAGCTCTAGAAAACTTAAAGGTATTAAATGTTATACCACTGGTCTCTAGAATCCCCGCTGTACGAAGCATCCTTTTGCATTTATCCAAGAAACCCTGGGAATCCTTGCTCTCTGCATCGCTGAATGTCAGAGGATAAAGTCTACCAAACATCACTAATCGACGCTGCTCATTGTCCGGCATAACTGGTACCACATACTCCTAAGCTGGTGTAACCGGCTGGGCTGGAGGTTTCCCCGGTGTCTGAAGTCCCTGCACAACCTGCTCAGGTGTGCGAGCAACGGGAGTTTGGGTGCCTCCCCCGGCCTAAGAAGTAGTTGCAGCTATAGTAACTGAGCCCGCCTGAGCCAAACCGGTACATACTGATAAAATCTGACCTAAAGCCTCCTGAAGGCGTGGAATCACAATAGGCACAGCTGGTGCCTGGGTTGGCGCTGCTGTAACATCTGCAACTGGGACTTGATTCTGAACTGGGGCAGCTGGTGGATCTATAGGTGCTGCCCTAACTGCTCTGCCCCTACCACGGCCTTGACCGCGTCCTCGGCCTCTGGTGGCCCCAGCTAGTGGTACTGGTAGTCGTCCATCCTGCCTGGTAGAATTTGTCCTCACCATCTGTGAGAGAATGTAATAACAAAAGTTTAGTACTCGGATCAACAGATTCGCACGACAAGAATTTCAAGAATCTAAAGTTTTTCCTAAAGGTTCTGCAGCCTCCCGAGGATAAATACAAACATCTCTGTACCGATCCGCGAGACTCTACTAAACCGGCTCATGACTCGTGAGATCTATGTAACCTAGGCTCTGATACCAACTTGTCACGACCCCAATTACCCGGTTGTGATGGCGCGCATCACATTACTAGGAAAGCCAACCCAAACATTAATCACAATGAATTTCTTTTATAAAACCATATTCTAACACAGCTTTAAATCTCAATTTTTCATAAGAAATGTATAAAACAACTATAATGTACGGAAATCAATAATGCATTAAACCAACACAGCCCAAACATCTGGTTTCACGAGTCTAGAGCCTCTAAATATACAAATCTGACTGTTTGGTACAAAATAAGTCTAAAATGCGGAAAACAACGATAGAGGAAGAAAGCAGGGCTACGGACACATCCGGCAAACTCTGAAAATGCCGAGGACCCTCACTCTGCCGCTCGAGCACCTGGATTTGCACACACGGTGCAGAGAGTAACGTGAGTACACCAACTCAGTATGTTAGGTCTGAAAGCAGTGACGGGCAGTTAAAATCATATAAAGGAGTAAACAACAGAATAACAAATCAAACTCCATAGTTTAAAACCAGCTTCGTCATAAAATCTTCCGTTTCAATTGGAATACTTGAAATCATTTAATTAGCATTTTTTCAACAGATGCTTATTTTAAAGATGAGTGAAAGCAATAAAAATTATCTTAAATGCGCCCCTCGGCAAGGTGTCACTCAGAACATGGCCTCTTTGGCAGCCTCTCAGTCACTCGTGACTCAGCTCTCGTCACTTAGTACTCACACTCAGCACTCAGGCTCATTAATATCTCATAATAGTAATATTCATAGTAACTGCTAGTATGTGCAGCCCGATTTATAATTTATAGTCGACTATGCTCACTGGGAGTGTACAGACTCTGGAGAGGCTCCTACAGCCCAAGCGTCATATCGTAGTGGTGCGCAACCCGATCCAATATATATATCGATGTGGCGTGCATCCCGATTCATATAAGTATCGCTGCGGCGTGTAGTCCGATCCATAATATGTATATATAATATTGCTGCGGCGTGCAATCTGATCCGTATAATTATAATCCTCACCATCAGGTTCTCAACCTCTCTCAGTCATTAACCTTACAGCCACTCGGGCGTAACATTGGAAATCAGGGAACTTAGTCCACACAGTTCTCACATTTAAGAAGCAGAGTAATAAAACCAGTTTTAAGCAATACACAAGTAAAAAATGACTGAGGATATGCTTTCAAACAAATAGAGTGAGGAAAAACAGTAAAATGCCCCTAAGGGTCTCAACAGGTCAGCACAAGACCCCAAACATGGCATACAACCCATAATACAATAAAAAGGTCTAAAATATGAGATAACATAAGGTTTCAAATCAAGTACGTGGCTTAATAGTTGCTACAGGACGGACCAAGTCACAATTCCTACCGGTGCATGCCCACACGCTCATCACCTAGCATTTGCGTCACCTCATTTATCAAAACAATTCGAAATACCGGGGTTTTGTATCCTTTGTTCTAGATTTACAATGGTTACTTACCTCAAACCGAATGAAATACTACTCCGCGATGCCTTTGCCTCTCGCCTCGGTCTCAACTCGCGTCGAATCTACCCAAAATCAGAATCATAATATTAGAATAGGCTAAAGGGACGAAGCCCATGCGAAATTAATCAAATTATAGTACAATTCCCGAAATTGACCAAAACCCGACCCCCAGGCCCATGTTTCGGAATCCTATAAAATTTACATCAACGGAATCCTTATCACTCCACGAGTTCATACATACCAAGCACACTGAAATCGGAGTCCAAACGACCCCTTAAATTGTCATTTTAAGGTCTCTTAATCTCAAGCCTTAATTCCCAATTTTTAGACCTTCATTCCATTAATTACAACTTTAATCCGTGAAATAATACCATAGAAACGAGTTTTAGGTCAAAGATCCTTACCTCAATGAAGTCTCCTTGAATTCTCTCTTAAAAATCGCCCAAAACTCCAGAATTCGCGTTTAAAAATGGCGAAACTCTCTGAAAATCACGAAGGAAGAAATATATACATTCTGACCAAGGCTTTTTCGCACCTGCAGTCAATCCACCGCATCTGCGGTTTCCACTTGCTCGACCAGTTTCCGCTTCTGCGATTAAAATACCGCACCTGCGCCATCGCAGGTGCGTCTCCTCGACCACTTCTGCGGTTTAAGCTAGCCTTAAACCTAGCCGCATCTGCAGCTTCCTTTTTCATTTCTGCGAGACCGCACCTGAGGTCCCCTAGTCGTAGGTGCGGTTATGACAGCAAATGGGAAACTTCAGCTGTCACAACCAACTCTAAATCTTTTCGCCAACCATCCGAAATCACCTCGAGGCCCCAAGGACCTCAACCAAAAGCACAAACATATCCCATAACCTTATTCAAACTCGTTACAACCTTCAGAACGCTCAAAATTACATTAAAGCACCAAAATCACATCAAATTCAAGTCTAAGATTCCAAAATCTTCCGAATTCCACTTTTGATCAAAAAGTCTATCAAACCACGTCCGAATGACCTGAAATTTTGCACACACGTCCCAAATGACACAACGGACCTACTACAACTCTCGGAATTCCATTCTAACCCATATATAAAAATTTCACCTATTAACCCCAAAACGCCAAAACTCCAACTTTGCCAATTCAAGCCTAAATCTACTCCAGACCTCTAAAACCCATTCTGATCACGCTCTTAAGTCTCAAATCATCTCCAGAAGCTATCCGAACCATCAAAATTTACATCTGATCCCTATTTTACATAAGTCAACATTCAGTTGACTTTTCCAACTTAAACTCACTCAAAAAAGACTAAGTGTCTCAAACCTCGCCAAAACCTTTTCGAACCTGAGCCAACTGACCTGATAACACATAATATCGATAATCAAAGCAATAAGAAGCAGAAATGGGGAAAACAGATAGGTAACTCATGAGCCGACTAGCCGGGTCGTCACATTTTCTCACAAGAAAAGAAGGTTATTTTTTTTACCATTTAAAGAATTAAGCGTACGAGAATTTTTACTCTTTATATCAGATTAGGAAAATTATAAGTTGAGAATATATATATTTTTTTTTACATGGATGTTTTAATAAAAATAATAGTATATGTATTTATTTTATATGGTACCATATGACCATGATAGTAGGATGTATAAAGTGTATTAAAAATAAGTAGAATATTAAGTAATTTAAAATAATTCTTAATTATACGGGTAATTGGTTAATTACCGGGTATCAGGACATTACCTAACTACCTAATAAGTGGATAAACATTAAAATTTCACACCCCCACCCCTACGTGGCAGTCCTCCCATGCCAAGAGTGTGACTTGTAACTTGGAATGAAAGGTGGCACTTAATCCTTATAAGTTTTGGTATGTATAACTGCTCTGCCGTATTAGGCTTGCTCATAGGCTCTCAGCCATACTAGGATCTGTATCTCGTCCATTCTAGGCCTGCTTATAGGATCTCGGCCACAGTAGGCTTGGTATATAACTTACCATATGATAAGAGGTTCCCTAATAGGGACCTGCCCACCGATTATAGCTCGATGGTGGTGAAAATACTGTAATACTGTGTATATATATATATATATATATATATATATATACATACACACACACACCCTCTACTCTCTTGACTGGAAGAAGACAATACTTAACTGAATATAAAGTCTCTATTAGGAAGAATACTGTAACTTATAAGACTAGGATAATGTACATAAGTTCAAGAATACAAAATTCTCTTTATGTCTCGTTATCAAACACATGTAGTTATGAGATCATGCCAAAATAAAGGAAAGGTTTATCTTTAACGTAACTTAACCTCGTTGAGTCCTTAATAGCTTGCAAGCAACACTTCAAACAACTTAACTCAATTTACCATAGCATAAGGAAATTTAAAATCAGTGTTGAGTAAAGGCTAAGTCTGTAACTTAAGCTAGTAGCTCGTTTATGTAAATATGGGCAACATCTCCCCTGTAACAAGGGCCTCCTTCAATACCATATACCAACAACAACAACCATAGCAATACAATAAGAACAACATCAACAAGAGGGTACAAATATTTTATTAACAAGTCATCAACATATCAGGACAAACGACAAGCTCCAATAGTATCACTTTATCACCTTTCAACCCCATTATCATTCATTCTTGAACTTAGTAATATATTCAGTATAATAACCAATACCTTTTCAAGGATTTCTAACCTTGTACTCAGTTCTTTTAAAGTTACCCGAAATAGACTAACACAAGATAATATCATTGTTGACAACTTGCAAGTGCTTTATAGACATTTCCTTTTCTAGTTACCAATTTCCTCAATAAGATTGACATGTAAACCAACACAATACTACTAAAAATATCATATCCAACTTATTTTCCATAATTTCTATCCAGTTAAAGTTCTTAAGAGCAACTTTCAAATCAATCCATCAAGAACAACAACATCTCAAGCTAATCTAAGTAGTATCTTATACTTTATCATCCTAACAACTTAACCAACATACAATCAAGATTAAACACAATTAGTAGGATGTTATACACACTTTAGACAGTAGCAACAACTTGTAATTTCAACCAAACATAGCCCACAATTATTCTCAATGACACCACAACACTGTAGGCGTTGTATTCTCTTCTTGAATCAACTTTTGGTGTTCAAGTTGGTTTGTAAAAACTTGTAGTTAGACTTGAAAATATAATATATATGAAGGAGGGACTGATTATTAGCTTAATAAACAAGAACAAAACGAAACCTGAGGTTACTTCACTTTGAAGAACCCTCCAAAACAGCCACAAGATGAAGAACTATGATCTAGAAAGTACTACGGGGTTTCTAACATTGGATTCATGTTTTAATCTTAGGTTTTGACCCTAGAATCATGGAGTAACCCTTGGAGAGAATTTAAGAGGGTTTAGGAACTGTTGCGAATGAGAAAAGTGAGTGAAAATGATATAGAATGAAATTAAATACAAGATCGAGTTTTACACCGGCTTTGTGGGTCCCATGGGAGCTGCTTGCATAGTCTCGCAAAAACGCGAGTATCTCTCTACTCCTATGTCGTATCGACGAACGGTTAAATGCATTAGAAATTAGAATCGTAGATAATCCCCTAGTTCCAAGTATATTGGGAGAAAAGCTCAGCTACATTTGACCTAGGTTTCAACACAGTTATGAATGGAACTTGTGATGACCTTTTTAAACTTTTGTTCCACAACTCGCTTGACTTCAAAACATAACACACAACTATCATATGACTAATATAACTCATGACATAATCTCCTTATAATGTTAATCACACTTGTGTCACCCCAAAAGTACATGTTTTAACATTCCAACTTGTTCGATGAAACTTATTTTCTTCAATTCGTTTAGCTTCTAAGCCTTCAAACCCCCTTGGTACTTGGTATTCATGATCTTAAATATTTGTAATCTCCACGTTAATATGATTAAATAACTTTATAAACCTTTCAAAGATGATTTCATTTCTAAGCTTACATCAATTGACTTACAACGTACTCTTACGTACTAAAACATGAGGTGTAACACATCAACAGTCGATCAACTAAGCAAGTACTGTAATACCAATGAAGCATCCGTAAGTCAAAACACAGTGCGCCTTCTGAAATGCGCACCCTTCTCAGGCAATACCATGTAGTAATAGCATTCATCTAATTATCTGAAACCATCCATGCTGTCTAAGAATTCATTTCCTTTCCTTCAAAACTGAATCACGACCTTGCATATACAAATCTCAATCCCACACGATGCACCGCATTTATCATGCCATCATATGAAAACATGAGAACCACATTATCGACCTTGAGTCACAAGTAGAATACATACCCATATAGTCAGAAACCTTCCACTTGATCCCATCCAGGAGAAACTTGCACCACGCCATATATCCCTCAAACCTGTAGATAATATCCATCCAAAGCTGTGGCGGAAATCATTGGGAACACTTCGAAACCATTTGCACATAACCGAGCCTTTAGAACTGAATCCCTCTGACTCAACCAAGCCACGCAAGTCGCCAAACCCAAGTGTGTTGCTACAAAATGCTTGTAGAGACTCACCACATCATAAGTGCCCAAAGAACCAATCATATCCATTACCGTACCAAGCTGTCCTATTTCTATGAGTTCCTTCCGAATTACCCTCAAGTTGAAACTTCTCCTTGCCAAAACACCACGATCCTTAGCCAAAGCTTGCCACAAGAGATCCTAGTATAAAACCACACCGCCCTAAGGCCCATCAGGCATTGTACTCCCTCTTAAGCACCCCAAAAGTACCACAACCGAGACACTCACTCTGAAGAGAACTTCTGTGAATCTAAAGTTGTCCCTTTTGCCTTTTTGATACTGAAAAGTAGAATCCATTGTGATACAGAAATACCGCAAGTCCCGGCATCATCCAATGCAAATCTCAGATCTTAGCCATAAACAAATCCGTGGGAAATCTTCCAAATGCCACATATGAATCCTGAACTCTTTAGTACTTTCTCGAGAGTTATCCTCTCTGCTCAAATCCCAATTGCACCACCCAAAGGGGTCGAACGACCAGTGCCCCATCAACACAATAACACCCAAAGAAGTAATCCATACCCCTATGCAACCGAGTGAATCCCTTTTCATAGTACATTACATCTATCATGAACATCAACCCTAAACCATTCCCATGACTTCTATACATCCATAAGGTGTAATACATCATGCATCAAATAATTCCTTACTCAAGTCATCTTCGAAATCAACATCTTCCAGTTATAACTGATTCACAAGTATGCCTCATATTGATACAAGTACAACACATAACCGTAAAATTAAATCGTCGATAGTAGACTTCCCCACTAGGCTCAAAGCCATAGGATAAATCATCTGATAACTCACAATACCCATACTCTGGAAGGGTATTTCAACAGTGCATTGTTGACCAGTACATAAAACTTGAGACACAAAGACTAGATTTCTTTTCTTTTAACCAAGATTTATTCAGAACTGCAGTATTACAAGGGACTCTTGATTTGTTAAGACAAGGAGAAAGAGATTCCTCAAATATTGGAAAAAAAGAATATTCTTCCTGTTAGTTTTATTGGAGGACCAAGAGAAATGCGTCGACGATATATGGATGCTATTGCATTAGTACAACGTTATGGAAAACCTGACATATTTTTGACAATGACATGCAATACTTCTTGGCCTGAAATAAAAAAACATTTATTGTCATCTGAAGAAGTTCAAAATAGGCATGATCTAATCAACCGAGTATTTAGAGCAAAAGTAGAAGAACTTAAAGCAGATATATTAGAAAAGAATATTTGGGGAAGGTTGCGGCTTTTATGTATACTATAGGATTTCAAAAGCGTGGACTCCCACATGCTCATTTTCTGATTATACTTGCAGATAAATACAAATTATTAACACCAGAGGCTTATGATAAATTTGTTTATGTTGAACTACCTGATCGCAACATCGATTCCTCTTTATATTCGCTTGTGACTAAACACATGATTCATGGACCTTGTGGCTATCTAAATCCTTCCAATTCTTGCATGAAAAGAGACCGTTATAAGTTTAAATATTCTAAAGAACTTGTAGAACAAACAACAAAAGGAAAAAATTCATATCCTATTTACAAAAGAGGACAAATAGAGACACCGGTAGAAGTTAGAGGATACAATATTGATAGATCTTGGGTTATTCCTGACAATCCCTTTTTGCTTAAGAAATTCAATTGCCATAGTAACGTTGAAATATGTTCTGACATTAAAATTTAACTAAATCCTTCATAAGCTCATGCAACACAAACCATAAAATACCTTAAATCATCTGTTAGGCTCGCACTCATTCTCGTGACAGTCAAGGCAACTTTCTCAACCGATCCAAACTCAAGTCGTAAACACGGATAATCCTCTGGTAGAAAGAAACTCTCCACACAACATCATAAGGATCACACATTCGTAGACCACCCCGTAGGAGATAATCCACCTGCTTAGCCTCGACTTGGCATTTCACTACACCCACCATGGCCACAACCATCATGCAATCACTAAATCTTCTCGAATCTGAACTCATCAACAAATCATAGGAATCTACTTCATCCCATAATTGGACAACATGAAATATCCCTCAACACACTCATAACTCGAGACTATACAACACATCAAGATAGAAATCAAACACCTAATAGCCCTATTCAAATCTCAAGCAAACTCTTCCTATCACATTCAAACCATCTAAACACATCCCACAGTCATATCATACTCTTTGTATAGCCCTCCAACCACTCATCGAGCTATAAATTCCACTCATAGGGACACTACCGGACATATAAATCCACAGACATTCTCATACAACTGAAACTACCAAGCCCAAGTTGCGGTCTAAACCTAGCCTCAAGTCTTTTAGACTGGCCCATCACCAAAACACAGAAAACACATCTTGCACCTCATCCATGGAATAGAAAGTCGTCGATGCACAACTAATACCAAATGCTCACATATACATACGTATGAGTGAAAGGAATTCAAAGAGGTATGCTATGAGCTGAATCAATGCCACATGATGAAGAAGAAATATGGAAAGTTTATCCTAAATGCCCTGTAGCCTCTTGAAAATAGGTATGGACGTTATCATATCGATCCGCAAGACTCTACTAGACACTTACTCATGACTCGTGGAACCTATGAACCTAAGGTTATGATACTAACTTGTCACGACCCAAAAATCCTGCTAATCGTGATGGCACCTTACCCAATCTTCTAGGTATGCCAATTAACTATAATCCAATTTAAAATAAGATTTACTAAGAAAATAAATGATGAAATAACTAAATTTTTTATACAAAAAAAATCCCAATGATTGGTAGTACAAATTTTGAGCTTCTAAGATTTAGAATTTTAGAAAGCTGGTATGAAATAAATATATCATCTATTCAAAATATACGTAAACAGATTTATAATTATAAAGCTACCAAGAACAAGAGGAAACTATAAGCGGAACACATGTGCATCTTCAATGCCAGCTCCCACCACATGCAATAACATTAGCTCCAATATCTGTACGCAAAGTGCAGAAGTGTAGTATGAGTGTTGACGACCAATTTTGACCCTCCCTTTTAAAATTAATTTACCTGTACTTAAAAATTTACAATAAATATTTTGAAAGTATTTTTCTATCAATAAATACATATTTCTGCAAATAAATTAAGTATTAGTTTTGAAATTAATCACAGTATTAGTACTATGTAATTACAAATATATTTACTATTTAAAGATTATTAAAATAACTTTTATATACATCACATAGGCATTATAATTAATTTAATGAATTACTCCCTAATTTCTATTTAATTAGACTATTATGTTAATAATGTGAAATTAATGCTATAATTTGAAAATGGAGTATTTATAAATAATTAACTAAAATAGTTAGTAATGTATATAAAAATTTATAATTTTACTACATTTTATTGAAAATTATTAAGCTTATTTAATTTAATTTTAAAAGGGATCAAAAGAGGCTAAAGGCTGCAATTCTCTATTAAAGACCAAGTGGTTATCTTTTAAATCATTTATAGCCCAACACCTAAGCTCAATCTAGAATTAACCCAGTCCAAACAATCCCTCCAATCCACTATGGCAATCCATGCCATCACATTTGATCCAATCACAGCATGCCATGTCACCTTTTCCATTTCCTCATAATAGAAATACAGCCCATCCTGGGCGTTTATTCATATCATCAACGGACCAGGATTAATTCCGTTTTTTCATTTTATTCGAATGCTCGTATATTTTTTATCCTCACTGTTAGATCACAAGAATCCAGCGGCTATCAAATATTCTCCATAAAATCATTTTTAAACGCCTAACTCCCAAAATAATCAGAGCGGTTGATTAAATGATCCAAAGGCTCCCGTTCCATCTCCCATTTTAAACTTGGAGACACCACCCAACCCTAATCATTTCCTCCAAAGACCAGCCGCCCCTCTTTCCCAAAACTCTCTCTTTTCTCTCATCCCTTCAACCTCCACTAGTCATGGAATCTTGCACAAATCGGTGCAAGGTCACAAAAATAAAACCCCAAACGCTCATTTGCCTCCTATGACCGTGAATATTCCCTAGTTATTTCCTACTTCGTTGTCATAACTCGAAATCCCTAAATCTGAAACCCTAAAATCAGAGACAAAAGTTCAAATTGCCTTGTTCCTCTTATGTTCTTTCAATTAGCACCATACATAAAGATTTTCTCGGAACTCATCATCATTATTCGTCGTCGTGAGGTGAGATGCAATGACCTATGGACAATAGAGCTTTGACCGATGCATTTTCGCACTCAACAGTCGATTTCCCATACCCATGTAAACTCGTCATTATTTCCCACGTGTTAGACTACAGCACTGTCCAGTTGGACAAGGATTTGACCTACGAGGAGGAGCCGGTGGCTATTCTAGCCCTGCAGGTTCGCCAATTGAGATCAAGGGTTATCCCTCAGTTTGAGTGCAGTGGAGAGGTCAGCCCGTTAAAGCAGCTACCTAGGAGTCTGTGTTGGACATGCGGAGTAGATACCCCCACCTTTTCACCAGCCTAAGTACTTTTCTATGTCCGTCCAAAGACGAACGGTTATTTTGGAGGTCAAGAATGTGATGATCCAATAGGTCATCTCATGTTTTAGAACTAAAATCTGTGTTCTGAAGACTTAAATATCATAATTTAGCCTTCCTTGATTTGCATGCACTGTCCGAGTGCTTTTTCGGAAGGCTTGCATGTTAAAAACTGATAAAAACAAAAGTTTTGCCTTAAAAGTTAATTTTAGTTGACTTCAGTCAATGTTCTGAGTAAATGGACCTGGACCTGTGTTTTAGCAGTACTGTTGGGTCCGTATTGAAATATGGGACCTGGGCGTATGCCCAAAATCGAATTCCGAGGTCCCTAGCTCGAGATATGTATTTTTGTTGAAAATTGAAAGACTGAAAATTTAATGGTTTTAAGAATGGTGTTAATGTTTGGTCTCATTGTTATCGGGTCCGTATTTTAGTTTTGGAGCCCAGTACAAATCCATTATAATATGTAACACTTGTCTGTGAAATTTGGTGAGAAACAGAGTTGGTTTGACGTGATTCGAACGTCCGGTTGTGAAAATAGAAGTTTTAATGCTTTCTTGAAAATTTCATTTGATTGGTGTTCAATTCGTAGTTATACATGTTATTTTGGTAATTTGATCGCGCGAGCTAGTTCGTATTATGTTTTAGGACTTGTGTGCATTTTTGGTTTGGAGCCCCGAGGGCTCGGGTGAATTTCGGATAGGCTTCGGGATGATTTGAACATAGAAAATCTGGTGTTTTTGCTGCAGTTGGTGTTTTAGTGTGTTGTGTTTCACGATCGCGAAGCCATTTTCACGATCGTAAAGCCATTCTCGTGATCATGAAGGGGATTTGGGTTGGGGGAGGGTTTCACACTACGCGAACGCGAGACCATGGTCGCGAACGTGGAGCACTGGGGGGATTGCTTTACGCGAACGCGATTTGTCTCACGCGAACGCGTAGATTTAGCTAGGTTGGGTAGGGGAGTGGAGGTAACACATGCCCTATCTCGCGAACGTGAAGGTCAGGGGGGATAGACCTTCGCAAACGTGTACAGTTACTCGCGATCGCGTAGGCCACTTAGTCCCTGCTCTTTGTGAACGCTACAATGTTCACGCGAACGCAATGAACACTGTCGCCCAGCTATTAAACAGTCCCATTACTGGATTATTGCCATTCTTTCAAATTTTCAAAAGCTAGAAAGCCTATAGACGATTCTTCCAAGATATTTTCTTCCCCAAATTGTTGGTAAGTGATTCTAACCTATTTTCTTTCAATTACCCATTACATTTCATGAACTTTCAACATAAAATTTAGAGTTTTATGGTAGAATTGGGGGTTTTTGGGT
Source organism: Nicotiana sylvestris (assembly GCF_000393655.2). Lineage (NCBI taxonomy): Eukaryota > Viridiplantae > Streptophyta > Magnoliopsida > Solanales > Solanaceae > Nicotiana > Nicotiana sylvestris. The sequence goes on from NC_091064.1 coordinate 101,570,785, forward strand.
TGAAACTAGGGATTTCAAAAACTAGGGATTTAGACCTGAAATTGAGGTCGAATTCCAAAACCAATTATATATTAGGTCTCTGGGGTGAATGGGTAATCGGATTTTGGTACGAATTTCGGGTTTGGACCAAGTGGACCTAGTTGTTGACTTTTTGTTAACTTTTTCAATAATGGCCTAAATTGAATTCTTGCAATCGTAGGTAGTTCTCAATTTGAATTGTTTGGTTGGTATATTGCTAGATTCTATTGGTTCGGAGGCTTATTTGAGAGGAAAAGTCGTGGCTGAGCTTTGAGTTCAGCTGTTCGAGCGAGGTAAGTGCCGTGCTTAACCTTGGATTGAGGGATTAGGTCTTATTTGCCTATTTGCTATGTGTTTGAATGTTGAGTACAACGTATAGGTGAGGTGACGAGTACATATGCATTGTTGTCGAGACATAGCATGTGAGTTGGTCTTATTCTTTTATTTGTTGCTTTCCTTGATCATATTATTCATGATTAGATTAGTTTATCATTGTGTTGACCATTCTTATCATGTTTACGAATTTTGGTATTGATTGAGTATTAACTTATGGTTGAGGTCGGTAATGTGGAACCAAATTTTGAAGTAAGACTTGTTCTTGTTATTTCTATCTCCCTGTTATTATTGTTCATTGTTTTGGTGCGGGAGAGTGTTAATGCACAAAGGGTGATGCCGTGTCATATTGTGAGTGTTAATGCACGAAGGGCGATGCCGTTCCATGTTATGAGTGAGTTAATGCACGAAGGGTGATGCCGTGCCGTTTCTATTGATTCATATGGTGAGGTTAAGAGTAAAAGCACAAAGGATGATGCCTTGCATTTTCTTTTACTGTGGTTACTTGTTCCTAATTTCTCAAAGTATATTAGTTGATCAAAGTGCTTATTACTGCTGTGATCCTTTATCTTGTGATCCCCTCAGCATGTTTCCCTCCCAATATAATTGTCTTGTTTCCTTTATTGTTGTTATTGGTACATATATTGTTATACTGCATAGGTTTATTTGTAGGTGTCTTGTCTTATCCTCGTCACTACTTCGCTGAGGTTAGACTCGACACTTACCAGTACATGGGGTCGGCTGTACTAATACTACTCTCTGCACTTCCTATGCAGATTTTGGTGTTGGCCCGAGATGATCGTGAGGTTAGCTGCTGGATCCATCCTATAGGAGACCTAAGATACATCTGTCGGCATCCACAGACCCTGGAGTTCCCTTCTAGACATTTTATTTTACTGTTTCTTTCATTTTGAAAATAGTTGTAATTCAGACATTTGCTTGTAGTGAAATCTTAGAAGTTCGTAAATTGTGACTCCGGATTCGGGTAGTAGAATATATATATATATATATATATATATATATATATATATATATATATATATTTAGGCTATTATGAATTCCCGCTTTCATTTTAACTCATTATAGCTTAATTACTGTTAATTATTGAAATACATAAGAATTGACTTAATGAATCTCTAACGTTGACTTGCCTAGTAAGTGAGATGTTAGGAGCCATCACAGTCCCGAGTGTGGGAATTCCGGGTCGTGACAATTACTCTAACGAGATGAACGTGTTATGAATGTAAACCTAAGATATACCTTGTCTTTTAGATGTTAGACTTGAAGAAAGTCGTTTGAAAAATCTTTGTTTTTTGGCGACATCACCTATTTTTTTGAAATGATTTTATTTCCCTTTTAAAGATCAAACTTGCGATTCAGTTCTGGTTTTCTTTTTTAAAGAGAAGTTGTCATCTCTTGCTTAGCTTTTTGGGCTTCAAAGACTTTAAGAAAAGTTAGCGAAAACATAGGAGTTTAATGATACGAACAACTTATGATTAGAGAATGGGTAGAGGTTAGTTACTAACTAATACTTCTTTTAATCTTGCGTTCTTTAAGGCTTGCTTAACTTTTATATGACTTAAGCTATAAATTAAAGCATTTAATCAAATATATAATTGTTGTATACATGTGAAATAAAACAACAACAAGAACACAGCAAAATGTGACAAAGCAGTAAGGCTAAGGTAATGAAGCAATAAATAATAAAGAAGTTTAAAGGAGAGAATTAGACTCTGGTATTTGGGCCTCAAAGAGACAGGCCCAACAGTAATAGGGACGGCGATATCTTACTTCGAATTTCTAGATACACAGCAATGCTAAACTTGGGCCTGAGTTCCTCAACAACTCAGTTGTCCCAAAGAATTGTACATGTTCAAAAAAAGAAAGAGAAGATCATTAGAGAATAATACTCAATACACATTTATACATAAAGAAGAAAAAATTGCAAACAAAAATAAAGAAGAAAGTTACCCACAACATCTAAACATTAAGAGGGTCACACTAATGTGGTATCTATGTAAGTTGGAGTAGGTCTGTAATGACGAACATGACTTGTGTGCAAAATTTGAGGTCAATCAGATGTGATTTGATAGATTTCGACATCGAAGGTAGAAGTTTGAAAGTTCATTAAGCTTGAATTGGGGTACGATTCATGATTTCAATGTTATTTGATGTAATTTGAGGCATTGAGCATGTCCATGTTATGTTATGGGACTTGTTTGTGTGACTTGAGGGGGGCCCGGGGGCCTCAGGTGTGTTTCGGGGTGGTTTCGGATCATTTCGGGCTATTTTGCAATAGTTGATGGTGGTGTCTAGTGTTGTTCTTCGCGTTCATGAAAAGATCCTCGCGTTCGCGTAGAAGGAAATATATGTTGCACAGGTCTGACTTCGGATGCTCATATCTCGCAATCTATAAGAAATTTGGAGATGATCCAAACATAAATATTGTAGCTCTTTGTGTCTAGTTTTCAGAAAAATAAACCATTTAGCATTTGGATTTGTGTAGAAAGAGTTATGAAGAAGAAATTTGTGTTGCACAAGGATGACTTTGGAGGCTTATATAGAAATCTAGAAGGAATTGGGAGATGACCAAAACAAGAAAATTGTAAATCATGGTGTCTAGTTTTCAGAAAGTTAAACTATTTGTCATTTAGAGTTATGTAGAAAAAGTTATGGCCATTATACTAGAGTCTATTTGAGAAGAGTTTGGAAATGGATTTCGAGAATTTTGTTCATCGTGAAGGCGATGGGAGGCCCGTGAACGCGAAGAAGGGTTTCCTTGCAGTCTATAAGTTTGCAAAAATGGGTTTGGCTCATTTCATCTCATTTCCTCCATGGGAGACGACCTAGAAGCGATTTTGGAGCTCCATCTTCATCATCTATGTCAAGGTAAGTGATTCCCACCTATTACAAGTTAATTACTTGGATTATATCTAGATTTTAACATGGAAAATTAGTAAAAATTTGGGATTTTAAAGAAAAACCTAGAAATTTATATTTTTGAATTTTTAAATTGGACATGGAACTTGGAATAAATTATATATTTGAATTTGTAGTGTTATGGGTAAAGTTTATCTTCGAAAATTTTCGGAATTCGGGCACGTGGGCCCGAGGTTGATTTTATCGACTTTTCAAGCGGAGCTGGAAATTGTTGTAAATAGTACTATAATGGGTATTTGAGTATATATTAATGAGTTTGCATAATTATTGACTAGTTTTGGAGCGTTGGGCATCGGTTTGAGTCATCGGAAGGGCTTGGGAGCCGGTTATGGAATTTCGGAGCTTGGTAAGTCTCCTTTCTAACCTTGTAAGATGGAATTAACCCTATAGGTAAACTAAATTATTATGTGCTTCTATTTGTGGGGGCTACATACGCACGAGGTGACGAGAGTCCGTATGTAGTTACTAGTTATGCCTATGTCCGGGTAGTTTTAGGCTTACATCATGCCTTGTTGATATTGTTGTTGATTTATGTTTATTGTTTGCCTTGAGAAGAAGAGAGATTGAGTTAGCTTATTAAATTTTTTTGAAGAATATTTTAATAACTTAAGAAATCTATGTGTAACCACGTCGCACGCATGATCAGTGAGTAGGGTAATTCCTTAAACTTATATTTGACCGCGTCGCAAGTATGATTCACGAGCGGGGTAACTCCTTCCATTACTCGCATGGGAGCGGACCGATCGCCTTGGCAAGTTAATAGATGCATCTATGGTTCGCATCGTTCGACCCTCGGCATTGCACAATTTACTTTTATATTGGATTGGGTCGTATGCCTCGGCATTTCCTATATATATATATATATATATATATATATATATATATATTATCCTCATGGAATCGTGCGTAATATTTGGCAAGAAGCCAGTGTATCTGAGGGTTTTTCCCTGATTTAAATTATGACAACCTTTTTGATGAAATCCACTGAATCTATATATATGCTTCGGTTACGGAGCGAACTTGCTAGTTGAGAGCTTAAGTAAATTGTAAGAGAGGAATTGTACCATGTATTTTATACTTGATTATTTCATATAATTACTCTGTTTCATTTTTATTCACTTCCTTACTACACCTGATATTATTGGACCACTAGTAAGTGTCGAAGACGACCCCTCATTACTACTTCTTCGAGGTTAGATTGGATACTTACTGGGTACGTTTTATTTTCGTACTCATATTATGCTTGCTGTACATTTTGTTGTGCATACACATGTATGTCTAGTGGCCTCGTGGGCGTGGCGGCATGGTTGATATGGAGACTTAGGTGAGATGGATCTTATGAGACGATCTGCAGCCAGCAGAGTCTCCTTCAGAGTATTTGTATTTTCCTTTCTGTCCAATTTGTATTCCGGACAATTATTGTATTTCACTTTATTTCTTAGTAATTTCTCATACACTTATGACAGCGGGTTCTGGGATGATGATGGGATATTTAGTAATAAAATGGTAAACATTTTTATTTATTTTGTAAAGTTCATCTGTTACTAGTCAAAAATATAGAAAGAGAATTTAATTAACTATTTAGTGTTGGCTAGCCTGACAGCGTGTCCGGTGACATCACGACCTTTAATGGATTTTGGGTCGTAATATTTATAATCCCTAAAAACACTTAATCAGACACACACAGGGAAGGGATAAAAAAAGAGGAACGAGGCAAAAGAGTGACGAACGATAGAGCAGAGTGACAGGGGGAGAGGAGAACGGACATGGTCAAAACACAGAAAGTGACGAGAGAGTAGAAGGGGATTTTGGGGACGGAAAAAGAGCAAAACAAAGGTGAGAATCTTTTGTAAAACAAAATTTTAGAAAAAGCAATACATATAAACCCACTGCTTTGACTATCCTTCTTTATCAACGAACACCCACATAACTCTGTTTGATTATTTCCAAAATTCCCACCACCATGTGAACCAAGAGGACCTTTTTCCCCCTTTTCTCTGATTTTTGCTTCACTAAAAGCATTGCTACCTTCGTCACCATTTTACTGTTCGAGGTGCGGAGACGCGTTCTAGTCAAGGTTCGCTGAGGTATTTTTTCAGGTTTTTGGTTACGGGCTTCTTAGATCATTGAGTTTCGAAGATGTTAATAGAAAGATCTTTGACATAAAACTTATGTTCAAGGTACCCATCTATTCAAGGTTTTTGATCCAATCAAGGTCTTGTTCAGTCAATGAGCTCTTGTGATTCAAAGCCTGAGGTCCATTCTCTCTTCTATCTCACTCAATATTTTGGAATAAATTAAGGTTTGATTCATTGCCTGGTTTATCTCCCTATTTGATATTCTATGTCTCGACTGAATTAAAGTTTATATGCTATTTTATTATTGTCCCTTTATATTTGATTTCTCTATTGGAAACCTTGTGCTAATGAGAAAGGAAAAAGAAGATGTTAGCTTGTTTAATCTAGTTGAGCACCAGATTAGCCTTGAAATTGGAAATAGGACATTAATCTAATTATTTTAAATAATAAGTTGTGATGACCCGGTCAGTCGTCTCATGAGTTACTGCTCTGTTTCCCCTATTTTTGCTTCTTTATGCTTCGTTATCCGTGATTTGTGGTATCTAGTTGGTCCGATCGAGTCCAGAATAATTTTGATAAGGTTGGAGACACTTAGTCTTTTTTAAGAACGTTTAAGTTGGAAAAGTCAACCGAATGTTGACTTATGTGTTAGAGGGCTCGGATGTGAGTTCCGATGGTTCATTTAGCTTCAGGAGGTGATTTATGACTTAGGAGTGTGATCGGAATGGATTTTGGAGGTCCGGAGTAGAATCAGGCTTGAATTGGCGAAGTTGATATTTTGGCCATTTCCGGTTGATATGTGAGATTGTGATATAAGGGTCGGAATGGAATTTCGAGAGTTGCAGTAGCTTCGTTGTGTCATTTGGGATGTGTGTGCAAATTTCAGGTCATTAGAACGTGGTTTCGTTAGGTTTTTGATCGAAAGCGTATTTCGGAAGATTTTAGAAACTTAGGCTTGAATCCGATGTGTTTTGGGTAATTTGATGTTGTTTGAGATGTTTGATGATTGGAGCAAGTTTGAATAAGGTTTTAGGATGTGTTGATGCCTTTGGTTAAGGTCCCGGGGGCCTCGGGTGAGTTTCGGGTGGTCATTCGAATCATTTTTGGAGTTTGGAAGTTGTAGAAATCTGCCCAGCTGTCGTAGAGATTTATCTCTTCGCGTTCGCGAGTGGAGCCTCGCGTTCGCATAGAAGGATTTGAGGAAGGCCAGAATTTCGTCTTCGCATTTGCGAGAGGGTCTTTGCTTTTGCGGAGGGTTGGGAAGTAAGTCAACGCATTCACGAGATGGTCTTCGCGATCGCGTAGAGTAATTTGGGTCTGAGGGGTTCGAGGTCATTTGTTCATCGCGTTCGCATAGGGGTGAGCACGTTCGCGAAGGTGTAGGAGGAAGAAGCATCGCGTTTGCGAATGGTGTTACGCATTTGCATAGAGGAAAAAGTGGTCAACATAAGTTTGTGCTTCGCGAATGCGAGGGGTTGACCGCGTTCGCAAAGAAGGAAAGTCAGGCCTGGGCAGAATGTTTTTAATTCGTTTTATCCGCGATTTTGGGGCCCATTTCCTCCATAGTTGGTCTTTTTGGGAGCATTTTGAAGGCTATTGAAGAGGGATTCAAGGGGAAATGATTGGAGGTAAGAATTTCGGACCTAAAACTCGATTCTATTGTGAAATCCACCTAGAAAATCATGGAACTTAAGCTAAAAATGGAAGAACTAGGGCTTCAGAAATTGGACTTTTGAGTTGGGATTTGAAGGACCATTTGGGGTCGGATTTGAGGACTTTTGATATGTATGAACTCATGAGTAGATGAGGAATCTAATGATGTGAAAATTTATAAGTTTCGAGAAGTGGGCCCGGGGCTCAGGTTTTGGCCAATTTCGGGATTTTTGGTATTTTTCGATTGTTTTCACTTGGGCTTTGTTACCTTAGTATAGTGTGACATATTCGTTCTGATTTTGGATAGATTCGACACGCGTGGAGGCCGATTCGAGGGGCAAAGGCGTCGCGAGCTAGAGATTTAGCCGGTTCGAGGTGAGTAATGATTGTAAATGATGCTCTGAGGGTTTGAAACCCCAGATTTGCACATCGTAGTGCTATATTGAGGTGAGACACATGCTTGATGACGACCGTAGGGTCGTGCAATATTGGGGATTGTGACTTGGTCCGTCTCGATTGATGATTTTACCGCGTATTTGACTGAAACTTATTTGATATCATCATGTTTTGGGCTGATTGTCATATTTGGGCTTCGTGCCAACTATTTGAACCCTTTGGGGATTTTAATTACCATTTCCTCACTGTTTTGACTTATTACTTGAACTCAGTCCCGTTATTTTTCACTGATTTACTACTCAGCCATTTTTACTCAATTTTGAGACTTAAATGATATTTTAAATGATGTTTGGGCTGAGAAATACTGTTTTACTATTCCCCGAGGGGCTTGTGATGATTTTCGAACTGAGTAAGGCCAAGGGCCGAGTTGTGAGGATACACTGATACAGATATGGGGCCGAGGACTGAGATACATATATACGACACGAGGTGGCTTGATTGACGTGAGGCCGAGGGCCGAGATTTGATGCCACGAGATTGCTTGATATTGCGCTTGCACTGTAAGGGACCCCTCCCGGAGTCTGTACACCCCCAGTCTGCATGGTTACCCATTGTGATGTGAGATTGAGCCCGAGGGGCTGGCATTGTCCTGAGATTGAGCCTGAGGGGCTGATACTGTTTTGAGTTGTTGCCCGATGGGCGGATTTGTTGATACTGTGCCTGAGGGACAAACTTCTATTTGTTTACTTACCTGTCAATTATTTGTTTTACTTGTTGAAAAGGGATTTTTACTGGACTCTTCACTGCTTTATGGTTTTAAGTGATTTTCACTGCTTCAGCATAGAATGCCTTGTGTTTTACGTGTTTTCTTACTTTCAGTCATTATTTACATTTGTTACTCACTAAGTTGGAGTACTCACTTTACTCTCTGCACCCTATGTGCAGATTCAGGCATTGCTAGTTCTGCTCCTGAGTGCTCATTCCTCCAGTTCTAGGCGGTCTTTAGAGATTACGAGGTAGCTGTTGACGTCCGCAGCCTCGTATCTCTACTATCTTGTCATTTCTATGTCCTTCAAACATTTGTACTAAATATTAGATTTAGTAGCTTGTATCATGGTTTATAGATGCTCATGACTTGTGACACCCCGATTAGGACTGTGTCGGGTTGGATTTTTCCGCATTGTTATCATTATTTCTGTTATTCAGTGTTATTAATCATGTTTGGACTACTTTTGTGTTGTTTAACTGTTTTAAAAGGCGAATTGGGTTAAACTGGCTGGCCTTGTCTTCACGAGAGGCGTCATCACGACCGTGTTCGGGGTTAGGGTCATGATAAGTTGGTATTAGAGCCTAGGTTACATACGCCTCACGAGTCATGAGCAGGTTTAGTAGAGTCTCCCAGATCAGTACGGAGATGTCTCTATTTATCCTCGAGAGGTTGCAGAACCTTTAGGAAAAACTTCATATTCTTGAAATTCTTGTCGTGCGAACTTGTTGATTCGAGTACTAAACTTCTTTTATTCTATTCTCTCACAGATGGTGAGGACACGAGCTACCATACGTGATAGACGACCACCAGTGCCACCAGCTGAGGCCACCAGAGGCCGTGGACGCGGTCGTGGTCATGGAAGAGGCAAAGCAGCGAGGGAAGCACCTGTAGATCCACCAACTGCTCCAGCTCAGGATCACGCTCCAGCTATGGATGCTCCAACAGCACCAGTTCAGACACCAGTTGTGCCCATCGTGATTCCGGGTCGTCAGGAGGCCTTGGCACAGATCTTATCAGTTTGCACTGGCCTAGCTCAGGCAGTTCCAGCCACTACAGCCGTAACTACTTCACAGGCCGGGGGAGGCAATCAGACTCCCGCCGCTCACACACCTGAGCAGGTAGTGCAGGGACTTCAGACGCTGGGGGCACCTCCAGCCCAACCGATTGGACCAGCTCAGGAGTTTGTAGTACCAGTTATGTCGGATGATGAGCATCGTCCACTTGATAGATTTGGTAGACTCAAGCCTCCGACATTCATCGGTGCAGAGGGCAAGGATGCCCAGGGTTTCTTGGATAAATGCTAGTGGATGTTTCGTATAGTAGGGATTCTTGAGACTAGTGGTGTGCCATTTACTACCTTTCAGTTTTCTGGGGCTACCTTCACTTGGTGGAAGGCGTATGAGAGGCGTAGGCCAGTTGGTGCAGCGCCCCTTACTTGGCAGCAGTTCTCCGTTCTCTTCCTGGAGAAGTATGTGTCGCAGTCTCACAAAGAGGAGCTGCGTAAACAGTTTGAGTGGTTGCGATAGGGGGATATGACTGTGTCACAGTATGAGTCGAGGTTTTCTAAGTTTGCTCGGCATGCCATCTGGTTGGTTCCGACAGATCGAGAGAGGATCAGGAGATTTGTTGATGGCCTTACTTATCATCTCCGTATTCTTATGACCAGAAAGAGGGTGATGGGTGCTATGTTCGAGGAGGTGGTTGATATCGCTCGTGAGATTGAGTCGGTTTGCCGTTAGGAGCTAGAGGAGAGGGAGACCAAGAGGCCTCGAGGATTGGGCAGTTATAGTAGTGCTCATTCGACGGGCCAGTTTCAGCATGGTAGTGGCCGTTCATTCAGGCCTGCTCAGTCAGCCCGCCCAGGTTATCATGGGGCATCTTCAGGTCATGGTTATCATGGATCTTAACACGGCTAGTCATCACTCAGCGCCCTTCCAGCTTAGAGTTCATCTCGTGCCCCATCAGCTTATGGCTCTTCTATGCCGAGTGCATCTGCTAGTCTCTCCGGTGCAAGGAGTTCCCTTTAGTCCCCTTATCCTGCACCTGGGAGTTGTTATGAGTGTGGCAAGATGGTTCAAATGTGGAGGCAGTATCCTCGTCAGGTTGCTAGTTCGTCCCAGCAGAGGGGCCAATCATTGGCTTCAGCAGTCTCTTCATCACCACCCACTCAGCCAACTAGGGGTGGAGGTCAGTCAGCCAGGGGTCGCCCTAGAGGGGGAGGTCGATCAGGCGGTGGTCAGGCTCATTTCTATGCTATCTCAGGCAGACCAGATGCTTTTGCTTCTAATGTTGTCATTACAGGTATTGTTTTAGTTCGCCACCGAGATGCATCATTATTATTTGATCTCGGTTCCACCTTTTCTTATGTGTCCTCGCATTTTTCTCATTATTTGGGTACGCCTCGAGAGTTTCTTGCTTTACCTGTCCATGTATCTACCCCGGTGGGCGATACTGTTGTTGTAGACCGTGTGTACCGGTCATGTGTGGTGACTATTGGGGGTTTGGAGACCCGAGTGGATCTGTTATTACTGAATATGGTGGATTTTGATGTCATTTTGGGCATGGACTGGTTATCTCCGTGTTGTGCTAACTATCATGCTAAGATAGTCACTTTGGCTTTGCCGGGTGTGCCGCGGATCGAGTGGCGTGGTGTGACTGATTATGTTCCTGGTAGAGTTATCTCCTTATTGAAGGCCCAATGTGTGGTTGGGAAGGGTTGCCTTTCATATCTAGCATTTGTGAGGGATGTCGGAGCTGAGACTCCCAGTATTGATTATGTCCCAGTTGTTAGGGACTTTCCCGATGTGTTTCCTGCAGACTTGCCGGAATGCTACCGGATAGGGATATTGATTTTGGTATTGACCTGGTGCCGGACACTCAGCCCATTTCTATTTTGTCGTATCGTATAGCATCAGCGGAGTTGAAGGAATTAAGGAGCAGCCTTAGGAACTCCTAGATAAGGGGTTCATTCGGCCTAGTATCTCACCTTGGGGTGCGCCAGTTCTGTTTGTGAAGAAGAAGGATGGCACAATGAGAATGTACATTGATTATAGGCAATTGAACAAGGTAACAATTAAGAACAAGTATCATTTGCCTTGCATTGATGATTTATTTGATCAACTTCAGGGAGCGAGGGCGTTCTCCAAGATTGATCTCCGTTTGGGTTATCACCAGTTGTTAATCAGGGATTCGGATATTCTTAAGACGGCTTTCAGGACTCAATATGGTCATTACGAGTTCTTGGTGATGCCTTTTGGGCTGACCAATGCCCCAGCAGCGTTCATTCATTTGATGAATAGCGTGTTTCGGCCTTATCTCGATTCATTCGTCATAGTCTTCATTGATGACATTCTGGTGTATTCGCGTAGTCAGGAGGAGCATGCGGAGCATTTGAGGGTTGTGTTGCAGAGATTGAGGGAGGAGAAGCTTTATGAAAAATTCTCCAAGTGTGAGTTTTGGCTCAGTTCAGTGGCTTTCTTGGGGCACGTGGTGTCCAGTGAGGGTATTCAGGTTGATCCAAAGAAGATAGAGGCGGTCCAGAGTTGGCCCAGACCGTCCTCAGCCATAGAGATTCGTAGCTTTCTAGGTTTGGCAGGATATTATTGCCGGTTTGTTCGGGGATTCTCATCTATCGCATCGCGCTTGACCAAGTTGACTCAAAAGGCTGTTTCATTTGTATGGTCAGACAAGTGTGAGGAGAGCTTTCAGAAGCTCAAGACAACTTTGATCACAACTCTAGTGTTGGTTTTTCCATCAGCTTCAGGTTCATATACCGTGTATTGTGATGCTTCGAGAGTTGGGATTGGTTGTATATTGATGCAGGAGGATAGAGTTATTGCTTATGCTTCTCGTCAGTTGAAGCCCCATGAGAAGAACTACCCCGTTCATGATTTAGAGTTAGCTGCCATAGTTCATGCATTGAAGATTTGGAGGCATTACTTGTATGGCGTATCTTGTGTGGTGTTCACTGATCATCACAGTCTCCATCATTTGTTCAAGCAAATGGATCTTAATTTGAGGTAGCGGAGATAGTTGGAGTTGCTTAAGGATTATGATATCACTATATTGTACCATCCGAGAAAGGCCAATGTGGTGGCCGATGCTTTGAGCCGAAAGGTAGTGAGTATGGGGAGTTTGGCATATATTCCAGTTGGGGAGAGACATCTTGCAGTTGATGTTCAGGCCTTGGCCAATCGGTTCGTGAGGTTGGATATTTCGGAGCCTAGTTGGGTGTTAGCTTGTGTGGTTTCTCGGTCTTCCTTATATGATCGCATCAGAGAGGGCCAGTATGATGATCCGCATTTGCTTGTCCTTAGGGACAGAGTTCAGCACGATGATGCCAGAGATGTGACCATCGGTGATAATGGGGTGTTGAGGATGTAGGGCCGGATTTGTGTACCTAATGTGGATGGGCTTCGGGAGTTGATTCTGGAGGAGGCCCATAGCTCGCGGTATTTCATTCATCCAGGTGCCGCGAAGATGTATCAGGATTTGAGGCAACACTATTGGTAGAGAAGAATGAAGAAAGATATTGTGGGATTTGTAGCTCGGTGTCTCAATTGTCAGCAGGTGAAGTATGAGCATCAGATACCAGGTGATTTGCTTCAGCAGATAGTTATTCCTGAGTGGAAGTGGGAAAGGATCACTATGGACTTTGTTGTTGGACTCCCACGGACTTTGAAGAAGATCGATGCTATTTGGGTGATTGTGGATCGGCTGACCAAGTCTGCGCACTTCATTCTTGCGTGTACTACCTATTCTTCAGAGCGGTTGACAGGGATTTATATCCTAGAGATTATTCGTTTGCATGGTGTTCTAGTTTCCATCATTTTAGATAGAGGTATTCAATTTACTTTGCAGTTTTGGAGAGTAGTGCAAAGAGAGTTGGGTACTCAAGTGGAGTTGAGCACAACTTTTCATCCTCGGACGGACGGACAGTCCGAGCGAACTATTCAGATATTGGAGGACATGTTGCGTGCTTGTTTCATTGATTTCGGAGTATCATGGGATGAGTTTCTACCGCTTGCAGAGTTTACTTATAATAACAGCTACCAGTCGAGTATTAAGATGGCTCCATATGAGGCTTTGTATGGGAGGCGGTGTAGATCTCCAGTTGGTTGGTTCGAGCCCGGTAAGGCTAGGCTATTGGGGACTGATTTGGTATAGGATGCTTTGGAGAATTTGGAGAAGGTGGAGGTGATTCAGGAGAGGCTTCGTACAGCGCAGTCGAGGAAAAAGAGTTATGCTGATAGAAAGGTTCGAGATGTGTCCTACATGGTTGGCGAGAAGGTTCTGTTGAAGGTTTCACCCATGAAGGGTGTTATGAGATTTGGGAAGAAGAGGAAATTGAGTCCTCGGTTCATTGGGCCTTTTGAGGTGCTTCGGAGGATTGGGGAGGTGGCTTATGATCTTGCTTTGCCACCTAGATTGTCGAGTGTGCATCTGATATGTCATGTTTCTATGCTCCAGAAGTATATTGGGGATCCGTCTCATGTCTTGGATTTCATCACGGTTCAGTTGGATGATGATTTGACCTATGATGTGGAGCCAGTATCTATTTTAAGTTGTCAGGTTCAAAAGTTGAGGTCGAAAGATATAGCTTCAGTGAAAGTGCAGTGGAGAGGTCGGCCCGTGGAGGAGGCTACCTGGGAGTCCGAGCGGGAGATGCAGAGCAGATATCTCCAACTGTGTGAGGCTTCAGGTACGTTTCTTGACTTGTTCAAGGACGAACGATTGTTTAAGTTGGGGAGGATGTGACGACCCGGCCGGTCATCTCATGAGTTACTGCTCCGTTTCCCCTATTCTTGCTTCTTTATGCTTCGTTATCCGTGATTTGTGGTATCGGTTTGGTCAGATCGAGTCCGGAATGATTTTGATAAGGTTGGAGACACTTAGTCTCTTTTAAGAAGGTTTAAGTTGGAAAAGTCAACTGGATGTTGACTTATGTGTTAGAGGGCTCGGATATGAGTTCCAATGGTTCGGTTTAGCTTCGGGAGGTGATTTATGACTTAGGAGTGTGATCGGAATGGATTTTAGAGGTCCGGAGTATAATTAGGCTTGAATAGGTGAAGTTGATATATTGGCGATTTTCGGTTGATAGGTGAGATTTTGATATAAGGGTTGGAATGGAATTCCGAGAGTTGCAGTAGCTTCGTTGTGTCATTTTATATGTGTGTGCAAAAGTTCAGGTCATTCGGACGTGGTTTGGTTGGGTTTTTGATCGAAAGCGTATTTCGGAAGATTTTAGAAACTTAGGCTTGAATCCGATGTGTTTTGGATAATTTGATGTTGTTTGAGGTGTTTTGATGATTGGAGAAAGTTTGAATAAGGTTTTAGGATGTGTTGGTGCCTTTGGTTGAGGTCCCGGGTGCCTCAAGTGAGTTTCGGGTGGTCATTCGGATCATTTTTAGAGTTTGGAAGTTGCAGAAATCTGCCCAACTGTTGCGGAGATTTATCTCTTCACGTTCGCAAGTGGAGCCTCGCATTCGCGTAGAAGGATTTGAGGAAGGCCATAATTTTACCTTCACGTTCGTGAGAAAGGCTTCGCGTTCGCGGAGGGTTGGGAAGTAAGTCAACGCGTTCGCGAGATGGTTTTCGCGATCGCGTGGAGTAATTTGGGTCTAAGGGGTTCGAGGTCATTTGTTCATCGCGTTCGCGTAGGGGTGAGCACGTTCGCAAGGTGTAGGAGGAAGAAGCATCACATTCTCGATTGATGTTACGCGTTCGCATAGAGGAAAAAGTGGTCAACGTAAGTTTGTGCTTCGCAAACGCGAGGGGTTGACCGTGTTCGCGAAGAAGGAAAGTCAGGCCTGGGCAGAATGTTTTTAATTCATTTTATTCGCAATTTTGGCGCTCATTTCCTCCATAGTTGGTCTTCTTGGGAGCTTTTTGAAGGAAATTGAAGAGGGATTCAAGGGGAAACTATTGGAAGTAAGAATTTCGGACCTAAAACTCGATTCTATTGTGAAATCCACCTAGAAAATCATGGAACTTAAGCTAAAAATGGAAGAACTAGGGCTTGAGAAATTGGACTTTTGAGTTGGGATTTGAAGAATCATTTGGGGTCGGATTTGTGGACTTTTGATATGTATGAACTCGTGAGGAGATGAGGAATCTAATGATGTAAAAAATTTTGAGTTTCGAGAAGTGGGCCCGGGGGTCGGGTTTTGGCCAATTTCGGGTTTTTTGGTATTTTTCGATTGTTTTCACTTGGGCTTTGTTACCTTAGCATATTGTGACATATTCGTTATGATTTTGGACAGATTCGACGCGCGTGGACGCCGATTCGAGGGGCAAAGGCGTCGCGAGCTAGAGATTTAGCCGGTTCAAGGTGAGTAATGATTGTAAATGATGCTCTGAGGGGATTGTGACTTGGTCTGTCTCGATTGATGATTTTACCGCGTATTTGACTGAAACTTATTTGCTATCATCATGTTTTGGGATTATTGCCATATTTGGGCTTCGTGCCAACTATTTGAACCCTTCGGGATTTTTATTACCATTTCCTCAATGTTTTGACTTATTACTTGAACTCAGTCCCATTATTTTCCACTAATTTACTACTCAGCCATTTTTACTCAGTTTTGAGACTTAAATGATATTTTAAATGATGTTTTGGGATGAGAAATACTGTTTTACTATTGCCCGAGGGGCTTGTGATGATTTTCAAACTGAGTAAGGCCGAGGGCCTAGTTGTGAGGACACACTGATACTGATATGAGGCCGAGGGCCTGAGATACATATATACACCACGAGGTGGCTAGATTGATATGAGGCCGATGGCCTAGATTTGATGCCAAGAGATGGCTTGATATTGCGCTTGGGCCGTAAGGGGCCCCTCCTGTAGTCTGTACACCCCCCGTGAGCACGGGTACCCATTGTGACGTGAGATTGAGCCTGAGGGGCTGACATTGTTCTGAGATTGATCCCGAAGGGCTGGCACTATTCTGAGATGTTGCCCGAGGGGCGGATCTGTTGATACTGTGCCCGAGGGGTGAAATTCTATTTGTTTACTTACCTGTCAATTACTTGTTTTACTTGTTGAAAAGAGATTTTTACTTGACTCTTCACTGCTTTACTGTTTTAAGTGATTTTTACTTCTTCAGTATAGAATGCCTTGTGTTTTCTTACTTTCAGTCATTATTTACATTTGTTACTCACTGAGTTGGAGTACTCACTTTACTCCATGCACCATGTGTGCAGATTCAGGCGTTGTTGGTTCCGCTTCTGAGTGCTGATTCCTCTAGTTCCAGGCGGTCTTCAGAGAATACGAGGTAGCTGTTGACGTCCGCAGCCCTGTGTCTCTACTATCTTGTCATTTCTATGTCCTTCAAACATTTGTACTAGATATTGGATTTAGCAGACTTGTATCATGGTTTATGGATGCTCGTGACTTGTGCCACCCCGGTTAGGGCTATGTCAGGTTGGATTTGTCCGCATTGTTATCGTTATTTCCGCTATTCAGTGTTACTAATCATGTTTAGACTATTTTTGTGTTGTTTAACTTTTTTAAAAGGCAAATTGGGTTAAACTGGCTGGCCTTGTCTTTACGAGAGACGTCATCACGACCGAGTTCGGGGTTAGGGTCGTGACATAAGTGGGCCGTAGGGATTGGGCTTGAATTGCTCTAGATATCTAATAAACTATAGGAGTTGATTGAAGGGTCTTGAGCCTAAATTGACATTTTATTATTTTCTATTTACTTATTTATGCAGATCCTTGAAAGCATGTCTTAGATCGCAACGCTTGGATAGGCAAATCTTAGGTCATTTTTTATTTCTTTGCCGAGGTGAGAGGTTGTTCCTTTTAGTTTATATTCAGGGGAATGCCTCATAGACTTTATAAATATTTTATTCCGGGGAATGTCCCATAGTATTATGTAATTGGAGGCCAAAAGAGGGACAATATGAGGAAGCATAGAATAGAACTTTAGACTTTTTTAGCTTTTTATTTTTATTTTTATTTTTCTTTCATTTTCTTTTATTTAGGTGGGGACAACCTCGAGCCTCGTGTGTGTTTATTTTTCTTCCGTGTGTTTCTGCCATAATTCAGACATCCTTTTAAAGCCAACTTGATCAGGTATGGAATCGTACTAGTTACAGGACTCGGGGAATGTCCAACACCTTCTCCCCGAGTTAAATAAACCACCTTACCTAGAATCTCTGGTACAACTAGTTTTGGAGTCCAAAGTATTTTAAAAGGAAAAATTAATTTTATAAAATGGTGACTTGACACACCGAAACCAAATGTCAAGTGGCAACTCTGAAGATCCTTTTTAGCACAAACTTTGTCACTTTTCAATTTTGAAAGCCCTTTTGAGCTTTAAAATAACTTTATTTATTTTAAAGGGGTTTGAGAGGTAAAAAAGGGGTGTGACAGGTAGAATTTAAGAATTAGAAAAATTGAGATTTAGACCTTGAATTGAGGTCGAATTTCGAAATAAATCGCATAACTAGCCTCGGGAGTGAATGAGTAATCAGAATTTGGTATGAATCTCAAATTTTGACCAAGCGAGCCTGGGGTTTGCTTTTGTTGACTTTTTCAGTTTAGTTAAAATTTGAACCTTTTTCCCTCGTGGGTAGTTTCTAAAGCCTTTTTTGAATTGTTTGAACTATATTTGGCTAGATTAGATTGGTTTTTATGCTTATTCTAAAGGAAAAGTCGTGATTGATCATTGATTTGATTGCGAAAGAGGTAAGTATCGTGGTTAACCTTGACTTGGGGAATTAGGACTTGATTGGTCTATTTGCAATTTGATTTATAGGTGGGGATGGCGTATATGCAAGGTAACGAGTGTATATTGTTGTCTTCAATTACTTCATACCTTCGTTTACTCCATGCTACTATGTGTTATATGCTTTAACTGTTACTTGTTCTTACTTGTTAAATTCATTCCTCATTCGATACATGTTAATAGCCAATTTTGCCCTCATAGTTTTTTAAATAATATATATACTTTCAAAATATCATTTTTCATCATTATTTAATTTATAAAATTTATACAAGCATTTTTTTATAATTTTCCACAATGTTTAGAGCTTTGAAATTGATTTTCTTGCATTTAAATTACTTGAATATTTGTTAATTACTCCTTCAAATTATTTTGTGATGACTTAATCATCTAAAATTATTATTTGCATCCATATACATGTTTCAAATATTTTTACTTCATTTCATATGATTATATTAGTATTTTGGGCTATCTTGCAATAATGGCCTATATTTTGCAATTTATTGCATTTGTCATTTTATTCTAGATCAAAATAAGTTTTTACATTTTTATAATCTTTTACTATTATTTTAAAGTATTAAATTGCATAAATAGCATTTTTATATTTTATTTAATTATTTTTATTAAATTATTTCTCCCTTGATCTCTTGTTTTAAAATCTAGCCCAAATTAGGCTAATTTCGGACCAATTAAGGACCAAATGAACCATCCCACTCTGATCAGCCCCCAAAAACCCAACCCCAAGCGACCTAATAGGTCTCCCTAGTCCAAAATCCGACCCAGCATGTTTTAACCTCAGTCGTTGATCAAAAGAGATCAATGACTCACAACACCCCACTCCCTTTCCTTATATCCCCCATAACCTAACCCTAGAGACCACTCCTGTTAGCCAGTTGCCTCTACACTCTCTCGAACCTTCCCCCTTCTTCTCCAAACCCTAGTATCTATTACCTGATTCTCTCTGATTCCGGCCTAAAAATAGATTCCACTTGCTATCTACTAACCTTATTATCCCTATCCCTCTATTGGTCATCTGTTTATGGTATCACATGGGTACTTGCCTAACTATGGCAAGTACCACTTACAATATCGGACTGGAATGACTCGAATCTTTAGATTTTAGTTGGTTTTCCATCTAGATACGCTTAACAAGGAGCGATCTGCAACTTTGATTTGATTTTCAAGCAACTGAACCCAACTAGGGTTTGAGATTTTCCCTTTTCCTTACTGATTTTTTATTGCATGTGATATTCTTTCCTTTCTTGTGTTTGACTGATGATTTTTCCTTGTTTCAATGTTTAATTTCTACTACTATATAAACCCCTCCCCTAACTCCCCTAAGACGGACCTTAATCATTGTTGTTGTCTTACTCTCACTTGTTCTATATTATTCTGAAATTGGCTGGCTGAAAGCCAAGGCCACTAAAATCCTCTCTATTTACCTCCCTAGTGCGAGCATAGCTCGGGGCTCGTTCAAAGCTCTTGTGAACTCTGACACACTAGGGTTTGGAGTTTTTGTTGTTGTTCTTACTTCGCTACTGTAACTTGGTGATTCTCTTTTATTTGTTGTTAAATCTGCAAACTGGTAAGTGTTCAAACCCTCGCAACTATATCTTTTCATGTTTGTGTTCATGCTCCTAAATATCAGTGCTATGTGGACCTTTCTGAACTACTATGATATTGTGTTGACCTTGTTTTGAATCTCTTCTACAATCCTTCATCAGAACTGGTATAAGTTTGTATATGTTCATTCATGTTTAGTTAATTTGGAAGAATTCTGGGCTGCTATGCTTGTTTGATGTTGTCATGTTTATGTATGCCTAAACTCCTACATTAACCATTTACTATTGAACCCTTTCTCATACCTCACTTAGAACATTTGTAATGAAACACCTATGGAATTAATGCCTGCCTAGAATTTGCCTTAATAAGTCTCTTTCTGCCGAACCATTTATAGGTATTTTACTGTTACCTTGCAAATGATCCCTGACCACCCCATGATACCACATTGTCTTAATATCTAGCCTAAATATGTTTCTCTTCTATCTGTAACTCTAATGATTGTATTCCTTTCTTGTCAATCCTATAGTCTTTAGCAGTGCCTAAGACTTCTAGGATAAATATCCCATTTTCTTTCTTATGTATGATCAACTGACATATTAATGTGTAGCGAATCTACCCCTTTTATATGCCATAAGTTTTTGTAATATGATATATTCCCATCATGTTAAGTTTTCAGGATATTAGCCAAGTTGTACCATTAGTATATAGATATGTTATTTCTGACCTCATTAGAACTGTCATGCTAAAACTTTCATTGCACTAGACTGACATTTGAAATCCTTTAGGTTAATTCCCTATTCTAAATTCGTTGGGTATTGTGCACCCTTATATGTTTATCCTATAATCTTAGAAAACCTTATTCCCCTAACTCTCTCAATATATTTTTCTGCCCAATATGCTATCTCTTGCTAAGTGTTTGAACATGTAATGTCAATATCGACTTACTATGACGAAGCTAAGTCTTATTGATTCTCATAATTTGCATGATTCATTATTTAATCAACCTTGTTATGTCTATATTAAAAAATACAAAATGCATCATTTACTCACTGTTAGTAGAGTTGTTTACTTGATTGGCATACGTAGTCTATTAATTGGTATGGTTAAATCATGCATCTGTTGTGACTGGGCAAGAAGGTCCTTTGGGCCTAGTGTGGATTCTTGTATGAGTTTGAATTAAGAAATTGACATACTCTAAGGTTTGGGGTGTATCTGGACCTGGGTTTGCTGCAAAAAGAGCCTGCTGAAGGCCCAGGCTTTACTGGGTTACAGTCGTTTGGGCCTGCTATGTATACTAAGCCTGTAATTTTTTAATATGTGGAATTCACACTTGTATTCATCAATTCTGGGTCTGTAAAAAAATTTGTAATTGAACATATGGGGAAATTAGTAAAAAGGGTATGGTATTTTAAGTCTAGCACAAATAGGTAGAATGCATGCCTATAAGAGCTATGTGCTCTACTTGTTGTTTGGCCCTCATGTGTTGCACACTAGTAGGAACTATGCCTATAGGAATCATGCACTTACTCAACCTGTTTACTATCAAAGCATGAGTATAAGTACTTTACTTGTTCCCCATATCTACTGTTATGTGTTACTAGACAGTATGCCTATAGGAAACAAATGTCAATAATTGTTCATTAAATTTGTGCAGCCGTAGTAAATTTCCTAGATAACATGCTTATAGGATTACACTAACTTATATTCTGCTAGATACCATGCATATAGGGCTCTAATTAATTAACTGATCAATTATTTCCGTTGTCTTATTATGCTGCTCACTTAGATAGCATGCCTATAGTAATAAGCGATAAATCTGCCAACTATTGGAACCTAGCTATAAAATAGTGCTATTCGCTTATGAAGCATGCCAACAGGATCAACGAGAATAATTATTAGTTTTTTCAATGCCTTGCATAAATCACTTAGAGATCATGTCTATAGGTCCTAATAATTTATAATCTGTAATCTCAATAATCTGAATAGCAATATTTCCATGAGGTTTTTCTTGAACTGTGTAGTCACTTAGAAGCCATGTCTATAGGTTTAAAATGACATCTTGAACCTAAAACTGCCTACCTAATGTAAAAATTTGCCCGCGTGCATTTGTTGCTTATATTTGGAGGCTAAGTTGAGCCATTTATTATTTTATGTGTAGTCCTACATGTTTTGAATTTCTCTTAGTTTTTATCATTTTTGAGCAACCTAAGTAAAGTCTAGAACCACCCAAATATTAGTTCCAAAGCCTCCTAGACCATAGGCATGGGATGGGCAGTGCACGCGTAGGACGCGACCTAGAATTGAATTAGAACGCTTTAGGTAAACAACTTCAACATAGTAATTGGGTAGCAAGAGATGATAGTCTATGTCCACTGAATAATATGAGCAACTCCTATCTAAAGGGAGTTGCGAAGTATTATTTATGTTGCACGGGGTGATCCTTTAGGCTAAAAAGCTTAGGACCTCCCTCCGCTCTCTTTTATACACTTAGTCATCTAATATAGACCGTTATAGTTGTATCCTTGTAGTCCTTAAGATTTGTACCAATTCTCATTGTGTTATAATCAAACTCTTTGACCTTTTATTCTCTTTTTTATTAATCTCGCCTTATTATAATCCACATGGTCTTAAGTTCGGCCGGGACTCACAGTTGTGGACCTCGAAGAGTGTCTAACACCTTCTCTTTGAGGTAATTTCAGTACTAACCCGATTTTTGGTGGCGTTGACTAGTCAAACAGAGTTATCTGCATAATAGGTGCTCGAACACACCTTAAAAACCGTTAGGTGGTGACTATTCTTTTAACACTCTATCTACCATTTAAAAAGAGTTATCACATGTCGAAACTTGATTTCGCAAGAAAAAGGGGCGTGACAACATGGAGACTCTGCTGGGGAGTTACACTTAGGCTTTTACCATAATGAACTTGATTTATGTGGGTTACTTTCTTTCTTCACCTTTATTAGCTTAAATCTGCTATTACTTGCACATCCTTTTCCCCATTCACCTTTGTTTGTTTAAATTTGTTATGACATGTACACCTCTTCCCCGTTCACCTTTATTTGCTATGACCACTCTTAATTTATTTCCCTTTTGTCTATGATTTACATATCATGCCTCTCCTATACCTACTCCCTTACTTGCATTATTACATTCTCGCATATATTTCACGAACTAACTTCTTCCTTTTGTCTTTCCTTTCTATTTTTTTCGTGTTTACCTTACCACTGTATTTACTGAGTTTTCATATTTATCATACAAATACTAGGCAACATGTTATTATCTCTGCATAAAGCATACTACAAATTATACTTCACTCATGCCAATTATCAACATAGCGGCGCTTAATAAGTGTCCACGCTTTTCCAAAATTACCCTTTTTAAATTGGAAAGGCTTATTTACGGTAGACTAGTCGATCAGCGATGCAGTCGATGGTCCCATATTTTTCTCTCTCAAGTTATCCACTTGAGGCTATCAGTCTAGACCATTCTAGAAACCTTACTCCAATATCAAATGTACATGCATCATGTTAAACCTAGTACGAGTTAGAACATGTTAACGTAATAGCCCGCTAAGATAAGCCTTGTCCAAAGCCCGATGGGATTTCCACAATTCCAATGGATACTATCATGTTATGTGCATTACTTGGAGAAAATGTGTCAATATGTTGATCATTATTGTGTAGGTGGTCGAATCTAGAGGGGCAAAGGGCTAACATTATTTTTTTGCAGAAAATGAAGCACGAAGTCCCCAAGTTCGGCATGGTCCAAAACATCCCACCCTTGTTACTTGACTGGTGGAAAGACCTTGCGCCTTGTGACAAGAATCATGTGAGAAGGGTATTTGGTGACTTGCCATCTTTTCTTAACATCCAACCAAATAAGGCATTAATGAGGCCGCTACCATGTTCTGGGACGAGAAATGTTACAACTCGCGTTTCTCGTACGATAAAAATTCATTTTCAGTTAATTGACAGAGACTTGGGGATGAGATTATCCTGAAGTTAGCATATTTTTGCTATTTATAACAAGCGATAAGTAAGTTCCATGGAGGATAAAGGGTACACGATTAAAGAAAATGAGTTTCGTTGAAGGTTGTCGATTTGGGGTAAAAATACGGTCCGAGCAATAATACCTGATATTTATGGACTAGTACCATACAAGGTACCATATGATCGTGATATTATGATATATAAAGTATATTAAAAATAAGTAGAATTTTTAAGTTATTTAAGACAATTCTTAATTATGGGAGCAATCGGTTAATTACCGGATAATGGGACATTACCTAATTACCTAATAAGTGGATAAAGATTAATAATTTCCGACCCACCCCTCAAAAAGCATGGCAGCCAATCACTTTCCAAACAATGACTCATGGTCACATTGGAATAGATGGAAACAAATGGATAATTAAAGACAACATTTCATATCTTGAAAACATGAGCAACACTACTTCACTTCTAAATAATTTCAACACTACAACTAGATAAATCCTTTGCACGTTAGTTCTTATAAAATATTCCTAAACCACTTCATTCGTTACATTTGAAATATCATCCCCACAATCATTGATACAAAATGTTAGTCATTTTCCTACAATTATAACTTAGCAATGAATTGATAGTTAGGAAGTTCCACAACAAACATAACGTTGCCATTCTTATAAATCTTTCAACAGATTTCTGATTCTCAACACTTCATTAACAACGAGAATTTTTAGAAACCTAACAACGTAAAAAATTTTCAGTTCTAAAGGAGTACGATGCAATATTTTTCAAGAATATCATACGGATTTTTCCTACTCTAGGTATGTTAAGGCCATCCCTTCTTTCTTTTTGGCATGATCTATATGACACAAATGAAACGAGCAAATGCACAACTTCCATAAATTACTCTATTCATAGAAATTCTAGAGATGTGTATATTCTTATTCTCCCATAAGTCTTACTATTCTATCGTTTATTCATGGGTCTCAAAAAAATGCGTATTTGCTAAAGTTTATCCGAAAGACATATTAAGTTTTATGGCATTCCGAGAAAATTTTATTAACATATTTCTTATGCATTTCATGCATTTATACATGTACATCGACCCATGACCAGGTGGTGTTATTGTTTACCGTGAAAATGGTAACAACAATTAAATTTGTAAATGGGATTCTAAAAATATGTGATCTATTCCCGAGCTAGTTGTTAAAGAAGTTGGTGCTAGTGATATGGAATTTAACGATGAAAAGCAAGCTAAAACAAGGTAGTAATAGAACCATAGGGCCTGCTGCCCGAGCATAGGTCTGATCGATGAAGCACCTCGGGGTCGAGCTCGAGCTATCGGGGACGGTCGGGGATGGGATAGCAGTTGAAGGTATAATTAAACAAGGCTCTTTATGGCCAATACTAAGGCATACGATGAAGAACGAATAAGAACGCGATGAATATCGAGGTGACCTCGGGCCAGTGAGAACGAACAAGTTAGAAAGAAAAGAGAGAGAGAGAGAGAGAGAGAGAGAGAGATATTATTGCACTTGTAGAAATGGAGCAACATCAATCCCTTACAAGGTAGGGTGAGTCCCCTTTATATAGGAGAGGGGATTTTGGGTACAAGTATGTAGAGGTTGATTACAAAGTATGGAGATGGGATGGCTTGATGTGATGCCTCAACATAGGCACTGGATAGGCCGGCCCTATCAGGCTTAGCCGTGTGCCTTGGGAGCTTCCCCTTCTGTCCTAGCTTCGGTCTCTATTTACTCTGAGTTAGGCTTTGATGAGCCTCGAGGTTGGGAACTCAGTCGCGGCCTCCCTTCCTCGGGGTCCCGAGACATGCTTCCGAAATGACTCGACAGCGAGGAATCAAGTCTTCTAATTTTGCTGCGTACAAATAGTCTCCTTGCTTCCCATAATGAAGTGATGGGAAATGATTCTGACTCCTCAAGCTTCTTTTGGCGACGTCACATCAATGATCTGACTCCTGGCGTGAGCTTTGGGGTAACCAAACATCCAAGGGCTCGTGCTTGTTAACCTCATTCATTGAACTCTTGATTCTCGCTTCTCAAGGTGAAGGTACGACAGCCGATTCGGTTTTCCATAGATGCATAAACTGCGCCCATCGGTCAGTCTTCCAAAGCCTAGATGACCATGTCTTAACCCCCTATAAGTGGGGGTGTCCTATCCCAGTGCCTCTGTTGGCCTGCTTGCCTATTTCTTCTTGTCATATTCTTTCACCGTTCAACATCATGTGAGGGGCTCATGACCTAAAGGCCATTTGGAGGAGTTTCCTTAGACCATGTTGTGGCCTTTTGCCGGGCTTCCCTTCGTTGAGCATAACCATGTTGTCCTGCTATTGTTGTGGTCGTCGATATACTGGCCCTTGCTGCTGCTTCTGGCCCGAGGTGATGATGGTCGGGGAGTCAGTTTCCACCTTATGTAGACATCCATTCAGATTATGCACCGCTGCTCAAAAGGGGGCTCGGATTATACACCGCTTCTAACCTTCATACCCCTGCTTGACGTGGTGCTCTGCTCCGAGTTGGGGGCTTGCACGACTAGACGTTCCAAGGAGTGGACTCTAAGTAGCCATGCAAGAGAGACCGAGGATTGTTCGGTCCGCTGTCTCTCCGAGCTTTCCTTGGACAAAGAGGGTCCTCGAGCTTCGGAGAGCTATGGCATTTTTTCATCCCTCCCTTCCACTCACCTTGCCCCTTGGGGATATCAGTGTGGAAGGTTTGGATGAAACTTTCGAGGATGCGCGTCCGGAGGCACTTGTTGCGGATCTTCGAAGGTGGGCTAGTCTTCGGGCTTTCACCTTGCGTGTGCATATCCTCGCCTCTTCCTTTAGGCGTAGAGATCCTCCGTAGTTTTTTTAATTGGATGTAACGACCCATCAAGGGCTGCTTGTACACAAATTTTTATGAATAAGAATATACTTTGCTGACTTCTGCTTTCCTCACTTCTGTATGCTTTCATACCCTTCGAGGCCCTTTGAATGCCTTCTTTTATTTGTTGACTACTGATATCTGACTTGGACATGGGCGCTCCTTCCGATCTTCTACTGATCTTCGCGACTCCCTTTCGAACCTATCGTCGTACTTTGGACCAATCCCGGATTGATCTGATAGACCCGGGCTACCGAAGCCCTCCAAGTTGTATGGAGATAATGTGTCAAATTCCGGAGCCTTCGAGAATGTTGTCCTAAGTGAAGGTCAGCTTTGGGTATCCGGGAGTCCCTTTTGATTTGATAGCCCCTTTAGAGTGTATAGGATAGACTTCTGCTGAGGAGTTGCCTGTACTCAGGCCTTTGTGGAGCTTTCGCGATCGGAGCTTCTTACATTTATTCTTATTTTTAGAAATAGGGAATCACGAGACCAGGGACTTGCCTTGCATCGAGTGCTGGTGTTAAAAAACTTCCCGAAGTCCGACTTCTTTGGGTCGGGGAACCTCGAGGCAGGATTGTATCTCGAGCTTGGAGATAATATGGATGGCCCCCTAGGTCTTGACATCTCGGTGAAGGATGATTTCTGGGTCAGGTATCGATCCATCGATCTGTATCAAGGCTGTCGGCTTCCTAGGGCTCAGGTGAGTCGTCACTGCTTCTCACATATATGTGGGGCGGCTTCGGCTTCTTTGCAAGACCTCACTATTTTTAGGTAGCCTCTTTCCTGCTTTGGCACAGGGTACTTCACCTCTTCAGTCTCAAATAGTATTGGTGCACTCCCTTGCTTTGACCTGTTAGTTTTATCATAGTCATGGAAACCACTTCGGGGCCAGTCCGGCAGGGAATCAGGGATGTTGCTCCCGACACCCAGGAACCGAGGGAGTTCACTCTGAAGATGGCATCCTTGATAAGAGAGGAATACCTGGAGATGGTGAGGAGATAGTGCGAATGGAGCGAGGGTGTAACACTGCAGGTGCTTTCCCCAAATGAGGGTATTACGGACTCTGCTGATGGATTCCTGAGCGTATACCTATACCATTTTGCATTTGGACCCCCTGATAGGGTGGTACTTGATTTTTGCTTAAAGTATTGAGTTACTCTTGCGCAGATTCATCCGTCGTTTTGACGAACAATGTTGATGATGAGATTCTTCGCGGAGAAGGTTGGGCTAGAATTCACGCTTAATCACCTTATTAGGCTATACCGGCCCTTTCATCATCGAGGTCTACTAACTCTAAGGTACCACTTATCCATGTCTGGTTGGCTGACATTATCCTAGCGGGGCTTTCGCCATTTCCCGAAGGGTGGAATCATGCACGTGAGTGGGGCGTCTAGCGATTTTTTAGATTTTGCCTGTAGCAAAAAACAGTTGAGTAATAATATTGTCTCCCTTGTTGCATCAACTTCATGGATGCCGGGCGAAGTCCTCGACCTACCCAGTTGGGTCCGGAAGTTGGTGACCCATTCGACTTGCGACGAGCGCAGGTGGCGAGCTGTATTTCGTACCGAATGGAGAGTGAAATACCAAGGTATGTGTGTATGTTGCCTTTGCCTTGGCCTTCGTATATTCGAGGTAATATTTTCCGCTTTCATTTGCACTAGATTCACCATTTGTAGATATAGGGCAACTCTTTGGGATGAGGCAGTGCTCTTCCGAAGAGGGGAAGGAGTCGTCGGCCTCCGAGTCGAGGGACGATGGCGATAAGGGGGATTGGCACCCGTGGTACGATGGAGCTTTTAGTAGCGTTGGGCAGTCTTGGATCTTTGAGGAGAGGGCATCGTTCGACCCTGATATTCCCGAGGTAGCAGATTCCCGGGCAGTGGCTCCTCCGAGTGAATATGCTCTGCCCGAGGTTGGTTCTCCTGGGGCCGGAGAGGTAGGATCAATAGGGGTGTGTTCTGACTTAGACGATGTCCGTCGGCTTCTCTTCGAGGTACGTTTAGGCGCGTTTTTTCCTGTATGTCACACCCTCCTTCCTTTATTAAGTTTTCCTTGCGCAGGCCTATGACGGGATTATGTCTGAGCTGCTCCGTCAAGGGGCCAGGCTCCAGAAAATCCTGAATGAGGGCGAGCCCCTCGGGCTCCTTAGCGAGGAGAAAGAGGCCGAGTTTGTGCATTGGCGATATAAGGCATATCGGAGCTCAAACTACGAGAGCTATTTGATGGAGCAGGTAACTTCCTGTAGTACGTGCTTCGCTCCTTTCTAACCTTAGGGCTAATCCCTTTTATTTTATCAGCTGCAGAAAAAAGCGGAGGCCTTAGAGTACCTCAAAGGCGACATCAACCGAATCATAGTTGCTTGTGGGGAGCTAAGGGTTCAAGTGCAGGCTCGAGCTTTGGAGGAGGTGAGTGTCTCGCCAAGGTCCCTACCTTTGAGGCCCAACTCCGCTTGACTCGTGATAACGCCAAAGTTCAAGCAAAAGTGATTGGGAAGCTCGAATCTGATCTCGAAGGTCAGAGCTAAGATAATTTATGCCTGGGCTGAAGCGGCGCTAAGCCAGACCAAGGCTGATCAAGAGATGGCGATTCGTATGAAGGATGCTACTGATGCCCAAGCTGAGCTGAAGCGAGCCCTCGACCGGGAGAAGAGAATCGAGAAGTATGTTCGTTGTAGATCCCGGAGAGAGGTACTCGAGGAGGTCGGTGCACGGGGCTTCGTTCTCTCGGAAGAATTGGCTCGAGCAAGGGCGGATGAACGCGACGCTCGATCACTTCTCGTTGACGTCGCAGAGGGTGAACTTGACAAGCTTTAGCCCTTTAGTGTGGAGCGTAGATTTTGCCGTTTTGTCTCTTTGTTTCTGATATATGTAAAGCATGCTTGTAGATAGAGAACGTGCCTTTTTCGCGTATATAATATATAAGAAGAAACTTGAAACTTTATTTGTTCAGTACTTTTTATCAGTTATTGCTTTCGATCGGGTAGGCTTACATTTGGTGGATCCCCGTTGGTTTGGAACTGATCGGATAGTCCCGGGGGCTCTCAAGTGTGATCCTTGACGTGAGCAGGTGTTGGGGCCTCCGTGCTTGGCCCGGCCGTATAGGCTTAGTCTCCGAGTCAGGCTTTGACTTGAGCCTTCTTACCCTTGGGTCTTTTATGCCTGTGCAGGCAAGTAGTATTCGTTTTTGTTTCTTGCCCTTGGGCATTTTCCGTTTAAACTATTTTGGGTCTAGTCTCCGAGTCGCATTGTGACTCGAGCTTTAATTGACCCTCAAGATTATTCCTGCCTGCATGGGCGGATGATGATGGCCTTTTGTGCTTCGGGCTAAAGCGATCTTACAGCCGCATGGCCCAGAGACTTGCTCAGCTGGCGACAATGGCATTTATGTCGTGTCTTTAGGTATGTTGTAGTTTTGCTATTTTGGGTCTAGTCTCTGAGTTGCGTTGTGATTCGAGATGTAATTGACCCTTAAGTTCTTTCTTGCCCGCATAGGTGGACGGCGATGGCCTTTTGTGTTTCGGGCCGAAGTGACCTTATAGGCACGTAGCGCGGGGGCTCACTGATGGTGGCATATATGTTGTGCCCTTAGGCTTTTTGTAGTTCAACTATTTCGGGTCTAGACTTTGAGTCGCATTGCGATTCGAGCTGTAATTGACCCTTAAGTTGTTAGTTTTTTCACTGGCGATGATGGCTCTTACGCTTGTTTGGTCGTTGAGACCTTTTGATATGTGGCCCGGAGGTTTACATAGTTAACTATTTTTTATCCGGTCTCTAAATCGAGTTACGATTCGAGCTCACTTTAATCCTCAAGTTGTCAATTGTTGTTGCCGATAATGGATATTACACTGTTTGGTCGTATAGACCTTTTAATGTGTGGCTCGTGGGCTTGCTTAGCTGGCAACAATGGCTCTTACGTTGTTTTTTGCCCGTGGGCTTTTTTGTAGTCTTTGTTTTTCGCTCGTTAAGGTCTTTTTGGAATATTTTTGCCTGACCCGTCGTCGGTTCCGGAGAACCTCGATTACAAGTCATTATCGTCGATGTTTCGAGCACCACGGAAGGTTCATAGCTCGTAGGTCTAGCAGATTGACGCTCTTGCGATTTGGAGCCAACATGGTCGGAGCTCGTTTTTGCATGTTGAAGGAAGCCTGTTTTAACCGGTTCTTTCCGAAGTACATTCGGAGTAGCGGACTGCGATTTTAGCGACAGTTGGGCATCCCCAAGTCACGTTATTTTGGTTGTTTTAGCCATTTTGACCATAGTCATATGCGTTTGGTCGTAGCTATTTTTGATCCCGAGTGATAGTTTAGGCGTCTAAACTGAGGGTATTCCCTTTAGGGATTCTTACAAATGCGATGTATAGCCTAAACTTCGGGATTTTCATGCATGTTGAGATCTTACAGTTTGTCATTCCTGTTGAGGTCTTACAGTTTATCATGCCTTTTGAGGTCTTACAGTTTGTCATGCCTGTTGAGGTCTTATAGTTTGTATAATGTAGAATAGATCTGGTTATGCCGAGGCTGCCCACTAGAGGTCTTACAGTTTTGGGTTTTCCAGCGCATGACGATTAATGGCAGTCTCCAAGTTATCGAGTTTGTTTAAGCTTGAACACAGCTTCTCATGAGCTCAGAGTTACCTTGTAGGGGCTTCTTGAGCCCGGAATTCCGACCCTGGGGTCTTGCGGGTGTTGAATTGCTGATGGTAAGCCTTCAAGTATCTCAAGACGCATTCGGCGGAGAGGCCATTGCCGCGAGTATGTTGAAATCCCCTTTTCTGAAGTACGAAATGCTAAAAAGATATTCTTTATTGCTTGGAATGAATATATGTTGTAAATACATGTGGTCTCATTGTCGTGAGCTCGGCCCGTGTAGGTGCGGCTCTTCGGACCATCTGATTTGAAACTTAGTCTGCTATTTTTTGGTCCTTTCGAGGGGATGGTGCCCTTAAGAGAATATCATCGCTCGTCGTTCGATTGTAGAAGAAGGCCTGTGATCTTGTCGGATCCTGCTGGCAGGACCCTCTTTGGGGGTACGTTGCTCCACTAATAATCTTGCTGGTGGGACCCTCTTCGGGTCTGAAGTCCGATCGAGGGAAGAGAACACGGCGGGCCTTGCTAAGGTCTTGGATCTCCGGGTGGAGTAAGAACTTCTGAGTGCCACGGCTGACTGCCTGCATATAGGTTAGTGAAAAAATAACGAAGAAGTGAAGTAGTTCTTCCTCACCGCGAGATATGTAGGTAACATTTCGAGGTTCGGTATGTTTCTATCGCTCCGAGGCGCGAGCCCTAATACAGCCTTCTACTGTGTTCAACCAGGCTTGGCCTAAGGGCCGTTCTGCTTTCCCTTTGATCCCTCTGAGGGCAGAGGCATTGATGCCGGCGATGCGTTGCGTATTGGGGAATTTTCTCTCGTCATTTGTTGCCCCTTGCCGCCTTATTTTAATCCCGCCATTTGCATGGGATTTCATCTTTTCGGCAAAGTGGGGTTGATGTCATCTTCGGGCGGTGTGTCGGTGGCCGTTTGAATAGGACGTCCGTGCCTTGTGAGCTCGACGTTCTAGTCCGAGCTTAGACGGGTTGTATAGAGGGAGCGGTCTTCCTGATTGTTGTGGCGATCGGCGTCTGGAATCTGCCAAAGATTCGAGATGTGGGAGTGACTTGGTTCGTTGGTCTGGACCATTCAGTTGATTTTGGTCCGACATTGTTGGTGTACTTGATCGAATCTCCTAAACATACATTTTATTGAAAATAGATTCAATGAGGAGGAGGGTTGCCAATGTATCAATGCAAGACCGAGCCGAGGTCTCTGTGTCCTTTTCTCTGGATGAAAGGGTGCCCTCTGAAATATTTCCCCGGACCCGATTTTCCCTGGCGACAAAGATTTTCACTTTCTATTTCATGAGTTCTCGGGGGATGTTATTGCTCCTTCACTGTAGCGGTAATACGTCGTGGCTTGTCTGCTTCATTCTTCCCGGTTGCTTTCCTCCCTTGGGAATGGGTTCGAGTCTGACCGCACGATGATACTTGGTGGTGATTTTTATTGAGTAGCACGGTTGTCGTCCTTCTGAGCTGGTGTCCATTTTTGACACCGTAGCCGTGCGCGCTCTGCAGTTCTCGCGCTGAGTTGCGGTTCTTTTGAAGGGGTCTAGGTCGAATAGGTCTGAGTCGTTTGGCGTCCCTAGCTTCGTTTATAGTGATCACAATGTTTGGTATAGCAAATCTAAAATACTCGGTTGGGCGGGGTTCCCCTGCCGGTCGTGCCTAGTTGAATCTGGTTCCACTAGAGATTCCTCGAGGGTGTTGTCCTCGGGCTATTCCCCTATTGTTGCGAGGTAGGTTGCATCTTGTGTCATTCTTCCCAAACGTGGTGCATGGATGGTACCTCCACATGTTTGGCATTAGTTTCTTTTATGGGAGTCTGCTTGGATGCACCGAGCCCGAGGAAGTTCCCAGGCGGTTGTCCACGACCCTGCTCCGTGGCCGGTGTCGGGTGCGGGTATCCGGCTAGGTCTCGACTGGGTATCTTGATCAAGCTTCATCTGAAATGTCCTAGAGTCATCGGGCATGCTTCGTCTGAGCTTCGGGTGAAAGCCTGCGTTGCCCAATTATCCGAAATCGGGAGCGATCTCATTTGTTCCCTCAAAGGATGAGGTGTGACTTCCTGTAGTGCTTCTGTATGCGGTGAAATCAGGGGAATTGATTTCCCGCCATTGAGGTATATTCGGAATATCATGTCAGCACCTTGAGGCTATGGGATTGTGATCAAGCTCCCTATCTCGAGGATCGTCCGCGAACCAACAGAGATTCTGAGGATAAGGAAATCGCCAGCGGCCGAATAAAGGCTCCGAGGATGGGGGATGCCCAAGGCAGGCAGCTGGACTCAACAAACTCTAGTACCTCTCATAGCCATCCCATCCCTGTATCTTTACATTTAATGCACTCTGTACCATATCGTGTTCCCTCGCCTATATAAGGGGAACCCATGTCACTTTGTAGAGGACTGATGTTGCTCCATTTCTCCACAAGTGCAATAATATCTCTCTCTCTCTCTCTCTTTTCTTTCTAATTCATTTGTTCTCACTGGCCCGAGGCCGTTTCAATATTTATCGTCCTCTTACTTGTTCTTCACTATATCGCTCAATATTGGCCGTATAGAGCCTTACTTAACCCTATCCTTAATTGTTATCCCATCCTCGGCTTCCCCCGATACCTCGAGCTCGACTCGAACCTGGACCCCGAGGTCCCCATCGATCAGCCCTGCAACCTGGTATCAGACCCTTCGGTTTGATTACTGCCTCGTTTTAGCTCGCACTTTATCGTTAAACTTAATATTATTGGCGTCAACTGCTCTAACAACTAGCCCGGGAATAGATCATGTATTTTTAGAATCCCATTTACAAAGTTAATTGTTGTAACCATTTTCACGGTAAACAGTTTGGCACCCACCGTGGGGCTAAAAATAATAGTGATTATTTTCTTGCTAGTTTCGTCACACAAACACACATTACCTTTTACATTTTTCTTATCCAAGATCCTTTGATTTCAGGTTAAAATATCTGGCTCGATAAACAGAATCAAGAACGACAACCTCTAAAACCATGGGGAAAATGGTGTCGCTGTCCCGGCCACTGGAGTACCTCCACAGAATTCTGATATCATGCTCGGACTGATTCTAGAAGATGCAGATTCACAGGACGCACAACAAGTAGACGAAATCTCGCGCACCGATGGTAGCGTACAGCATATTGACCAATAAGAAGCTCAAAAAACCCTGGCATGGGAAGAACAGGAAGTTAGTCTTCATGTTATTTTTGAAATGTTGCAGGCACAGCGGTTGGCTATCACTCAGCTGCAAAGTCACCCGGAGACTCCCAGTTTAGTAGCGCCGGAAACATCTCCCTACGCCGAACGAGTACCCGATAGATCAAGCAACAACGGATCGGTAACCAACCCCACCGCAGCGAGGATACTTGGAGATCCCTTCGAAAGGATCGCGTCAGGTTCGTGGAAGTTCATACAGCAATCATCTCCCGAGGAAGAGGTCTCGGAACTCACTTCACGGAAACCCAAAATGCCGAAACTCCCCAGGTGCGACGACCTTGGATCCCTGCGCGCGCATCACCGCTTACACGTGCTCGTTCAAAAGCAGCGACCTACAATATGATGAGTACGAGTCCATCTCGTTGAGGAAGTTGGAGGAAGCATTCTCGAAAGAAACCATGATGCAGTGCCACAGCCTGGCACCTGGCCTTGCAAACTCGCTTACCACATCGGTAGACCCTTCGTAGGAGCACAAACCGATATCATCGAAGCAGTGATGAAAGAGCTCGACACACCTGGGGCCAAATAAAGAGAGAGTGAAGCACTACACAAAGCCACACCTCATTCCCTGAGGGAACAAATGAGATCGCTCCAAGTTTCGGATAATTGGGCAACACTGGCTTTCGCCCGAAGCTTAAACGAAGCGTGCCCGATGACCCCAGGTCTTTTCAAATGATGCTTAATCATATATCCAGCCAAGACTTGGTCGTTTGCTGGTACCCGGCACCGATCACGAATCGCAGCCACGAACAATCGTTCGGGAGCCTCTACAGGCCCGGTGTACCCAAGCAGGCCCCCAGCAAAGAAACTAATGCCGAAAAGGTGGACATACCATCCATGCACCGCGAATGGAAGGAATGCCACAAGGTGCGACCTACCTCAAAACGGTAGGGAAATATTTTGAGGGCAACATCCTCAAGGAACTTTCAATAGAACCGGATCTGACGAAGCACAACCAACAGAGTACGGTTTCAACATTGCCACACCAAATATTATGATCACCATAAGCGAAAACAGGGACGCTGGGAAACCCAGACCTACTCGACTAAGGCCCTCCCAAAAGAACCACAACCCGACACAAGAATCGTGGGGCGCACAGCCACAGGGTTAGAAATGACCCCCATCTCGGAAAGACGACAGCTATGTTACTCAATAGAAATCGCCGCCGAGTACCATCGAGCGGTTTGATTTGGACCTAGCCCCAAGGAAGGAAGGCAACCGGAAAGACTGGAGTGAACGAGCCACGACGTGTTACTATGACAGTGAAGGAGCGGTGGCACCCTCCGTGGAATCATCAAATGAAAAGTGAAAATGTTCGCCGTCAAGAGAATACGGACCTAGGGAAGTATTCCGGAAGACGCCTTTACATACAGGGAAAAGGATGTCGAGACTCCGCCTCGGCATCACACTGACGCATTGGTAACCCTCTCCCACATTTGATATATTTCAAATAAAATATGTGTTCATGAATTTAGGTGGTCCAATCACGTATAACAACGATGTCGAGCCAGAGTCTATAGGGCGGTCCGGGCTAACAAACCAAATCACTCCCGCATCCCAAAACCCTGGCAAATTCCTAATGACGAATCACCACAAAGATCATTCTCTTAATACGACCTACATGAGCTCGGGCCAGAACGCCGAGCTCTGTACCATCGGAGGAGATCTGTACCATCCGTCTTGTTGAGACGACCGCCAACATACCACCCGAAGGAAGCACCGGATCCATTTTGCCAAAATCATGGAACCCCTTGCAAAGGGCAAAACTAAAATATCGACAGAGAGCAACACGCGATGAGAGAAAATTCCTCACCACATAACGCATCACTGGCATCAATGCCTCCGCCCTCAAAGGGATCAAAGGGTAAGCATACCACATCTTCAGCCAAGCCTGATAAGACATGGCGGAGGGCTGAACCAGGGCTCGCGCCCCGAAAGAATAAGAACGTACCAAATCTCAAATTGTTGCCTATACATCTCGCGCCCTAAGTCGGGCTTCTGCCCCAAAGAGGGCCTTATCAGCAGGATTATTAGCGGAGCAATGTACCCCCAGAGGAGGATCCGATAAGGGTGCAGGTCTTCTTCCACAGTCCAACAACGAAGCAATGATCATCTTCTAAGGACACCGCCCCCTCAGGAGGATAGAGAAACGGCAAACCAAACCCCAATCGGGAATCGTTTACCGCATCAAATGGTCCGAGAAGCTGCGCCTGTGCAAGCCGAGCTCGCAACAATGAATCAATGTATGTCTATACCAAGCAATAAAAGGATATCTTTCCAACATCTTATTCTCCAAACGAGGGTATCTTAAGTATATCCCCGACAGGGGCCTCTCGACCAAATGCGTCCCAAGATACTTGGAGACTTTGCGTCAGCAAATTAGCACCCGCACGACCTCAGGGTTGGAACTCTGGGCTTATAAAGCCCATACAAGGCAAATCTGAGCTCACGAAAAGCAGTCTTCACGCTTAAACAAATTCGATGACTCGGAGACTGTCATTCATCGACAATCGTCATGCGCTGGGAAACCCGAAACTATAAGACCCCTAGCGGGTAGCCTCAGCGTAACCAGATCTATTCTACATTACACAAACTGTAGGACCTCAACAAGTATAAAAATCCCGATGTTTAGGCTATACGTCACATTTGTAAGAATCCCGAAAGGGCATACCCTCGGTGTAGATTCCTGAACTGTCACTCAGGATCAAAAATGGCTACGGCCTAATGCACATAACGATGGTCAAAACGGTTGATACAGCCAAAATAATGCAACTCGGGGACACCCGACTATTGCTGAAATTGCAGGTATACTTCAGAAAGAACCGGTTAAAACAGGCTTCCCTCAACAGGCAAAAAGGAGCTCCGACCATGTCGACTCCAAATTGCAAGAGCGTCGATCTACTCGACCTTTGAGCTATGAACCTTCTGAGGTGCTCGAAACATCGCAGATAACGACTTGAAATAGGTCAGGCAAAAATATTCCAAAAGACATTAACGAGCAGAAAACAAAGCCTACAAAAATACCGCGGGCAAAAACAGCGTAAGAGCCATTGTCGCTAGCTAAGCAAGCCTACGGGCCACACATTAAAAGGTCTCTACGAGAAAGCATAAGAGCCATTGTCGCCAGCCAAAAATTGACAACTTGAGGATTAAAGTGAGCTCGAATCATAACCCGATTTGGAGACCGGATCCAAAACAGTTAACTAAGCAAGCCTATTGGCCACATATTAATAGGTCTCTACGACCAAAGATCATAAAGGCCATTGTCATCCGCCTATGCAGGCAAGAAAAATGCTCAAGGATCAATTGAAGCTCGAATCGCAATGCGACTCGGAGACTGGACCTGAAATAGCTAAATTACAATATGTCTAAGGGCACGGCATAAGTGCCACCATCACCGAGCCCCCGGGCCACGCACCTGTGAGGTCACTTCGACTCGAAACACAAAAGGCCATCGCCATCCGCCTATGCAGGTAGGAAGGAGCTTTAGGGTTAGTTAAAGCTCGAATCGCAACGCGACTCGGAGACTGAGCCCAAAGACGGTTAAATCATGCGAGCCTAAGGGAAAATATAGGACCAAATCGACCCGATTGAAACTCCAACAAGTAGAGATATAGAAGATATAAGTTGCGGGGTTCCCCCTCTTATTGCTACATATTGACGACAAAGCGTGACCTCAGCCCGCATCGTGTAATGAAAGCTATATATACACAACAAAGAAGGTAGGGAATGATCATTCCGCTTCTTTCCAGTAGTTATAGCCCGACGGTCTCCTCCCCATCATCCTCGGCATCAGACAACAGGAACTTGGCATCGTACTCCTCTTCTTTGGCTTGCTCAATCTCCCTTGAGAGATCAAAGCCTCTGGCTTGAATCTCCTCAAGGGTTTCCCTCCAAGATCTGCACCTCACGTACTCCTTGCTATTGTTGGCATGATCGAGGGTCTTCTGCAACTCAGCTTTAACAGCGGTAGCGCTCCTCGAATAAGCTGCGGTTTTCTATCTCGCCCTGGTATTGTTCATCACAACCTCCGCCCGGACATTCACCACCTCTGTTTTTGCCCTTGAAAGCTTGGATGAGAGCCTCGCGATCACTTTTGCCCGAGCAGAATCATTCGCACGGGCAGCCTGAATTTGTGCCTCAAAAGTGGAAGCCCCGGCCTGAGCCCTCTCTCTGGCCTCAGAATGGCATTCACATGCGCCTGTAGCTCGATGAATTCATGTTTGGCCTTGCCAACCTCGCCCCAGGCTTGTTCTAGCTTGTTCGTCTTATCCT
Source organism: Nicotiana sylvestris (assembly GCF_000393655.2). Taxonomy (NCBI): domain Eukaryota; kingdom Viridiplantae; phylum Streptophyta; class Magnoliopsida; order Solanales; family Solanaceae; genus Nicotiana; species Nicotiana sylvestris. The sequence goes on from NC_091064.1 coordinate 101,609,224, forward strand.
TCAAATAAAACAGAAACATGTCAAGATGACGAGACAAAGAGGGAATACAGGCCAGTGCGGATGCGGAATACCTGTTTCTCCAAGAGAGACTCCTGGGCCCGACTCTGATCTACCTCACATCGTAAGGAGACGAGCTCGATTTCCTTTGCCATGCAAAGAAGCCTGAAGGATTTCTCCCTATGTCGAGCACCCCGCAACGGGGCCTCATAACGAAGCAGTTCGGCTTTGAGCCTGTCAAAAGCCTGAGAAAGAAAACCAGGTAAACAAAGAGAAAAGAGAGCAGCGCAGGGCCAGGACATCCTTACAGCGGCTGAAACTCACCATAAGGCGAAAGCGCTAAGCCTCGCCGAAGGCCGAAGCAACGTTCAACGATGCGCCAACTCCAGAAGATTGTCGATCGGCCGAATTGCTTCCCCTTAACCGCTGCGAAGAAGACGCCTCATGAAAGGCCTTCTCGCACCTCGGGGCATTTTTCCTTTTTTTGGTGTTCCTTGACCCCAGGGCTAGCAGTCTCTCCTCCTCCTTTGAAAGAATCGACCTCGCTTCGAAGAGACTCTCCACACCTATAACAGACAAATTGAATGAGCCAGCAAGAAGGAATTCGCACTTTAGGGGAGCAAGATGCTGGGCACCTACCGTGATGCTTCGCCTCCCATCTCCCTTTTGATAGATCTCGCCACCGTCGCCTATCGTCGGATGAGCAAGCTTCTAGCTTACGAGACCATTCGGCTAAATTAGGGATCTCGCCGGGCAGCCAATGAGTCGCTATAAACAGAGAATAGAAAGATACCATTACAGGGCCAACCCCATGCCAAGTTAAACGATAGCTCAAATGAAGCACTTATGAGTGAGGTTCCATCTCTCAGGGAACGACAAAAATTCTTCGGGGATAACGTCGATCGTCCGGATTCGAACAAACCGATTCATCCAACCACGGTCCTCATCCTCTTCGCTGCTGATTGCGGGAGCTCGGGTGGATCTACGCTGAAGAGCAATCAGGCCCCAATAGATCAATGGTCGATACAACCTCACGAGGTGGCTAAGAGTGAATTTTATCCCGGCCTTGTCTGCAAAATATCTCATCGACTGCACTATTCTCCAAAGAAAGGGATGAACCTGTGTCAGCGTTACTTGATATTTCCTGCAGAAATCAAGCACGACCTAGTCCGGGGAACCCATCGCAAGAACATGGATATATACCCTCAATAACCCCTCAACATATGTCATGATACTCTCCTCGGGGGAAGGTGCTCGTAAAATCATGCCCTCCCCCATCCACATTCTTTCCTGATCATCTCGAGGTTTTCATCCCTCACTATGAAATAATCCTCGACACATGCTCTCGATGGCCTGGAACATTAGGAGGTCTCCCCGGTGTGGAAACCTTCTTTGAGGCAGGGCGACCCAAGCCTCGCTCTCCCAAAATCGGGGGAAAACCGTTGGTACCAACCAAGGATGGAGTGCAGCAGGAACTCCCCTCCGTCCAAGGTTCAACCGTCGAAGAGGCGGCCATGATTACAGCATAATAAGGGGAAGAAGATAAGGATCCAAGCAAAAATTTTCTGAAGCAGAGGAGCGAAAGGACTCGCACAAAGCACCAGTCTTTGCAAAGGAGATAGGCTTATCAGAAACTACAAAATTGTTGCTTGAAGGGAAGACGAGCAAATATACAAAGGCGAAGTGACAACTGCTCGTTTGCCTAAGATGGCCAATTAATTCTGGCCGCGTTAGCATCGCCTTTTTCTTGGGGAGTGCATTGGAAGGATCATTGCAGGCTCCCACATAACTCATAAGACCGAAGGACCTCGGGAGATTCCGACGTCATAAAAGATCCCCAATGTTATAAATACTGATTCGGAAGGAACTATTGATCCCACCTCGGGATGTGGCTAGTCTCGGGGCCCCTGGTCTGCCCCACAAAAAGGCCCCAAAGGGCCAGAACACAAAAACAGAGAAGCAAGGAGAAAAGCTGACAAGATAAAATCTCCTTTTTATATACATTGTCCAAGAGAGAAAACATCTTTACGCTATTTGTTTCCCGGGGTGAACACATGAAGCAAAAAGAAATGCATACAAAAAAGGCTCGGAGACTACTCCTCGCCACTATCATCTTCACCCCTATCAGAGGCAATCGAGAGCACCAGTCTCCCTTCCACCGCATGAGCCTCCTCCAGATCGGTAGACAAATCAAAGCCTCTGGCCTGGAGTTCTTCTAGGGTCTCCCTCTTCGCCTCCGCTTTGGCATGCTCGACAGCTCGAATTAGTCTCTGCTCAGCTACTGTGGACATGTCGCAGACCATTGTATGTGCCGCGGTCGCATCCTCCTTATAAGCAGCAGTATCTCGTTCGGCCTCAGATTTAACAGCGGCCAAAGTAATAATCTCCCTACGAGTGCTCGAGATAAGATCCCGGGATGTCGCTAATTCCCCGGTCACAATCTTGTTTCGCTCTTTCATCCTGGAGATCTCCGCTTCCAACTGACTAATTCGCGAGCTACTCTGCTCAACCTACAATGAAGGGCAAGTCAATTAATATATGAATCCTGAACATGTGTGAGTACGGAGTAAAAGGGGGGGTTTGAGCAAGTCAGAGTACCTGAGCAATAAGAGCAGCCTTCTCCCGAAGCGCCGCCTCCAAGGCAGTCCAACGTTCTCACAACTCTTTGTCTCTATAGGCATGACGAACCTCCGAGTCCTGCAGCTTCGAAGAAACGTTATTAAACTCTTTCTCGTGGCAGAAAAGTTCCCTTCAGAGCCAAAGAATGGCATGATCATACATCTTCTTACACTGCGGCACAATGAGAAAGTTAAGAAAGATGGCGAATAATGCCCGAGAATGAAAAAAATGCGCAAGGAAAAGCTATCACCTGCTGTATGGACTTCTCCGCCGCTTTAACGGTGCCAGAGACATTGAGATCAGCCTTGTCGATTACTCCATCAAAAATATTGGCAATGAAGTTTCCCCCTCTGAGAGGAGTCTCAACTGTGCCACCGATCATCCTTTCGGCATCCCTCAATTCTCCTGACGAGACCGGAAAGTTTTGAATGAAATCGTTTGGGTCACCGATTTCTCCAAATAGCGACCCATGCTCCTGGAAGGCCCTAGGATCCGGACCCTCAGGATCAACGCTAACAGCCCTCCTAGCAGAAGCTGCATCAGTATCCTTTTCAAGGACCCTCTGCTCACCAGCCCGGTCGGAGCTAGCCGTCCCGGATTTAGCAGTCCCGGTCGGGGCGCCTGCAAATCTCTCGCACTGGACCTTGTTCTCCTCCTCAACGGACTTCCATCGTCGTCCTCCCCCTCGACAGCAGGATTCGATCCGAAGGTTATGGCAGCAGTCCTATCAAGTCGGGCAACAACTTCCCTGCTCTTCCTTTTCTTGTTCATGTCAGGCCCCAAGGCCTCTGCTTCACCAACGGGGGGCGGCCTCATTTGCATATTCTCACCAAGGACTACACCAGCACAACAACCACAATACATTTTGCTAAGGGCGTGGAAGGAAACACAAAGTGCAAAGCACAGGCGGTAAAAGAACCTTACCATAATTCTTGGCCACCCAACGCCCCTTAGCCATGACGGTCCAAGACCGAATGCGGTATGGGAACTTTTCGTCCAAACGACTGATCCATCCCGACAAATCTGGAATCACCTCTGGATACCAAGCAACGGTTGGAGAGAACACAAATAAGTTACTATGGCGAATGAAAGAGTAGCTGAGAAGTGGTTAAAGGGAAGTTTGCTTACGTTGATCGTTCCACTACTCGGGAAAGGGCATCCTCTGGGCCGGGATAATGTCTGAGGTCCTCACTCGAATAAACCTGCTCATCCACCCTCAGTCATTCCCCTCATCAACTCTCGTGAAGGAAGACTTATTGGACCGATGGCGAATCTTGATTAAGCCTCGATACAGTCGAGGGCGGTACAGTCTAATAAAATGGCTAAGGGTGAAAACTTCACCTCTAACCTCTTCAGTGAAATGCCTAAGCATTAGCACTATCCTCCAAAATGACAGGTAGATCTGACCGAGGCTCACCTGATATTGGGCGTAGAAGTCAAGAAAAACCAGGTCATCCTCCAGGGGGGAGATTCAACGGACTTATCAGGGCCTAGGGTGAATGGGTAAATGTATATGTAAAGAAAGCCAACCTTGAAGTCAGTAATATTATCATTGGGGCCGGGAATCTCTATATCCACTACCTTGCCCCATCGGCAGTCCTTCCTCACTTTGCTATCATCGGTCACGACACTAACATATTGGGACACATGCTCGCACCGTCCCGACGTAGATGAGAGAGTCTCGATGTCAAAATCCTGCGATGTGTTAAGATCAAGAGGAATACTTTACTCTAAAGTGGGAACTGAATTGTTTTCCCTTTTAGGTAATCAAGACGACGATGCAGCATCGCTCTATTGGGGGACCGTCCTGGAAGTCCTAGCCATTAAGAATGATAAAAACCTTCTGAGAAAAGAGGGAAGGATATCAAGTAGTAAAATTCTGGTTCACGGGCTTCCAAAAAAGGTAAATATGGGAAGTATCTGGCAACTGGTGCATTTATAGGAAGCACTGGGGAAGTAGAAGAGACAAGCCTACGACAGTTCATGGGTTTCTCGATTACTGCATCTGATGGTGACCCTGCGCGATTCTCTAGGGCATGGCATTAAATGCTCTTAGATGGTTAACGTCATGGAAATAATGACCTCGAGATGATGATTCAATATCGCTTCCTATTACTTCGTTCTAGGAAACGCGGAGACTATCTTTATGCGGTGAAATCAGGGGAATCGATTTCCCGCCATTGAGGTATATTCAGAATATCATGTCATCACCTCGAGGCTATGGGATTGTGATCAAGCTCCCTATCTCGAGGATCGTCTGCGAACCAGCAGAGATTTCGAGGTTAAGGAAATTGCCAGAGAGCCGAAAAAGGCTCCGAGGATGGGGATTCCCGAGGCGGGCAGCTGGACTCAGCAAACTCTAGTACCTCTCCTAGCCGTCCCATCCCCGCAATGCACTCTGTACCATATCGTGTTCCCTCGCCTATATAAGGGGAACCCATGCCACTTTGTATAGGGCTGATGTTGCTCCATTTCTCCACAAGTGCAATAATATCTCTCTCTCTTTCTCTCTCTTTTCTTTCTAATTCGTTTGTTCTCACTGGCCCGAGGCCGCTTCAATATTTATCGTCCTCTTACTTGTTCTTCACTATATCGCTCAATATTGGCCGTATAGAGCCTTTCTTAACCCTATCCTTAATTGTCCTATCCCCGGCTGCCCTGATACCTTGAGCTCAACCCGAACCAGGACCCTGAATTCCCCATCGATTAGCCCTGCAACTGGGCATCAGTCCCTTCGGTTTGATTACTTCCTCGTTTTAGCTCGCACTTTATCGTTAAACTTACTATTATTGGCAACAACTGCTCTAACAACTAGCCTGGTAATAGATCACATATTTATTGAATCCTATTTATAAATTTAATTGTTCTTACCATTTTCACGGTAAACAGCTTCACTCTCTATTTGTATGGCCCTAGGTGTGTCAAGCTTTTTTGTCACTGCTTCGATAACATCGGTGTGTGCTCCTGCGGAGGGGTTTGTTGATGTGGTAAGCGAGTTTGTGAGGCCAGGTGCCAAGCTGCAGCGCTGCATCGTGGTTTCTTTTGAGAGTGCTTCCTCAAACTTCCTCAACGAGACGGATTCGTACTCATCATCTTGGAGGTTGCTGCCTTTGAACGAGCACATGTAAGCAGTGGTGCACTCGCAGGGATCCAAGGTCCTATCACACCTGGGGAATTTTGGCATTACGGGTTTCCGTGAAGCGAGTTCCGGGACCGCTTCCTCGGGAGACAATTGCTGTATGAACTTCCACGAACCTAACTCGATCCTTTCGAAGAGATCTCCAAGCATCCTCGCTGTGGTGGGGTTGGTTATCGATCCGTTGTTGCTTGATTTCTCGGGTACTCGTTCGGTGTAGGGAGATGTTTCCAGCGCTATTACACTGGGAGTCTCCGGGTGACTTTGTAGTCGAGTGATAGCCAACTGTTGTGCCTGCAATATTTGAAAAATAACATGAAGACTAACTTCCTGTTCTTCTCGGTCCGGGGTTTTTTTGAGCTTCCTGTTGGTCGATATGTTGTACTCTACCATCGGTGAGCGAGGCTTCGTCAACTTGTTGTGTGTCCTGCAAATCTGCGTCCGCTAGAATCGGTCCAAGCATGATATCAGGATTTTGTAGAGGTGCTCCAGCGGCCGGGACAACCACGCCATTTTCCCCATAGTTTTTGAGGTTGTCGTTCTCAATTCCGTTTACCAAGCTAGACATTTTAACCTGAAATCAAAGGATATTGGACAAGAAAAGTGTAAAAGGTAATGTGTATTTGTGTGATAAAACTAGCAAGAAAATAATCACTATTATTTTTAGCCCTACGGTAGGCGCCAAAGTGTTTACCGTGAAAATGGTAACAATAATTAAATTTGTAAATGGGATTCTAAAAATACGTGATCTATTTCCGAGCTAGTTGTTAAAGTAATTGGTGCAAATGATATGGAATTTAATGATGAAAGAAAGCTAAAACGAGGTAGTAATATAACTGTAGGGCCTGCTGCCCGGGTATAGGTCTGATCGATGAAGGACGTCGGGGTCGAGCTCGAGCTATCGGGGATAGTCGGGGATGGGATAACAGTTAAAGGTATAATTAAACAAGGCTTTTTGTGGCTAATACTGAGGCATACAACGAAGAACGAATAAGAACACGATGAATATCGAGGTGACCTCAGGCCAGTGAGAACGAACAAATTAGAAAGAGAAGATATATATATATTATTGCACTTGTAGAAATAGAGCAACATCAGTCCCATAAATTGTAGGGTGAGTCCCCTTTATATAGGAGGGGGGACTTCAGGTACAATTATGTGGAGGTTGATTACAAAGAATGGAGATGGGATGGCTTAACGTGATGCCTCAACATAGGCTCTGGATAGGTCGGCCCTGTCAGGCTAGCAGTGTGCCTTGGGAGCTTCCTCTTCTGTCCTGGCTTCAGTTACCGTTTCATGTAAGCCGGGCTTTGATGAGCCCCGAGGTTAGGAACTCGGTTGTGGCCTCCCGTCCTCGGGATCCCCATGCATTCTTCTGAAATGACTCGACAACGAGAAATCAAGTCTTCTGATTTTGCCGCGTACAGTTATATATGTGTATATATGTACATTATATTTATATAGGATACGGGAAAAAGGTTATGGCGTTATGTACGCACCACCACCTGATCAGTTGGTATATGTTGATAATGTTGCCCATAGTGGCTGAGACGATATGATGGGATACCCCCAGAGGCGTGATGATGTTATGTACACCTATATCTATGCATGACACAAAATTTATATGCATGTGCATAACACTATAAATGTTTTAAAATTTACAAGGTTATTCAGACTTACATGTGGATTTCTTTATTTCATGTTACATTTATGTCTTTTATGTACTGATTTGTTTATGCCTTACATACTCAGTACATTATTCATACTGACGCCCTATTTCCCAGGGCCTACGTTTCATGCCTGCAGGTACAGGTAGGCAAGCCGACAGTCCCCCTTCTTAGGATCCTTGATCAGTGAGAGTTGGCGTGCTCCACTTGATCCGGAGCTGCTTTTGATTTTGGTACGATATAAGTCAGTCCACTAGCAGTTTCATTGGCCCTTTTGAACCCTAGCTGATATGATGTACCTTAGTCCCGTCTTTGTACAGTTGTATTTCTATTAGAGGTTTGTAGACAGTATGTCTAGTTGGGTAGTATGTGGCCTTGCCAGCTTCCTTTTTTGAGGTATATAGTTGTTTATAGCAGCCTTGTCGGCTTGCCCTACATATGTTGCACGTATATGTATATATGCCTTTTAGGCCGGTTTCCTTCATGTATGTTATTCTCATAATTCAGCAGATCGTATTCAGTTTTATATCTTAGATGCATGCTTAGGGGTGTTTGACAGGTAGGACTCGGGCACCCGTCGTGGTCCATCAGTTTGGGTCGTGACAAAAGTGTTATCAGAGCAGTTCTGTCCTGGGTTATCTACAGATCGTGTCTAGTAGAGTCTTGTTTATGGGTGTGTTGTGCACCACACCTATACACATGAGGCTACAGTACATATAGGATGTTATCCTCTCTTCTTATCTTATATCGTGTGATATAAAAATTCATGTTCCTAACGATGAGTTATGTTTTTTCAGCGATGCCTCCGATGACTATAGTCGCTAGCATGGGTTAGAAGGCTACAAAGGTGTTAGAAAGAGATATAAGTTGTACTATGGATTCAGATCCATCAGAAATCATGGCTTCTATCGAGGAGGATCCATCCGAGGATCCATACGAGTCATCCGTTTGAGTAGTTTCGATTTCGCCGACAACAGATGAGGTGGTGGGAGTTCCGACCTCAACAAGGCCCTTTAGTTTCATTATCAGGGCCTATTTACCAGGGTATAAGGGGAGTGGTGCATGGATTAGCACAACCGGTTCCCTTCAGGCTCAAAATTATGTCAATATATTTGCGGACACCAGCTCTTCTGAGGTTCCAAATAGTCTACAGTGTTGGGAGTCCGTCAATTAAGGTTCGTCCGTGTATGTTGTGGGATATGCAGAGGAAGAGGATAGTAGTTGGGCCAAGAGGAGGAAGGTAACTGATAAGGATATGAAGATTCCACTTTGAAGTATGTCTGATCGAGGCTCTCATATAGGACGAGGCAAGGACCCTCTACTGTAAACTTCCTCCAGATGTCCACTTTTGGTTGGTGACCTCTACTTCTTCTAGAAGTATTACCAATTCAGGGTTCTGCATATGTTAGGTTGTTTTATAAGGACGTAGGGAGCCCTGTCCTGACTTTTATATATATTATGGTTATGTTTACTTAGAGGTTTTGCCGACAGTATCTTGTATATAGTTTTGGGTATGACATGTCTACGGCCTGGTCGACCCCTATGTATATAAACCTTTTTTCTAAATTAGTTATGCGGTTATAATTTAATATTGTTACTTATATATATATATATATATATATATATATATATGGATGTGGCCCGAAATGGCCCGTGATAGATCTGATAATAAACAAGTATAAGGTACATGGTGTTCGGTTGGGTAGAACTTGATGTTATAATGGGTATGATTCGTTGGCCTTTTTTTATGATGACATCAAGTGTAGATCAAAGATGGTTTGATTTTAGTTCCCAAGAGAGCTTGTTTTAGAATGGAAAGGTAATACGGCATCACCGAAAGGTAAATTTATCTCTTATCTCAAGGTAAGGAAGATGATCAGAAAGGACTATATTTATCACTTGGTTCGGGTTTGGGATATGGAAATAGAGGTACCAACCATTCAGTCTATCCCTATGGTTAATGCGTTTCCCAATGTTTTTTCCCGATGAGCTTACGAGTCTTCCGCCAGAGCGAGAAATTGAGTTTGCTATTGACCTACTACCAGATACCCATCCAATATCTATTCCTCCCTATAGAATGGCCCCAGCAGAGTTGAAGAAACAACTAAAGTAATTACTTGAAAAAGGCATTATCAGACCTAGTACATCACCATGGGGAACACATGTGTTATTTGTGAGGCAGAAAGATGATTCCTTATAGATATGTATTGATTATAGACGGTTGAATAAGGTGAAGATCAAGAATAAGTACCCGTTCCCGAGGATTGATGATTTATTTGATAAGTTGCAAGGTGCCAAGTGTTTTTCAAAGATAGACTTGAGGTCCGGGCACCATCAGGTAAGGGTTAAGGATGAAGATATTCCGAAGACAGTATTCAGGATCAGATACAGCCACTTTGAGTTTCGTGTTATGTTGTTCGGTTTGACCAATGCCCTAGTAGTATTCATGGATTTGATGAAATATGTGTTCAGGCCATTTTTAGATCTGTTCCTAATTGTATTTATCGGTGATATATTGGTGTATTCTTGTTCAGAGACAGAGCGTGTAGATCATTTGCGTACTATGCTCAGAGTCCTACAAAAAAGGGAAGTTGTATGCAAAAATTCTCTAAATGTGAATTCTGGTTGAACTCTTTAGCTTTCCTTGGGCATATCATTTTGGGTGAAGGCATCCGGTGGATACACAAAAGATTGAGGCAGTAAAGACTTGGCCTAGACCCACAACACCGATGCAGGTTTGTAGCTTTCTCGGTTTGGCAGGTTATTACAGGAGATTTTTAGAGGGATTTTCTTCCCTTGCAGCACCTTTGACAAGGTTTTAGGAAGACACGAGGAAGGATAAGAAAAGATGAGTGAAAAGGTGACGAGAATGGATAAGTCCTTCGGGTTAAGCTCATAAGAGAGCTGATAGTTTCTCTAAGTTGTAGAAGGCTTAGTATAGCCTGAATGAACTCAAAGGAGTCTAAGACTAGTAATATTTAGAATAGATGAAATGATGCCCTCGTAGTGGAATAAAGGCGTAATTATGATAGATAAAGGATGAAGTTCGGGCCTTCAAAGAGGGGAATTTCATGAATTGTGAAAGATTAGAATACCCATGTAAGTTAACTTAGAAGGGAGCCAAGTTTTAATGGACCGATGCTTGTGAATGGAGTTTTTAGGCATTAAAGGACAGATTAACTTCACCACCGGTTCTAACGCTCCCATAAGGGACCGATGGTTACATTATCTACTGTGACGGTTCGGGCGTTGGATTGCATTGTGTGCTGATGCAGCATTGTAAGGTTGTAGTTTATTCTTCTAGACAACTAAGAAAGCACAAGAAGAACTACTCGACCCACGATCTAGAGTTAGCCGCGGTGATTCATGCACTAAATATGTGGAGGCACTACTTGTATGGCATTCATGTTGATACCTATACGGATCATAAGAGCCTCCAGTATATCTTCAAGTAAAAGGAATTGAATTTACGTCAAAGGAGACAATTGGAGCTACTTAAAGACTATGACATTGATATTTTATACCATCCGGGGAACGCGAACATAGTAGCTGATGCCCTCAGCCGTAGATCTATGGGTAGCCTATCATATCTATAGCCAGAAAAAAGGGGAATAGCCTATGAGATTCATCATCCAGCTAGTCTTGGAGTTCGGTTACTAGACTCAGGCGATGTTGGAATTACTATTCAGGATACGACAACATCCTCTTTAGTAACTGAAGTAAAGGAACGCCAATACGAGGATCCTGTGTTAGTTCATTATAGGGATACCACACCTCAGAAGGAGAAGACATCATTTGAGATTACAGAAGGTGGGGTCCTCAGATATCGAGGATGATTATGTGTTCCTAATGTTGCAGGGCTGTATCGGCAGGTTATGGGAGAAACTCACTATTCTCATTATTCTATCCATACAGGAGCAACAATGATGTATTATGATATCAGGGAAGTATATTGGTTGGACGGAATGAAAAAGGATATAGCGGAGTTTGTTGCTTAGTGCCCTAACTGTCAGCAGGTCAATATTAAGCATCAAAATTCGGTGGATTATTGCAGGCTATGGAGATTCCTACTTGGAAATAGGAAGTAATGAATATGGATTTCATCACAGGCTTACCCCGTACCCACCATAAATTCGATTCGATATGGGTGATTGTTGATAGGCTTAGAAAGTCAGCTCATTTTCTGCCTGTTAGGACTACATATTCCGTAGAGGATTATGCAAGGCTTTTACTAAGGAGATAGTACGACTACATGGTGTCTCTGTATCTATTATCTCGGATAGAGGAGCTCAATTTACCGCTACCTTCTGGAGGTCCTTCCAAAGGGGATTGAAGACTCCGGTAAGTCCTAGTATAGCATTTCATCCCCAGACAGACGAACAGGCTGAGTGTACTATTCAGACACTTAAGGATATGTTACGATCTTGTTTGATAGATTCAAGGGTAGCTGGTATGATCATCTACCGCTTACTGAGTTCGCATATAATAATAGCTACCATTCTAGTATTCAGATGGCTCCATACAAAGCTCTCTACAGATGGAAGTGTAGGTCGCCTATAGGGTGATTCAATGTTGGAGAAACTTTTCTAGTAGGATCAGAATTGCTACAACAGGAAATCGAGAAAATTAAGCTTATATAGGAAAGGTTATTAACAGCTCAATCCGTCAGAAGTCTTATGCGGATAATCGACTGCGAGACTTGGAATTTCAGGTTAACAATTGGGTATTCCTAAAGGTATCACCGATGAAAGGCGTTATGAGGTTTGGAAAAGGGGAAAACTTAGCCCTCGGTCATTGGACCATATAAGGTCATACGCAAGGTAGGCCAGGTAGAACATGAGTTAAACTTGCCTTCGGACTTGGAGTCTGTACATCCAGTCTTTCATATGTCTATGCTCCATAAATACGTCAGAGATCCTCCCAAAATCATGTCAGTTGACGACGTTCAGGTCATAGAGTAGCTGTCATATAAAGAAACTCCCATTGCTATATTAGACAGACAGGTTTGGAGATTGAGAATTAAATACGTAGCTTTGGTGAAAGTACTTTGGAGAAACAACAATGTGGAAGAAATGACTTGGGAGGCCAAAGAAGACATGAAATCCAGATATCCCTACTTATTTCCTCCTCTAGAGAAGGGTCCTACTGAGACGTCATAACCTTAAGGTATGTGTATGGATTCTTGTGTCAGTTAATGTGGTTAGTCGTGTGAGGCCATTGTCGTTATTGATGATTGTGGTTCTATGTGGCGTTGAAATATTGAGTTTCTACAGGAAGAGTTGGTAGTAGTATTGTTACAAAGGCAACTTTTCCAAAGTCATATAGATCCCGGGGAGTTAAACATTCGAGGACGAATGTTTCTAAAGGGGGGAGGATGTTACATCTCGTGTTTCTCGTACGATAAAGTTTCATTTTTATTTAATTGACAGAGACTCGGGGATGCAATTATCTTAAGGTTAGCATATTTATGCTATTTATAACAAGTGATAAGTAAGTGACATGGAGGATAAAGGGTACACGATTAAAGAAAATGAGTTTCATTGAAGATTATAGATTTGGGGTAAAAATACGGTCCGAGCTATAATACCCGATATTTATAGACTAGTACCATACAAGGTACCATATGACCGTGATATTATGATGTATAAAGTATATTAAAAATGAGTAGAATTTCTAAGTAATTTAAAACAATTCTTAATTATGCGGGCAATTGGTTAATTACCGGGTAACAGAACATTACCTGATTACCTAATAAGTGGATAAAAATTAATAATTTCGACCCCACCCCTCCAAAAGCGTGGCCACCAACCACTTTCCAAACAATGACTCATGGTCACATTGGATTAGGTGGAAACAAATGGATAATTAAAGACAACACTTCATATCTTGAAAACATGAGCAAGACTATTTCACTTGTAAATAATTTCAACACTACAACTAGATAAAGCCTTTGCACGTTCTTACAAAAAATTCCTACACCACTTCATTCCTTACATTTGAAATACCATCCGCACAATCATTGATACAAAATATCAGTCATTTCCCTACAATTATAACTTAGCAATGAATTGATAGTTAGGAAGTTCCACAAAAAACATAACATTGACATTCTTATAAAACTTTCAACAGATTTCTGATTCCCAACACTTCATTAACAACGAGAATTTTTAGAAACCTAACAACGTAAAAATTTTGCGGTTCTAAAGGAGTACGATGCAATCGTTTCCAAGAATATCATACGGATTTTCCCTACTCCAGGTATGTTAAGGTCATCCCTTCTTTCTTTTGGGCATGATCTATACGACACAAACAAAATGAGCAAATGCACAACTTCTATAAATTACTATATTCATAGAAAATCTAGAGATGTGTATATTCTTATTCTCCCATAAGTCTTATTATTCTATCATCTGTTCATGGGTCTCAGAAAAATACGTTATTTGATAAAGTTTGTCTGAAAAGCATATTGAGTTTTATGGCATTTCGAGAAAATCTTATTAACATATTTCGTATGCATTTCATGCATTTATACATGTACATTGACCCATGACCATATGGCGTTATATACGTGTATATATGTACATTATATTTATATGGGATACGGGAAAAACGTTACGGCTTTATATATGCATCACCACCTAATCAGTTGGTATATGTTGATGATGTTGCCCATAGTGGCCAAGACGATATGATGGGATGCCCCCAGAGGCATGATGATGTTATGTACACCTATACCTATGCATGACACGATATTTATATGCACGTGTGTGACACTATAAATGTTTTAAAATTTACAAGGTTATACAGACATACATGTGGATTTCTTTATTCCATGTTTCATGTATGTCTTTTATGTACTGATTTTCATGCCATACATACTCAGTACATTATTCGTACTGACACCCTATTTCCTGGGACCTGAGTTTCATGCCTGCAGGTATTGGTAGGCAAGTCGACGGTCCCCCTTCTTAGGATCCTTGATTAGCGAGAGTTGGCGTGCTCCACTTGATCTGGAGCTGCTTTTAATTTTGGTACGATATGATTGTTATATATATATATTGGGTATGACGTACCTTAGTCCTGTCTTTGTACAGTTGTATTTCTATTAGAGGTCTGTAGACAGTATATCTAGTTGGATAGTTTGTGGCCTTGCCGGCTTCCAATTTTGAGGTATATAGTTGTTTATAGCAGCCTTGTCAGCTCGCCCTACATATGTTGCACGTATATGTACATATGCCTTTTGGGCAGGTTTCCTTCATGTATGTTATTCTCGTAATTCAGCAGATGTTATTCATGTTTATATCTTAGACGCATGCTAAGAGGTGTTTGATAGGTAGGACTCGAGCACCGGTCGCGGCCCATCGGTTTGGGTCGTGACAAGAAAAGGGATGTCTTCCGCTTTGGTGACATAGAAATGACTTATCTCCTAGAAGAAATAGGAGGCTTCACTAAGTTGTCGTGGGATAGTCCAGGATTACTAGTGCCAGAGAATCGCACCCCTCGGGGTTTTCTAAAGATGCTAGGTTTTAAGAAAAATGATGAGCTGTTTTGTTTAAAGAAATAATACATCCCATTTAAATTCCTTTATGAGCGTTACGGGCATAGTAATTCATATCACCTTCATCACGATGAACTCTCCATTACTTCTTTGGGTTGGAAGCACCGCCAGGTTTATGTGTTCATCGTCAAATTCTTGGGGTTGTTGATATTTCCAACGAAAGGGGGAAGCATTCATACCCGTTTAGCCATGGTCTCTAGGACTTTGATAGAAGGCATCGAGGGACAAACTTATACCATCATCCCCATGATCCTAGCCAAAATGTACTGCGCTCTAGATAGGTGCAAGCAAGGATTCGGACACTTCGAAGGTTGTAATATATTACTGCAAGTCTAGCTGTTGGAACACTTTCAGAGGGGAGAATATCGTCAAGAGCTTCTACGATGGCCATTGAATGACTACATAGCTTACCATCACCCAAAGAAAATGATATTTATTCCAGACAGGTTTGCACAACCTGGAAATGTTGTAAGTTGCGTGCGTTTCTTCAGCAATCTGACAGAGGAGTAGGTAGATTGGATGTTTGAATGGTTTCCTAGAAGTGAGTTCATCATTAGGTCAAGAGAGACTACCCATTTGGTACCGATCGGGTTGAGGGTCATCTATCCTTACTCTCTCATATGGGTAATGAGATAAGTGGGAAGAAAACAGGTCATACCTCGGGTTTCCAACATAGTGCAAAACATGGCAGATTTCAAAGGGGACGTCATTCCATTCAAGTTCGAGGCACAACATATGTGGAACCAGAAGTTCATTGTGGAAAAGGAAACAATTGAACCAGACAGGTATCATGTCGGTCATGTGTACTTCTACCCATCATGGTTGGTAGACAATATAGCAGAAGACATCAAGCCGGGAGTCAATCTAAAAAACAGGATCATAGATGATGCCGCTGAGGCGCAAGTCAAATATATGAGGCTACGCAAAAGGGTTTTTGAGTCTGAAACTAGAAATATAGAACAACATAAAGTGGACATGGAGGCAATTAATGAATTGAAGGAAATCGCCACTAAGTCCACCGAGAGATTGGAATATCTGGAACAAGGATTGATGGAGCTTGAGGGAAAGATGAGAAAAAGGCTCGCGAATTGCCAAAACATGGATGGTAGTGAAGGAGGGCATCTAGCAAAGGCTTATTTATTATTAGATATGCGCGACTTGGGAAACCTAATTGATGGAGTCAAGAGAGCTAAGCACGGAGAAGGTCCTTCTGGGACCAAGTAGATTAGGAAATAATGTTCTTTATTGTTTTCTAGCTTAGTTTGGATTTCAATTGTAATAAAGCTAAATGCCATTAGTAAATTTATTATTATAGTCAATTTAGTGAAGGTTTGGCTCATTTTCACATTAATGAAATGACACAATTACTGGCATCAATTTTCTCCAAGTCTGTGTCTCTTAGGCCTATCTTGGGCACAACGAGGTCCCCAAATTATGACGCGAATTATTACATGATTTTGCAAAATATGTTTAACATTGCAAGCATTTTTTCAATACCCCTTACTGACTTGGTTACCTTTTGTTGTTTCTTTTGATTAATCCTATTCCCCAAGTTTGGTTAGTGCATACTGGCATCATCAGCATATCACACTAGATCCAGAGGTCCTCCACCAAGTGATCCTAAAGGCAAAAGCAAAAGGAAAGGGAAAATGGACGATTTTAGTGGTATTAGGAAGGACAATGCTACTATATCAGAGAATGTCAAAACTTCAGATGGTCGAAGTACTCCCGCACAGAATGAATTGGTCTTGCATCTGGAACAGAAGATATTAGAGTTACAAGAAGAACTTGAGCAGGTCTGAAACTTGGCAAACCTCTATCTCACCCTAAATGTCCCGATATTAACCAACAAAATCCAAATACCCAGAACCAAACATCACCACAAAACACACAAAAACAAAACCCACTACCAAATCCTCCTGCACCGCACCAGTACCCCGCACCTACGCAGAACCTTAACCCTCCACCAGTACCTACTCCTAAACAACAACACCATCATCCAACTCAATACCCACAAACCACCACTTATCACACACACCAGAATGCACCACAACCTACTCCTGATCCCCAAAACTCAATCCTTTATGCCCAGATTCCCGGAGTTCATCAAAGCAATCCCATATATGTGGAAATTTTACCATACACCCCGTAATAAACCCTACACATACCTGAATCAACCGAGAAAGACTTGCTTATTAAGGACATAGTGGAAGAACTCAAGAATCTCACTGGCAGAGTTTAGAGTGTTGAAGGTGGTAAAGGCATTGAAGAATTGAACTATGAGGACTTATGCATTCAGCCAGATGTGGAACTGCCGAAGGGTTAAAAAAATCCCAAGTTCGAAATGTTCGATGGAACCGGTGATCCAAAAGTGCATATGAGGACATATTGTGACAAACTTGTAGGAGTGGGAAAAGATGAATGAATCCGCATGAAACTGTTCATGCAAAGTCTCATAGGAGATACGTTTTCTTGGTATATCAGTCAAAATCTAAAGAAGTGGGTTAACTGGGTAAGCATAGTGTCATACTTCATGGACAGATTCAGGTTCAACACATAAAACTTACCAGACATTTTCTATATTCAAAATCTCAAGAAGAAACCAATAGAAACCTTTTGCGAGTATGCTACTCGGTGGAGATTTGAAGCTGCGAAAGTAAGGCCAGCACTCGAAGAAGAACAAATGAATAAGTTCTTCGTCAAAGCTCAAGACCCGTAGTACTATGAAAGGCTGATGGTTATTGAAAACCATAAATTCTCCAACATCATCAAGATGGGATAAAGAATAAAAGAATGGATTAAGAGTGGGATGGTGACAAATTTTGAGGCACTACATGCCACAAATAAAGCCTTGCAATCAGGAGGTATCTCAAAGAAGAAAGAAGTAGGTGTTGTGATGGTATCCCAAGGTCCTAAGTCTCCTCTCACATACTAAACACCTCTACCCACATACCAGCCTTCACCCCCCAAATACCAACAACTTGCTACCACCTACCACACTTATAACACCCAACCTGCATATTATCACTCACCACCACCCACCCACCAAAATTACCAAAAACCACGACCAAACTTCGATCGCAGAATACTTAGACAATACACCCCAATTGTTGAACCCATAGACAACCTATACGAGAGACTAAAGGCTACTGGTTATGTCACTCCCATTCCTGCTGTTGCTATGGAGAATTCTTCTCAGTGGATTAACCCCAATAAAACATGTGCCTATCATTGAGGCATGAAGGATCATACCATTGATGAGTGTCGCACACTAAAGGACAAGATCCAGGCATTAATTGACACTAAGGTGATACAGGAAAAGGAAGCTACACCCAATGTTCATAACAATCCTCTTCCAGATCACAGAGGTGAGGGAGTGAATGTAATAGAGACTGACGAGGAATGGGATCCTGAGGGATGAATTGGACTCATCCGATAGGGAGATGATCCTAAAACATCTCCAGTCATCCTCACACCCGTTGTGGTACAAACCCAAGCACCATTTGAAGTTGAGGTAACTATGCCCTTCAGTGTGATGGTAGCTCCCACGCCATCTTACAAGTCTGATGTTATCCCATGGGATTATGTTAGGGAAGCAAGGAGAAAAGGAAAAGCAAAAATGGAGGAAATGGGTGCGGCACAAGGCATGACTAGGACTGGCAGGCTTTATACACCTGAGCACATGGGAGTAACAAGCAAATAAGTTGCATCTAAGCTGCCTATTATTGAGACTGGCACTAATGACCTCTGGGGAAAGGTACAAGCGATAGAATACTTTGTTATTGCCCACTTGAACAAAACTCCCGCTCAGATATCTATCTTGTCACTACTACAAAACTCCGACACACACAAGAATGTCTTGATGAAAGTGCTGAGTGAAGCTTATGTACCCACCAACATCACTAGTGGGGAGATGGCCAACATGGTTGGGCAGGTACTGGAGAGCCACAAAATCACCTTCCATGAAGATGAGTTACCACCAAAAGGACTAAGTCACAACAGGGCACTACACATCACAATGCAATTCGAGGATAAGTTCATAGCCAGGGTCCTAATAGATGGAGGATCCAGTCTCAACATATGCCCACTAACTACTCTAAAGCGGTTGGGTAAAGGCCTGCACGAGATACGGATGGGCAGTACGAATGTAAAGGCATTTGATGGATCCTAAAGAGCCACAATTGGAGAAATAAACCTTAGCCTACAGATGGGCCCTACCTGGTTTGATGTTTAGTTTCAAGTGTTGGATATATCTGTTGCCTATAATCTATTATTGGGAAAACTCTGGATACATGCCACTGGGGCGGTGGCTTCTACTCTGCATCAGGATGTGAAGTTTTAATGGAACCATCATGAGGTGATTATCCATGGAGATGGAAGTAACCCCATCTACACCAATCAGATTGTCCCAGTCATCGAGAATAGGAAGAAGTTGGGTGGAGAAACATACCATCGCATTCAGCGCATCAACGCAATTGAATAGGATCGATGATGGAGTAACAAGATAGAAAGCATATTACTATGGACAGGGTATGAACCTGGCAAGGGTCTCGAAAAAACCTCCAAGGGATCACCAAACCAGTACAATCAAAGTATCATGGTACAACTTTCGGGATCGGATATGAATATACTTGGCATGAATACCAAGATTGGTCGCCACCATGGTGTGGTCCTTATTATCCACTGGAACAACCAGTACCACCTCTGCACTAAACATTTCATCAAGCTGACATGATGTGGGGATCTGAGGAAGATGAAGTCTTAGCTGGCAGGAGGAAGTTGTTTCTAGAGGAAGAAGATATGGGCTACAGAGAAATAGTTGAGGAGGGGGAGGAGGAATACCTTAACATTTAGACCATTGAAAATGGAGTTGTTCTCAAGAACTGGACTGCTAGACCATCCTGGGCTCGTCGAGTTCCTGGGTAGCCTGGTAAATTAGCATCAATTATTTTAAAATAGTTTTGAGCATTTAAGACATTTTCAATATTTTGCTTTGAAATAATTGCTAGAGTCATCGAGCCATACTTGTTGACATTTTCAAGATTTTATTAATGAATTGCTATTTTTCGTATTTATTATTATTCTTTACATTTTTCTTTTCTTTACAGCATTATTATTACCTATCCAAATGAACCTACGACTGTGACATGTGATGAGACAACGCAACACAAGGATAGTGATTCAAAAGATCTGGAAGATGATATAATACCTGAGGAAATCGTCAGAGAAGTGGAAAACTTTGAAAATAAACCAAAGTTTAATTTGGACGAAACTAAGGTAGTTAACTTAGGGGATTTCGAAACGGTCAAGGAAACACGCATAAGCATTCACCTATTACCGTCATAGAAGAAAGTGTATATCAGATTCCTAAAAGAGTATGAAGATATCTTAGCATGGTCCTACGATGATATGACTGGTTTGAGCACATCCATAGTGGCTCACAAGCTACCCACCAATCCCATGTGTCCACCGGTAAAGAAGAAGCTCAGAAAGTTCAAGCCGGATATGAGTTTGAAGATAAAAGAGGAGGTCACCAAGCAAATCAAAGCCAAGGTTCTCCGAGTAGTCGAATATCCGACTTGGTTGGCCAACATTGTGCCAGTTCCGAAGAAAGATGGGAATGTTAGAGTATGTGTTGATTACCGAGACCTAAACCGAGCAAGTCCTAAAGATGATTTCACGTTGCCCAATATACACATACTAATCGACAACTATGACAAGAATGAACTCCAATCCTTTGTAAATTGCGTTGTAGGATACCATCAGATCTAAGTGGATGAAGAGGATGCCGAAAAGACAGCCTTTATCACACCATGGGGGATATACTGGTACAAAATGATGCCATTTGGTTTGAAGAATGTTGGGGCCACCTACATGAGAGCTATGAAAACCATCTTCCACGACATGATACACAAGGAAATAGAGGTGTACGTGGATGACGTTATCATCAAATCCAAAAGGAGTACAGATCACATAGCAGACTTGAAGAAATTCTTTAATCGACTTCGAAGGTACAATCTGAAACTGAATCCTACAAAGTGTGCCTTTGGAGTCCCTGTTGGAAAATTATTAGGATTCATCGTCAGTCTTTGAGGGATTGAATTAGACCCGTCAAAGGTTAAAGCTATCCAGGACTTGCCACCTCCAAAGAATAAGAAAGATGTAATGAGCTTTTTATGGCGTCTAAATTACATTAGCCGTTTCATAGCACAATAAATCGTTATATGTAAGCCGATTTTCAGGATGTTGAGGAAAGATGCTGCAACAAACTGGACTGAAGAATGCTAGAAAGCCTTAAACAAAATCAAGGAGTATATATCTAAACCACCCGTTTTGGTCCCACCAGAACCAGGAAGACCTTTACTACTCTATTTGTCTGTATTGGATGGGGCTTTTAGTTGTGTTCTGGGACAACATGATGAGACTAGAAGGAAGGAGCAAGCGATATACTATCTGAGCAAGAAATTCACACCTTACGAAGCCCGGTACTCTTTACTAGAATGCACTTGTTGTGCTTTGACATGGATAGCTCAGAAGTTGAGGCATTATTTCTATGCATACACCACATATCTCATATCAAGGTTGGACCCGCAAAAATACATCTTTTAGGAACCCATTCCTACGGGTAAGTTAGCAAAGTGGCAAATATTGCTGAGTGAGTTTGACATCGTCTATGTAACTTAGAAGGTAGTCAAAGGGCAAGCATTGGCAGATCATCTGGTAGAAAATCCCATGGACGGAGAATACGAGCCATTGAAAACGTATTTTCCCGATAAGGGGGTATCTTTTTTAGGAGAAGATATCATCGAGGCATATGATTGTTGGAGAATGTTCTTCGACGGAACCACAAACTTCAAAGGAGTGGGTATCACAACTGTTTTAGTATCAGAGACCGGCCAACACTATCCGGTTTCCACAAAGCTCAAGTTTCCTTGTACCAACAATATAGTACAATATGACACTTGCATCTTGGGACTCAGGTTGGCCATTGATATGAATGTTTGGGCGCTACTGGTAATTGGAGATTCCTATCTTTTGGTGCACCAGGTTTTAGGAGAATGGGCTACCAAGAACACCAAGATATTGCCATATTTGTACTGTGTATAAGAGCTGATAAGAGGTTCACAAAGATAGAATTCAAACATGTTCTAAGGGTTCAAAACGATTTTGTAGATGCATTGGCCACTTTATCTTCCATGATACAACACCCAGACAAGAACTTCATCGATCCTATCCCAATAGGAATTCATAAACAGCCAGCTTATTGTGCTCATGTTGAAGAAAAGAGTGATGGTCCGTGGTTCCATGACATCAAGGAATATTTGGCATAGGGAGAGTATCCAGAGCACATAACCCATACTCAGAAGTGCACACTTCGAAGGTTAGCCAACCATTTCTTTCAAAACGGATGAATTTTGTATAGAAGGACTCCTGACCTGGGGTTACTACGGTGTGTCGATGCCAAGGAAGAATCTATATTGCTCGAGGAAATACATGTCGGAACTTGCGGACCGCACATGAATGACTTCGTCTTAGCCAAAAAATACTAAGAGTATGGTATTTTTGGATGACTATGGAAACAAACTGCATCAAGTATGTTCAGAAGTGTCACCAATGCCAGATACATGCTGATATGATACGAGTACCACCCAATGAACTCAATGCAACAAGTGCACCCTGGCCTTTCTCCACTTGGAGCATAGATGTCATTGGTCCAATTGAACCCGCTGCTTCAAATGGGCATAAGTTCATTCTAGTGGCCATAGACTATTTCACAAAATGGGTTGAAGTCGTATCTTACAAAGCTGTGACTAAGAAGGTCATCATAGACTTTGTTCGAGATTGCATTGTTTGTTGGTTTGGAGCACCAGAGTCAATCATCACCGATAATGCCGCCAATCTCAACAGTTATTTGATGAAGGCCATATGTGAAACCTTCAAGATCAAGCATAAGAATTCCACAGCATACAGGCCACAAATGAATGGAGCCGTAGAAGCCGCCAACAAGAACATCAAGAAGATACTGAGGAAAATGGTAGATAATTACAAATAATGGCACGAGAAGCTGCCATTTGCTCTGCTTGGGTATCATACAATGGTCTGTACATCAACAGGGGAAACTCCCTACTTATTGGTTTATGGTACTGAAGTAGTTATTCCTGCCGAAATAGAGATCCCTTCTTTAAGAATTATACAAGAAGCCGAGCTCAGCGATGCAGAATGGGTACAGAGTTGATACAAGCAACTAGCTCTCATTGATGGAAAGAGGATGAATGTGGTATGTCACGGTCAATTCTACCAGAATAGAATGGAAAGAGCTTTCAACAAAAAGGTCAGACCAAGGCAATTCGCACCGGGGAAATTGGTGCTAAAGCAGATCTTCCCATATCAGGATGAAGCCAAGGGGAAGTTCTCACCCAACTGGCAAGGTCCCTACATGGTTCATTGAGTACTAACAAAAGGAGCACTCATACTTGCAGAAATAGACGGAGAGATTTGGCCAAAACCTATCAACTCAGATGCAGTCAAGAGATACTATGTTTAGGATTGTTTACATTTCTTTATTTGATATAACTGAACTATGCTTCACCTGATTCCCATTTAAGAGGAGATACGTAGGCAGCCCTGTGGGTTCGGTCATATCTTAATAAAATGTTCATTTTCCCAGGATCAGAAATTGCGGCACGATCTCGAGTTCACCCGATTTCATCACATTTGGAACAGCCAAGGAATGTGTTGTCGGAAGTATGCACTTAAACTGGGACAGAATTTTGAGGAGGACCCTCAAAATTCTAAGGCAAGGAGGTTGCAATGTCTCTAGATGTGTCACAGTTACCGGTCCATCAAAATTATTTGATATCACATACTGTAATACATTTCAAATAACTATATTTTTGCAATTAATTTGTCAAATCCATACATATTTTTCAAAAACTTTATTTCTATGACATCTAGATTTTACCCAGGGTAACTCAAACAGGATCTCAAGACAAGAGTGAAGGCAAAGAAAGGAGTCAAGAGCATGAACTGACCTTCCCCCCGCAAAACTCATTATTTTTCTTTGAATGCAGGTATGATAAGACAACAATATTCGCAAATACATCAAATCAATACCATCATGAAGACAAGTTACCAAATGCAGACAACTCCAGCTAAGAAATACTTCACTCTGTCACTGTCACTCATCGCTTTTCTTGCATAAGGCTAAGCACTGCCTTTCCTTTGCATGAGACTAAGCATTGTCTCCTCTTCTTTCATGAGGCTAAGCATTGCCTCTCTAATGGCATAAGACTAAGCACCGCCTTTCCCCTGCATGAGACTAAGCATTGTCTCCTCTTCTTGCATGAGGCTAAGCATTGCCTCCCTAATTACATAAGACTAAGCACTGCCTTTCCCCTGCATGAGACTAAGCATTGTCTCCTCTTCTTGTATGAGGCTAAGCATTGCCTCCCTAATTGCATAAGGCTAAGAACTGCATTTCCCTGCATAAGACTAAGCATTGTCTCCTCTTCTTGCATGAGGCTAAGCATTGCCTCCCTAATTACATAAGGCTAAGCACTTCCTTTCTCCGCATAAGACTAAGCATTGTCTCCTTTTCTTGCACGAGGCTAAGCATTGCCCCGTTAATTGCATAAGGATAAGCACTGCATTTCCCTGCATAAGGCTAAGCAATTCCTTTCCCTGCGTGAGACTAAGCATTTTCCTCATTCTCTACATAAGGCTAAGCACTGCCTTTTCTTGCATGAGACTAAGCATTGTCTCCATTCTCCGCATCGGGCTAAGTACTACCCCAATCTCACACAAGACTAAGCCTTGTCTTGTTCCATCCTAGCATATGACCAAGCATCATATCTTTGCATTTCATAGGCTGAAATATCGCCATTTCTATCTGAAGGCATCATAGTCCAAAGGCATCATCCTCATAGCCGAGAGACACCAATCCATGACCGGAGGATCTCTTGAAAGTGCACATCATCAAAGGTATCATAGTCTAGAGGCACCATCCTCATGGCCCGAGGACACCATATCATGGCATGTGAATCCCTTATCATACACTTCATGGACCAGGACGTCATGGTCTAAGGATATCATCCTCATCGCCCAAAGACAACCTTCATGGTCCAAAGGAAATTTGCGTCATGTTTAAACTTTTGCGATAACCCATATATATTTGCATGCACCGTGTTTTAGGTAACCGTTCAACAAACGAGAGCAATCTTCGCTCTGATTTCCGTCCACAACGTTCACATCCTTTGATTGTTTCAAACGTAACCGACTACTAGTAATTGTCTGCCTTTTACTCTATAACCATTCAGATATCTGCCTTGTGATACATCTGTAACGTCCAAAATTCTCATTCATGACCATATCTAAATTGTCCATTACTTACAACACAATCTTACCCGAAGAATCTCTTCAAAACATGTGACTACTCTTACAACAACTCCATCAGCTCCGTTTGTCGTTGGACCCAGAACTACACACGGCCTGACTCCTGTAATACCAGGGATATGTAGGCAACTCAAGAACCAGGGTTCGGCCTCCATTTTTTTAAAATACATCATTCCTCATTCACTTCGGACAAAATTGGTCATTATTTTCTTTACCCAACAACTCTTTTATCATTCCCCGGTAAAGAGGGGTAGCTGTTGATACCCAATTTTTCCCTCATATTTTTTCAAATAATATATGTACTTTCAAAATGTCATTTTGCATCATTATTTAATTTACAAGATTTATACAAGCATTTTTTATAATTCTCCACAATAATTAGAGCTTTAAAATTAATTTTCTTGCATTTAAATTACTTGAATATTTATTAATTATTCCTTCAAATTATTTTGTGATGACTTAATCATCTAAAATTATTATTTGCATCCATATACATGTTTCAAATATTTTTACTTCATTTCATATGATTATATTAGTATTTTGGTCTATCTTGCAATAATGGCCTATATTTTGCAATTTATTGTATTTGTCATTTTATTCAAGGTTAAAACAAGTTCCTACATTTTTTTAATCTTCTACTATTATATTAAAGTTTTTTTTTAGCAATACTCTAGGCAAGCACCTAGGGCTAGTTTTTTATTAATAAAAGAAAGGAAAAATACAACAATTAGGAAAAGTAAAAATAAGGGGGACAATAGCACCGGTCTTGTTACCCATATAACACAAACCGGGCTAACCTTACCTTACTAATCCTATTGAGGCTTGCAAACCTCGCCTACTAACAAGCATGTAAAAAATATGAACTTGAAAGGACCAAGTATTCTATGATCATCACAAAGTTTATAACATACTCTGTGATGATATTACAGATGATAATACTAAGAAAGTGGTAGAATAAAATGTAGTACCAATTTGATTCTTGTCCCTTCTTTTCCAAAGTTGTAAAATCTTCACTTTGTAATTCTTTGTCGTTTTCAACAACTTTGTTCAAAAAGTATTCAAAAATCATGATTTCCTTTTTGACCGGTTTGACCTCGTTGATATAGTTGGGGCAGCCTGCTTTTGTTTGGCAACTCTCATTGGAAGTCGCCTAACAATTGCTTCCTTGTTGGCCCGTGTTGCAATTTTCATCCAGATAGCACCTGCTTTGCTTGTTCCAATATGTTCCTCCACAGTATTTGGTGGGGTATCTAGGTGGTGAATGCATGTGCCACATGAAGGCTTGCTTGGAATGAAATTTGGAGCATCCAACTTGCTCTTTAACTTGCCAGTCATAATACATTCAAGTTTTAGCGTTTGAAGTTCATCCTTGATAACTCTTTCCACTCGATGGCTCGCAAATTGAAACTTTAGTTTAAGACCATATTCCTGCTCCCTTTTCAAATTTGAGCAGTTGAATTTATTTGAAAAAGAGCTCAAAGGTTGATTGATCATGGGATCCTCAATGAACTGCTCACAATGCACAGCAGTTGCTGCAATCTGCTTCTGCTTCACCTTCTTCTTCTTCTTCCCTGTTATTGTCTTTGAGGTTGACGCCAATTCATACTTCTGATGTTCCTTCTTTGCAACTGTTACTGCATATTGATCAGCCATACAAATAGCATTTGAATTGGTCATAAAATTCTGCTCCTGTGCAGGTGACTTCGCTCCAGACTTCTTTGCAACCAGCTGCTGCCCATGCGACTGCTGCTTAGCTGTTGCATTCGACTGTTGCTGTTGTCCAGTAATTGAATGTGTTACAGCAGGTCCTACAATGCTTGCATTATGCTGCTGCTGTTATTCACAAATTGAACCTGCGACTGCTGCCTTCGAATTGTGTAGATCCTGCTGTTGTTGCCCAGGACTTGTTGTTGCATTAACTAAATTTGGCACTATTGCAATCTGTTGCTGCTGTCCAGGATTTGAAGTGGTGAACTATTGATCATAACCTATAGTAGCTACTAGAGTATGCTGCTGCGCAGGCTGTTTTGAGAGAGTAGCAGATGGACTGCACGACAAATCTGCTGCTGCCCAGTAACATGTTGCTGCCTATCCTTACGGACAATTGGAGTATGCTGCTGCCCATTTGACTTCTGCTCAGCTTTTGGAAAATCTGGAGACACTACTGATACCAGTTCTTTATCGCCACTATATCTCTCCCCATTAACAGAAGAGTCATCCACAAAAACTACCCCCAGTCTTCTTCGTCATCGTATTCGCGTTGCTCAACCCATGAATTAGCATTAAGAGCCTTATCCCCCACATTTGCTTTAATAACCTCAATGTTGTTTCCAGTGGATACCACCTTCTGTCCTTGATCACCACCATGTTCACCACAAAACTCAAATGATTGGGATGGTACTTCAAAGATGGATGTGTTCAATGTAACCAATGGATAGTTAACCATGTTATTGACCATCATAGCATTCTGGGCTTCTCTAATGATTTGTTCTACATGAGGGCTTGAAAAGTTTAAAGTTGGAATATTTGAGTTGCGTGCTTGGTTGCCCAGATTTCGAACATCATCAACCTTAGCTAAATTATCCGTTTATTGACCTTCTTTGTCATTGTTGGAACATAATACTAACTCCTTGGATACCACATTACCCGTTAGGTCCCTCGCAACTGGAACAATGTCCAAAGGTACACCTGAATTCTGTTTGGATTTTGTTCTGCGTGAAGACCTCTCTTGAATATTTTTTGAGTTTGCCCTCACCTACTGATGCTACAGATCTTTCTCACCATGTTCATGTGCACACACCAAGGCATCAAAAGAGTTAGAACATTTAAACTCTGTTGCTGCCTCCAGTTGTTTTTTATCTGACGATGCCTTCTTGCTGTGTGATTGCTGCGCTACAGAGCAGCCCTTAGCAATTGATTGTTGTCCATGTTGAGATCATGTTTCCACCATAGCAGTAGTGTTCTTGTTGGCAGATGTTCCACCTATTTCAAAACTAGTTGCTTGTACCACTGATTCGACATAGTCCGCAGCTACGATATTACCAGATACTTCACCAAATGCATGAGTATCTCCCTTGCGAATTTGTGGAGAACCTGCAACATCTGATCCAAAACCAGCAGCTTGCACAGCTGATGAACCAAAATTAGCTGCTTCATTCATTACTGTAGCTCGACCAGCTAGTGTATGATTTCTATCTAATGCCCCAGCATTTTCTAGAGATTGCCCATGGTGTCGATCAATTGTACCTTGACCTTCCTGTCGTTCAACACCACCAGCTGATTTCCCATTCCATTCAGTTGAACTCCCATCTCCATTCACATCACGTTTGGAATTCTCAAATAGTGCAGCAGGATGTTTAGCAACTACAGTAGCAGCTATTAGAGTTGTTGCCTTCCTCTCAATCTGAACATCCTTAATCCCACCATCAGTAACACCAAAATATACTGCTAGTTTATCATTAACAACACCATTCACACCAGTTGCATTTACAGCATTAGCATCCAAATTTGCGTTCCCAAACTGTGAAACACTATCCAATTCATTAGTTGCATGAATACCATCACGAAGATTAGTCTGATAAACCATATTCACTGCTCGATTGATCCCATCAATAGTAGTCAAATTAGCAATTAGTTTTTCCCCTGCTATTTGCATTTCCTGTTGTCCGACTACACTTTTTTTAGCTATGTCATCTACCATTTGTTCAGCCCTTTTGCATTAAGATAGTCTCTAGCATCACCTTCTAATTTGTCTAGACTACCCAGCCCTTCAACTTCAACTACTGGAGTAGCTTCTTCGTTAACTTTCTCCATCTTCCAACGACATGATTTTACATCATGTCCTTGATGTTTACAACAAGTACAAAATTTAGGGAGATTATCATACACTATCTGTTGGAAATGTTCAACTAACCTTCCAGAAATTGTATCCACAATATTTATCCTAACTCGCTTAGGATGTTTGTCCAGTAGATCAAGTAACACCTTAACTCTCGCCGTACTTGGTCGTGTTCTATCTTGAGTCACTTTGTCCACTACTAATGGCTTTCCCACTACTGAAGCTATTGATAATAACAATTTTTTTGCAAAGAAATTTGCAGGAAAATCTGGTAACGAGATCCATACCACTGTTTTTGACGTTTCTTCACGAGGATTGAATCCTATCAACCATGGGAAAGTTCTAAAAAAGAATTCTTCACCTTTTGCTGTAATATATCCAGTGGTTCTCGACAGAACCTGGACAAAATCATCAAATAGATCAAATCTTACCAAAATATGACGATATTCCAGTTGCCCAACATTACAAAATCCTTTGACGTCAAATTGCTTTGGAATAACTTGACGCAATTCTGGAATGTCTGGTTTCCCGTATGAAAATTTTAGGATTACTGCTTGGTGTAGCCCTTATTCAATGGTGAAAGCATTAACCTCTTCAATGGTGAATTCAACATTTGGCTCTCCATGAATAACAGTAACTGGACATAACTCAATTTTCGAGTTGGACACGGCAGATTTGTTACCAGCAAGTCGTTCAGCATATGTTTGTTTTGGATTATGTTTAAAGTTTGTTTCCTTTGGAATTTGACTGGACTCTCCCACAGCATGAAGCTGGGGAGAGATGATGGTAGCCATGGCAGCTTCTATGACGTTACAGTAGATTGCAACACTACATCGTGAAGATAGAAATAATTTTCGGAGCTACAGTAACAGTGAAGAAAAATTTAAGATCTGTCCCAAATGGCTATGGATTTGATGATGAAACCAATTGGGGATTGTGCGCAAAGAGAAGATGCTTCTTTTGACACCAAATTTGTGTCAATCCACCATCGGATTCCGGAATTATCGCCGATGAATAATGATGGAATTACTATTCACCCTTCTCTTAGTGTAGGGCTGATATGTAATAGTGACGGAATTACTATGTTTATTAAATTATTTCCCCCTTAATCTCTTATTTTAAAATCTGGCCCAAATTAGGCTAATTTTGGACCAATTAAGGTCAAATGAACCAGCCCACTTTGATCAACCCCCAGAAGCCCAAACCCAAGCGACCCAATAGGTCTTCCCAGTCCAAAACCCGACCCAACTCATTTTAAATCTCAATCGTTGATCAAAAGCGATCAACGGCTCATAACACCCCCACTCCCTTTCCTTATATCCCCCATAACCTATCCCTAGAGACCACCTTTTAGTTGGTCGCCTCTACACTCTCTCGAACCTTCCCCCTTCTTCTCCAAACCCTAGTATATGTTGCCTGGTTCTCCCCGATTCCGACCAAAAAATGGATTCCACTTGCTATCTACTTTCCTTATTAGCCCTATACCGCTATTGGTTGTACGTTTATGGTATCAGAGAGGTACTTTCCTAACTATGGCAAGTACCATTTACAAGATCAGATTGGAACAACTCGAATCTTTGGATTTTATGCGTTTTTCCGTCTAGATACGTTCAACAAGGAGCGATCACCTTTGATTTGATTTTCAAGAAACTGGACCCAACTAGGGTTTGAGATTTTCCTTTTTTCTTACTGATTTTTGATTGCATGTGATATTTTTTCCTTTCTTATGTTTGACTGATGATTTTTCCTTGTTTGGGTGTTTAATTTCAACTACTATATAAACCCCTCCCCTAACCCCCCCTAAGACAGACCTTAATTATTGTTGTTTTCTTACTCTCACTTGTTCTATATATTTTTGAAATTGGCTAGCTGAAAGCTAAGGCCACTAAAATCCTCTCTATCTACCTCTCTATTGAGAGCACTGCTCGGTGCTCGTTAGAAGCTCCTATGAACTCTGACGCACTGGGGTTTGGAGTTTTTGCTGTTGTTCTTACTTCGCTACTGGAACTTGGTGATTCTCTTCTATTTGTTGTTAAATCTGCAAACTGGTAAGTGTTCAAACCCTCGCAACTATATCCTTTCATGTTTGTGTTCATGCTCCTGAATATCAGTGTTATGTGGACCTTTCTAAACTAATATGATATTGTGCCGACCTTGTTTTGAATCTCTTCTACAATCCTTCATCAGAACTGGTATAAGTTTGTATATGATCATTCATGTTTAGTTAATTTGGAAGAATTCTGGGTTGCTATGCTTGTTTGATGTTGTCATGTTTATGTATGCCTAAATTCCTACATTAACCGTTTAGTATTGAACACTTTCTCATACCTCACTTTGAACATTTGTAATGAAACACCTATGGAATTAATGCCTGCCTAGAATTTGCCTTAATAAGTCTCTTTCTGCCGAACCATTTATATGTATTTTACTGTTACCATGCAAATTGATCCCTGACCACCCCATGTTATTACATTGTCTTAATATCTAGCCTAAATATGTTTCTCTGCTATCTGTAACTCTGATGATTGTATTCCTTTCTTGTCAATCCTGTAGTCTTTAGCAGTGCCTAAGGTTTCTAGGATAAATATCTCATTTTCTTTCTTATGTATGGTCAACTAACATGTTAATATGTAGCTAATCTACCCCTTTTATATGCCATAAGTTTATGTACTATGAACTATTTACATCATGTTAAGTTTTCATGATATTGGCCAAGTTGTAACATTAGTATGTTGATATGATATTTGTGACCTCATTAGAACTGTCATGCTAGAACTTTCATTATATTAGACTCACATTTGAAATCCTTTAGGTTAATGCCCTATTTTGAATTCGTTTGGTATTGTAAACCCTTATATGTTTATCCTATAATCTTAGAAAATATGATTTCCCTAACTCTCTCAATATGTTTTTCAGTCCAATATGCTATCTCTTGCTAAGTGTTTGAACCTGTAATGTCAATATTGACTTACTGTGATAAAGCTAAGCCTTATTGATTCTCGAAATTTGCATGATTCCTTGTTTAATCAACCCTGTTATGTCTAACTTAAAAAATACAAAATGTATCATTTAGTCACTATTAGTAGAGTTGTTTACTTGATTTCCATGCGTAGCCTATTAATTGGTATGGTTAAGTCATGCATCTGTTGTGACTGGGCAAGAAGGTCTTCCCTTTGGGCTTAGTGTGAATTCTTGTGTGAGTTTTGTCGCACCTCATATTTTTTCGCAGAGTCTAGGTTTCGACATTTCTTGGGAACAACTCATTTTCTTTTGGGATTTTAGTATTGAATTTGAAGAGTCGCCACCTAACGGATTTAAGGTGCATTAGGGCACCTAAAGCAAATAACTCATAAAATCGGTTTGCATTACTAGAGATTGTGAAAGGACTCGAAATAACCTTGAGGGGAAGGTGTCAGGCACCCCTCGAGGTCCACAATGGTGAGTCCTGACCAAACTCATATTAGGTGAATTAGTCTTAAGCAAACAAAGTAATTCAGACAAACAGACATTTTGTTTTAAAAACAAGGGATAAAGGGTGTCCTAGGTTTTTTAGCCTATAGGATCCCTTCTGTGAAATTCTTGGTAATCGCCCCCAAGTTAGAGTGCTACACATAGCATTAGCGCACAGGTCATTATATCCTTTACTACCAAATTTCCCTCCCCTTAGTAGTTATATGAGCGATTCTAATTAAGCGTACTCTATGGGTGCATTACCTGTCCCTTCCTTATGGCCATGGAGGTGTTTAGGACCTCTAATTAAGGCAGTTCTAGACTCTCCTAAAGTGCTTAAAAGGAGAAAATCTAAGCGGCAAGCAAAAACAAATAGGACATTCACATACCGGGACAATTAAAAGCTCACTTTTACCTCCTCACACAAGCAGACAATATCACGTCTCAAACAACAAGATTTTAGATATTTCAAAGGATCCTAGAGCAGGATATCTAGGTGAGCATGAGAAAAAGAATATATGCAGCATTGTGTTAAAGCGAGGCAATAGAGACCTAATCAGTTTGCCTACTGATTTTAGGGTTTGTTGAATCTAGGCAATTCACAAACGATTAAACAAAAGCACAGTTTTACAATTTGCAAGATTTTAATTATCCTACAGGCTTGCCTAGGCGTGGATCTTAGATGTCCTATAACATGATATCTAGTAGTAATCGGAGTCTTAATAGGCGAACAAACGATTTTAAACAAGCAGATTTTATTCGTTATGTCCTACAAACATGATGTCTAAGTGCTGAACATTACAGGATTGACTTTATACGCATTTATCTTTATAATATAATATCTAGGTGCTGGGACTGGTTTTTTAAAACCTATTCTTATAGACATGGTAGCTACAGATTTTATACGATATGGGCATGGTATTTAGGTGAATGCAATTAAAACCTAAAGCATAGTTTTTAATGCACATAAGACAATGAACGTGATTATTAGGCAGGATTAGTAGCAACTTAATGACATGATTTCTAAGTGGACATGATTATGCAGAGCTTTTAGAAAGCAGAAGTTTCAGAAACAAATGATGCACCTATAAACCTATTCTCTAGTGCACAAAACAACCTATATGCATGGTTTCCAATGCAATTAGACAAGCATCATAATCCTAAGAGCATGATTTCTAATGCAAGCGAATAGTCATAATAATGCTAAGTGCATGATTTCTAACTGATTTACCCACAAAAATATATAAAAATCCCTCCCTTTTACTAATATCCACAATATTTGTTTACAAGAATTATTATTACAGATCATAAATGAATTATAGAAATAAATAATACTATACTATAGGGAGCCTAGATAGGCCCAAAGTAAACCTGGAAAAAAACCAGGCCTTCAAATAGTCCAAAGTACCATATCTCCTATTGTCCAAGAGAGGGTATCCTGGTGTGTCAAAGTTCACAAGGGCCTTAGGACCCCGAGCAATGCTCATACCAAGATCCTTTTAAAGAGAAGTATTTTTTGTGAAGTGTGAAAGGGCCAGCCCCAGTGTGCTAGTGTTCAGAGGAATCTCATGGATTCCTAGGCAATACACACACTGAAGGGACAGAATCCTAAGTATTCTAAGAGTAGGAGTGAGAGTTCTTGACAGAGTAGGAATAACTTTAGGAAAACAGTATGGAAGTAAAATAGTTCAGGAGGGAGAATAGTTTGAAAGTGAAAACATTTAAGAGTGAAAATAGTTTAGAGGTGAAAACAATCTGAGCAAAAATAGTTTAGAAACTTTCTAAGAAAATGTTCAGCTAACCAAAACACACAGAACAAAGTCACCAAGTTTCAAACCCAAGATTCACATTACCCAGTTTTAATTTAGTATTAGTTAACCCTAGGTGAGTGTACATCATGTCGATAACAGATAGTAACACAGAGAGGGAGCAGGGGTTGGGAGCACAGAATCCTGAATTAGGAGCACATAGAAACAGGGTAAAGGCAATCATGCTAGTTAACAGGGACATAGAGCAGGCAGGGATAGATAACAATTCACTAGGACATACTGATTTAGGGTCTAAACAGGAATCAGTCAAGTCTAATAGTCATACTTAGTGATAGGGTAAGCATACTAACTTAATGCAAGAGACAAGAAAGCACAGGATTTAAGCAATGCAACAAACATGTTGGTTAAACACGGTGAGACATAGGCCTAGATACAAGGGTAGTCATGCTGAGTAATACAGAAAGGGCCAAGGAAAATACTAATTCAATTACACAAAGTAGCCATACTAGTTGGAGTTACAGGACAAGGAAGACAAGAATCTTAGACACAAAGTAAGCAGGCTGTTTTAAGGAATTATTGGATACTCAAGCAGAAGTAACATGCTGATTAAAACAATGAACAAGAAAGAGTGAAACATAAGCATGCTGATCAAAGCAGTAAATAGGAAAGAATATAGAATTACGTACATAGGCAATTAGACTAGTGCAGAAGAGACATGGACATTTACAGGAATAGAGCAACAGAGAATCATATAGGTACAACTTCATAATGACATTAGAGATAGAAATATACCAGTTAAGGGAAGCAAATAAGTGATGAAAGGTATGCAGGATTCAGTAGTCTAGCCTTGGCTTTCAGACGGCTAGACAAGCAATGAGCACAAGTAGCAGAGAGTGGAGAGCAGAGTATATATGAGTGTGAGTTTTTGGTGAACTATTGTTCGTGTATTGTAGAGGCAGAGTGAGAGTGCATATATAGCACTTAGGGAGTAAAACAAATAAGGTAAATGAAATCACATTTCAATCAATTAGAATCAATCAGCCAATTATTGAATCAATTCCAATAAACAAATCCGGAAAAGACCCCTTTAATTAAAGAGAGTCAGTTAATGGTCAGAACTAGGGTTTAACTAAGGTAAGAAATAAATACCATACCATACAGGGAGTCAGTGAAATACCAAATCGTAGTGATAATTAATTAAGGCAAGTATAATTAATCAAGGTCACAAATACGGAAACAAGTAAAAATCCCAGCAAATATTGATTTTAACCGGATGATTTTGCTGCATGTATATGTTTGTGAATGCTACTGTCATGTCCGATGTGCCTGCATCCAAAGAAAAATTGTGTAAGTTTTGTAAGGGGAGGTTGGTTCGCACCTTCGTCTACTGGTTGTGCTTTGCTCCGTTCTGGAGGCCCTATTTGAGTTGCCCTGGGTAGTACCTCGCTGTCATGGAAATAGAGTTTTTGAAAATATGCACTTATTGATGAAAGTAGAGTTATTTTAGAAAACATAGTGAAATATTGAGTAACTTAGATGAATCAATGACTGTAACACATTTCAGAGATATTGCAGCTTTCTTGCATTAGAATTTTGAGGGTTCTCCTCAAAGTTTTGCCCCAGTTTGGTAAATGATCCTTTGGCAACGTGTGCGATGAAATTTGCTGAAACTTCTCTGGAATTTTGAGGATCCTTCTCAAAATTCTGCGCCAGTTTCTTAATCGATTTCTAATTGTCTGGCATATGATGGTATCGACTGGACTTGCTCCGGAATTTTGAGGGTCCTCCTCAAAATTCTGCCCCAGTTTCTGGTGCTGAGGGAAAATGAAGATTTTATTAAGATATGATTGAACCCACAGGGTTGCCTATGTATCCCCTCTTAAACGGGAATCAGGTCAACCGTAGTTCAGTTACATCATATGAAGGAATGTAAACAATCTAAACATAGTATCATTTGACTGCATCTGAATTGATTGGTTTCGGCCAAACTTCTCCGTCCATTTCTGCAAGTATGAGTGTTCCTCCTGTTAGTACCCGGTGAACCATGTAAGGACCTTTCCAATTGGGAGAGAATTTCCCTTTGGTTTCATCTTGATGCGGGAAGATCTTCTTCAGCACCAACTGTCCTAGTGCGAATTGTCTTGGTTTGACCCTTTTGTCGAAGGCTCTGGACATTCTGTTCTGATAAACTGACCGTGACATACGGGATTCAGTTTTTTCCATCTATAAGGGCCAGTTGCTCATAGCGACTCCTTATCCATTCTGTATCACTAAGTTTGGCTTCATGTATGATCCTTAAAGAAAGAATTTCTACCTCGGCTAGAATGACAGCTTCGGTACCATAAACCAGTAAATAAGGAGTTGCCCCAGTTGATGTACGGACCGTAGTGCAGTACTCTAATAGGGCAAAGGGTAACTTCTCGTGCCATTGTTTGTGGTTTTCTACCATCTTTCTTAGTATCTTCTTGATGTTCTTGTTAGCAGCTTCCGTAGCTCCATTCATTTGAGGCTTGTATGTTGTGGAGTTTATGTGCTTGATTTTGAAGGTTTCACACATGGCTTTCATCAGGTCACTGTTGAGATTGGCGGCATTATCAGTGATAATGGACTCGGGAACCCCGAATCGGCAAAAATACGATCCTTGACAAAATCTGCGACGACTTTCTTGGTCATGGCTATGTAAGATGTAGCTTCAACCCATTTAGTGAAATAGTCAATAGCCACCAAAATGAACCGGTGCCTATTTGAAGCATTGGGCTCGATCGGACCAATGACATCCATTCCCCAGGCAGCAAAAGGTCAAGGTGAACTTGTCGCATTGGGCCCGTTTGGTGGTACCCTTATCATCTCTGCATGTACTTGTCATTGATGGCATTTCTGTACGTACCGGATGCAATCCGTTTCCATGGTCATCCAAAAATATCCATGAGTATTTTCTTGACTAGAACAAAGTCGTTCATATGTGGTCCACAAGTTCTGGCATGTATCTCCTCGAGCAATCTGGAAGCTTCCTTTGCATCAACACACCTTAACAACCCCAGATCAGGAGTTCTTCTATACAGGGTCCCTCCACTTTGGAAGAAGTGATTGGACCCTCTGCATCGTATGTTTCTGAGTGTGGTTTGTCTGCTCTAGATATTCTCATCTTGCCAAATATTTTTTGATGTCGTGGAACCAAGGTTTTCCATCTGTTTCCTCTTCAACATGAGTACGGTAAGCCGGTTAATTGTGGATCATCACCGGGATGGGATCAATGAAATTCTTATCTGGATGTTGTATCATTGATGACAAAGTGGCCAGTGTGTCTATGAACTCATTTTGAATTCTGGGTACATGTTTGAATTCTATCTTTGTGAATCTTTTCATCAATTCCTACATGTGATGCAAGTATAGTACTCCCTTCATTTCATATTAAATGAGGTAGTTTGACTTGGCACGGAGTTTAAGAAAAAAAAGACTTTAGGAACTTGTGGTCTTAAAAGCTTAAGGGATAAAAAGTTTGTGGGGCCATGACATTTGTGTGGCTATAAAAGCTTCTCATTAAGGGTAAATGAGTAAAATGAAAGAGTTTAAAGTTGAATTATTTCCAAATTTAGAAATGTGTCATTTATTTTGGAACAGACTAAAAAGGAAAGTACCTCATTTAATATGAAACGGAGGGAGTAGTATCTTGGTATTCTTCATGGCCCATTCTCCTTAAACCTGGTGTACCAGGAGATTTAAATCACCAATTACCAGCAGCTCTTGTATATTTATATCGATGGCAAGATTGAGCCCCATGATGCAAGCTTCGTATTCTGCCATGTTATTGGTGCATGGAAATCTATGCTTCGCGGATACAGGGTAGTGTTGACCTGTTTCTGATACCAAAACTGCTCTGATGCCCACTCCTTTGAAGTTTGCAGCTCCGTCGAAGAACATTCTCCAACCGTCATAGGCTTCAGCAATGTCCTCTCCTACGAATGACACTTCTTCATCAGGAAAATACGTTTTTAGTGGTTCGTATTCTCCTCTAACAGGATTTTCAGCAAGATGGTATGCCAATGCTTGTCCCTTGACTGCCTTCTGAGTTATATAGATGATATCGAACTCACTTAACAGTATTTGTGTTACATCTCACATTTTCGTACGTTAAAAGTTTTGTCTTTGGTTTACCAACGTAGAATCGGGGATGAGATCGTCTTGACGTTAACTTACTTATGCTATTTATAACAAGCTATAAATAAGTGTTATGAAGGATAAAGGGGTACACGGATTAAATGAGTTTCGTTGAAAGTGGCCAATTTAGAATAAAATACGGGTCGAGCGATAATACTCGATAATTATGAACTAGTACCATGCAAGGTACCGTATGACCATGGTAGTATAATATATAAAGTATATATGAAGTGTTTTAAAAATAAATAGAATTTTTTAAGTAATTTGTGGTAATTAATTAATTATCGGGTAATAGAACATTACCCGATTAACTAATAAACGGATAAAAACTTAATAATTATCTCCAAACAAAGTGGCAAGAAGCCACCAAGAGACAATGTGACTAAGTACTCACATATTGCCACCTAGGCATGAGCAAGAATTGCATAATTATGTAATCTGCTAAAGTAGTATCTAAACCAAAAATGACTCAAAAGTAGATGTGATTCTTTCAAATTGCAAAAGAATTAGAAACATTTTCCCCTAAGATTTCAATCCAAAGAAAAACGTTGTAGCATGTTTTAGTTTAAGTCCAAATTTTAGTTCAAAAATGTTACGGAACAGAAGAAAGTTTCGTCCAAATTCTTGCATAGATTTCAAGTGAGATTTCAACATCAGCCAAGAACATTTAAGTTCTAAAGCAAGAATAGAAGCAAATTCGTTCAAATAATTTTAAGAATGGGTATGTTAAGGCCCTCCCTTCTTTCTTTTGGCATGGTCCAAATTATATTGAAGAAACGAGCAAATACACAGTTTTCATAACTTACTATATTCATAGAATTATTAGGGGTGTCTATATTCTTGATTCCCCATGAAAATTATTATTATTTTCTGTTCTTGGGTCTCAGAATAATACGCAGTTGGAAAAGTTTATCCAGAAAGAATATTGAGATTATTACGTATTTTTCATGCATTTCACTCATGTGCATTGACCCATGACCAGATGGTGTTATATACGCATATATATATATATATGTAAATATATGTATATGGGATATGGAAAAAGGTTACGGCGTTATATAAGCACTACCACCTGATCAGCTGGTATATGATGATGATGTTGCCCACAGTAGCTGAAATATAATTCAAATGGTGTTATATACGCATATATATGTAAATATATGTATATGGGATATGGTAAAAGGCTACAGCGTTATATACACACCACCACCTGATCAGCTGGTATATGATGATGATGTTGCCCACATTGGCTGAAATATAATTCAAACGGTGTTATATATGCGCATATATATATATATATACATATATATATGGGATATGGGAAAAGGTTACGGCGTTATATACGCACCACCACCTGATCAGCTGGTATATGATGAAGATGTTGCCCACAGTGGCTAAATATGATTCGAACAGCTTTATATAGGCGTATATATATATATATGTATATGTATATGGGATATGGGAAGAGGTTATGGCATTATATACGCACCACCACCTGATCAGCTGGTATATGTTGATGATTTTGTCCACAGTGGCCAAGATGATATGATGGGATGCCCTCAGAGGCTGATGATGTTATGAAACATGTACCTATACACGACATGACATTCATACGCATATGCATGATACTATAATTATTTCATGATTTACATAGTTATTCAGACTTACAGGTTGAGTCATGTACTCCATATTTCTTCCATGTCTGTTATGTACTTATTTATGTGCCTTGCATACCCGGTACATTTTTTGTACTGACGTCCCTTTTGCCTGGGGACGTTGCATTTTATGCCCGCAGATCCAGATAGATAGGTTGAGAGCCCTCCAAGTAGGCTATCAGCTCGGCAGAAGATGTTGGTGCTCTCCATTTGCTTCGGAGTTGCGTGTTTGGTTAGTATGATTTAGACGTTATTGTTTGGTATGGCGGGACTTTGTCCCGACCTTTATGACATTTATATACTCTTAGAGGCTTGTAGACATATGTCGTGTATATGAAAGATTGTACGGCCTTGTCGGCCTATGTTTTGTGTTTATAAATGATCATGTTGTCCTATTAGGCATGTATGTCACGTGTATATGATAATGTAATAAGAAAGATATGTTACGTTGGTACTCGGTTGAGTAAGGTACCGGGTGCCCATCGCGGCCCATCAGTTTGGGTCGTGACAAAAGTGTATCAGAGCAGTTCTGTCCTAGGAAGTCTATAAGTGTCTAGTAGAGTCTTGTTTATGGGTGTGTCGTGCACCACACTTATTAGAAGGAGGCTACAGGGCATTTAGGACTGTCACTCTTTCTTCTTACTCTAGATCGTGTGGTAGAGCTCAGTTGTAAGAGCTCAATTTCCTAAACTCTATCTTATTCGTAATATGGCGATGCCTACATCCAGAAATATGGTTGGTAAGAGATTGAACGTAGATATGAAAGAGTTGAGTCAGCGATTTTTCATGATACTTATGATGAGTAAATGTTAGGTATTTAGTAGATCATGTGTGTACTAAGATGTGTAAGATTCTTGATAAGGATCCCTAAGGAAAGAATGTCTATCCACCCTTGCGGTAAAAAGGGAATAAGAGAATCGGGAGGTAGATACAAGTTGCAACAAGTAAAAGAAGCAAGGTGAAAAAGGGTACAAGGTAGCCAGTTAATGAAGATTAACAGTATTTACAATTCAAGCAGAGAAATATAAGCATTTCGAGATACCTTTAATTGTAACAGAGGTATGTACAATTAGTTACACCCATCTCAATTATGCTCCATAGGAGCTAACAGAAATAGTTAAAAGAAGGACGAATATCAGGAACCGGCTAGGGTTAGAGTAACCCAAAATGATGGTTGGATTGCTTGTGTTAGTTGACATTTCCGAAGGATATTGTAAATGTGCTAATAAAATCTCCTGATGCGACACCCAAATGGTACACTCTGAAATAATACAGCTAGATATGAGTACTATAAATATAGGCACTAGAAGACTTGAAAGAATAA
Source organism: Nicotiana sylvestris (assembly GCF_000393655.2). NCBI lineage: Eukaryota > Viridiplantae > Streptophyta > Magnoliopsida > Solanales > Solanaceae > Nicotiana > Nicotiana sylvestris. The sequence goes on from NC_091064.1 coordinate 101,650,787, forward strand.
ATGGCACCTTAATATGGCTCCCGTCCCTAGTAAAGAAAGAATGTTAGGCAACCCAAAGAGCTAGAAGATGGAGCAAGGGGAGCTAAAAGCAAAGGAACGTCCTGTTAAAATTTTCAAAATAAAGTGATAGACAAAAATGTTAGCAGGAAATAAGAAGAGAGCTAATGAAGCATTAAGAATAAGATGTGATACATGGATGACAACGGTAGGTCAAAAAGATGATAGAATCTATAGACAAGTGAAGGAAAAGATGAGAGGTGACAGGCCTTGAGACAACAAAAAAGTATAGGCCATAAAGTCATATCCTCATTTCGAGAAATAAGTTCACAACTCTGACGCAATTACCAAAAGGAAAAGTTAGACCCCAGAGTAATAGAAACTAGTATGGATTGATGAACAAGATAAGCTAAACATGAATTAGGGGCTAAGTGATTTGATAATAGTCAGCATCATAAGAATTTCATATTGCGTTCCGACGATAGTAGAATGGACCACAGAAGAAGATTCATGAGAAATTCAAAGAATGGTCATTTAGGCAGACGCTTCCCTAAAACAAGCAATGTAAGTAAAGTTAAACTTAAGGAACTGTGTGTGCCAATTACACTAGGTGTCACCATCATGAGTAAGGAATTTTATTATCAATGGTACAGAAGAATTGCCGCAAAGACAGTAAGGGTCATCGATAATGTGAGAAGATGCCAAAGATGAAGAGGTAAAACATCTACAGGTAGATCGTCATAGTGCTAAATCTTAGTACTCCCTTAAAGGGGGAATATGGAGTGATGGGCATTCAGTCAGAATTAAGTAGTTCTAGTAATTATGGAATGGTAAAGGAGGAATGCAACAAAAATAATAAAGGAATAAGATTACACTTATTCAAACCCTACAAGTATGCTACAAGTTATGCAAGCATGACGTCAAGGAGAGGGAGTAAGGGTTCCTTCCCGGGATGTTATTAATAGATAAGGATCCAGTGTGAGACGTAAGTTAGGACAAATGAAACAACCCAAGAAAGATTACACGACAATATTAATATGAAGACGGGCCAACGAATAGTTAGTAGTTGATTCAGGACGAGCCTAGTTATGACTAGACAAGAGGATACAGACAAATCAACTGATCGCGTAAGATAAACATAGTGGACCCCAACATGGACAATTCAGTCTTGCCGATATGACATCAGGACCCTTGAGAAATATTCAGATAGGAGTTGTGGTAGTTAAAGGTATCATATGGATGTTATGGAAATAAAAGAAGTGCCACCGGAAAGGCAGTCAAAATATCAGTTCAAAAGCAACCCTACAAGCACAAAGGCACGGATGTAAACAACTACAGATCATTATAGGCAAGGAAAAACATCAAAAAGGTTCGTAATAAGCCATAGCTTTATGAGAGTCAACAGTTCTTCCTAAGTACTATAACGAAAGACTAGCTGAGGAGATAAGAAAGAAGGCTTTAACCTAAACAAAACAACCCAAAGAGGAAATGGTCATGTAACAATAGTCTCGCAATAACATTGTAAGCACTCCAAAGGAAAGTGGAACCTACTGTGGCTAATGAACGGTGTTTACCGTGAAAATGGTAACAACAATTAAATTTATAAATAGGATTCCAAAAATATGTGATCTATTCCCGAGCTAGTTATTAGAGCAGCAGATGCTAATAATATTAAGTTTAACAATGACGTGTGAGCTAAAACGAGGCAGTAGTCAAACCGAGAGGCTTGATGCTCGGTTGAAGGGTTGAACGATGGGGACCTTGGGGTCCAGGTTCAGGTCGAGCTCGAGCTATCGGGGATGGTCGGGGATGGGATAACAGTTGAAGGTATAATTAAACAAGGCTCTTTGTGGCCAATACTAAGGCATACGACGAAGAACGAATAAGAACGCGATAAATATCGAGGTGACCTCAGGCCAGTGAGAACGAATAAGTTAGAAAGAAAAGAGAAAAGGAGAGATATTATTGCACTTGTGGAGAAATGGGGAAACATCAGTCCCTTACAAGGTAAGGTGAGTCCCCTTTATATAGGAGGGGGACTTCGGGTACAAGTATGTGGAGGTTGATTACAAAGTATGGAGATGGGATGGCTTGACGTGATGCCTCAACATAGGCTCTGGATAGGCCGGCCCTGTCAGGCTTAGCCGTGTGCCTTGGGAGCTTCCCCTTCTATCGTAGCTTCAATCTCTGTTTCCTCTGAGTCGGGATTTGATGAGCCCAGAGGTCAAGAACTTGGTCGTGGCCTCCCATTCTCGGGGTCCCGAGGCATGCTTCTGAAATGACTCGACAGCGAGAAATCAAGTCTTTTGATTTTTCCACGTACAGATAGTCTCCACGTTTCCCATAATGAAGTGATGGGAAATGATTCTGACTCCTCAAGATTCTTTCGGCAACATCATATCGATGATCCGACTCCTGGCACGAGCTTTGGGGTAACCGGACATCCAAGGGCTCGTTATTTTCGACCTCATTCATTACACTCCTAATTCTCGCTTACCAAGGTGAAGGTACCGCCGCCGGTTCAGTTTTCCGTGGATGCATTAAATGTGCCCGTTGGTCAGTCTTCCAAAGTCTAGATGACCGTGTCGTAAACCCCTATAAGTGGGGATGCCTTGGCTTGCTTTTCCTATCCTAGTGCCTATGTTGGCCTGCTTGCCTATTTCTTCTTATCATCTTCTTTCACCTTTCAACATCATGCTAGGGGCTCTTGACCTCAAGGCTGTTTGGAGGAGTTTCCTTAGACCATGTTGTGGCCTTTTACCGGGGCTTCCCTTCGTCGAGCATAACCATGTTGTCCTGCTATTCTTGTGGTCGTCGATATATTGGCCCTTGCTACTGCTTCCGGCCCGAGGTGATGATAGACGAGGAGTCGGTTTCCCCCTTATGTAGATATTTGTTCGGATTATGCACCGCTGCTCAAAAGGGGGCTCGGATTATACACCACTACTCACCTTCATACCCCGGCTCGATGTGGTGCTCTACTTCGAGTTAGGGGCTTGCACGGCTAGACGTTCCAAGGAGTGGACTCTAAGTAGCCGTGCAAGCAGGAACGAGGATTGTTCGGTATACTATCTCTCCGAGGTTCCCTTGGCCAAAGAGGGTCCTCGAGCTTCGGAGAGCTATGGAGTTTTTTCATCCTTCCCTGCCACTCACCTTGCCCCTTGGGGATATCAGTGTGGAAGGTTAGGATGAAACTTCCGAGGATGCACGTCCGGAGGCACCTGTTGTGGACCTTTGAAGGCGGGGCGGTCTTCGGGCTTTCACCTTGTGTGTGCATCTCCCCGTCTCTTACTTTAGGCATAGAGATCCTCCGTAGGCTTTTGTAAATGTATGTAACGACCCCTCGAGGGCTGCTTGTACACAAATGTTTATGAATAGGAATATACTTTACTAACTTCTGCTTTCCTCACTTCTGTATGCTTTCATACCCTTCGAGGCCCTTTGAATGCCTTCTTTTATTTGTTGACTGCTGATATCTGACTTGGGCGCGGGCTCTCTTTCCGATCTTCTGCTAATCTTTGCGGCTCTCTTTCAAACCCATCGTCATACTTCGGACCAATCCCGAATTGATCTAATAGACCCGGGCTATCGAAGCCCTCCGAGTTGTATGGAGATAATGTGTCGAATTCCGGAGCCTTTGGGAATGTTGTCCTAAGTGAAGGTCAGCTTCAGGTACCTGGGGGTCCCTTTTGATCTTGATGTAGATAGACCCTTTAGAGCATATCGGATAGACTTTTGCTGAGGAATTGCATGTGCTCAGGCCTTCATGGAACTTTTACGATCGGGGCTTCCTGCGTTTATTCTTCTTTTTAGAAAGAGGGAATCATGAGACCAGGGACTTGCCTTGCGTCGAGTACTGGTGTTAAAAAACTTCCCAAAGTCCGACTTCTTTGGGTCGGGGATCCTCGAGGTAGGATGTTGTCGCAAGCTTGGAGATAATATGGATTGCCCCACGGGTCTTGACTTCTCATTGAAGGATGCTGTCTAGATCGGGTATCGATCCGTCGATCTGTATCAAGATTGTCAACTTCCCGGGGCATGCATCAGGTAGGCGAGTCGTTGCTGCTTCTCGCATATATGTGGGTCAGCTTCGGCTTCTTCGCAAGACCTCACTATTTTTAGATAGATTTCTTGCTTTGGCACAAGGTACTTCACCTTTTCAAGCTCAAAAAGTGTTAGTGCACGCCCTTGCTTTGACTTGTTAGTTTTATCATAGTCATGGAAACCACTTCGGGGCCGGTCCGGTAGGGACGGGAGGTGTTGCTCCTGACACCCAGTAACTGAGGGAGTTCGCTCTGAAGACGGCATCCTTGATAAGAAAGGAACACCTGGAGATGGTAAGGAGATACTGCGAGTTGAGCGAGGGGGTAACACTGCAGGTACTTTCCTCAGATGAGGGTATTACGGGCTCTACTGATGGATTCTTGAGCGTATACCTATACCCTTTCGCATTTGGCCCCCTGATAGGGTTGTGCTTGATTTTTGCTTGATGTATCGAGTTACTCTGGCACAGATTCATCCGTCTTTTTGGCGAATAGTGTTGATGATGCGGTTCTTTGCGGAGAAGGCTGGGCTTGAATTCACGCTTGATCACCTCGTTAGGCTATACCGTCCCTTTCATCATCGAGGCGTGCTAACTCTGAGGTGTCGTTCGTCTGTGCCCTTTATTGTTGACGAAAGAGAAGGCAGGGACCGAGAGTGGTCCAAGTGGTTTATCCGGGTCCGACGGCTGACATTATCCCAGTGGTGCTTTTGCCATTTCCCGAAGGGTAGAATCATGCACGTGAGTGGGGCGTTTGGCACTTTTTCAGATTTTGCCTATAGCAAAAATTAGTTGAGTAATAATGTTGTCTTCCTTGTTCCAGCAACTTCGTGGATGCCGGGCAAAGTCCTTGACCTGCCCGGCTAGGTCCGGAAGCTGGTGACCCATTCGACCTGCGACGAGCGCAGGTGGCGAGCTGTATTTCGTACTAAATAGGGAGTGAAATTCCAAGGTATGTGCATATGTTGTCTTTGCATTAGCCTTCTTATATTCGAGGTAATATTTTCTGCTTTTCTTTGTGCCGGATTCGCCATTTGCAGATAAAGGGCGGTTCTTTGGGATGAGGCAGTGCTTTTCCGAATAGAGGAAGGAGTCATCGGCCTCTAAGCCGAGGGACGATGGCGATAAGAGGGATCGGCACACGCAGTGTGATGGAGCTTTTAGTGGCGTTTGGTCGGTCCCGGATCTTTGAGGAGAGGGCATCGTCCAAACCTGATGCTCCCGGAGTATCAGATTCCCGGGCAGCGGTTCCTCCGAGTGAACGCGCTCTGCCCGAGGTTGGTTCTCGTAGGGTCGGAGAAGCAGAATCAACAGGAGTGTGTTTTTACTTAGAGGAACTCCGTCGGCTTCTCTTCAAGGTGAGTTTAGGTGCTTTTTTTCATGTATGTCACGCCCTCCCCCCTTTATTGAGTTTTCCTTGCGCAGGCCTGTGATGGGCTTATGTCTGAGCTGCTCCATCAAGGGGCCAGGCTCCAGAAAATCCTGAATGAGGGTGAGTCATTTAGGCTCCTTAGCGAGGAGAAGGAGGCTGAGTTGGTGCATTGGCAATATGAGGCGTATCGGAGCTCAAACTACGAGAGTTATTTGATGGAGCAGGTAACTTCATGTAGTACGTGCTTCGCTCCTTTCTAACCTTAGGGCTAACCCCTTTTGTTATATCAGATGAAGAAAAAGGCGGAGGCCTTGGAGTACCTCAAAGATGACGTCAACTGCGTCAGAGTTGCTTGTGGGGAGCTAAGGGCTCAAGTGCAGGCTCGAGCTTTGGAGGAGGTGAGTGTCTCGGCCAAGGTCCCTGCTTTCGAGGTCCAACTCCGCTTGATTCATGATAACGCCAAAGTTCAAGCAGACATGATTGGGAAACTCGAATCTAATCTCTCGAAGGTCAGAGCTGAGATAGTTGATATTTGGGCTGAAGTAGTGCAAAGCCGAACCAAGGCTAATCAGGAGATGGAGATTCGTATGAAGGATACTGCTAACGCTCAAGCTGAGCTGAAGCGATCCCTTGACCGGGAGGAATTGACTCGAGCAAGGGCAGACGAGCGTGATGCTTGGTCATTTCTCGTTGATGTCGTGGAGGGTGAATTTGACAAGCTGTATCCCTTTAGTGCTAAGTGTAGCTTTTGCCGTTTTGTCGCTTTGTTTCTGATATATGCAGAGCATGCCTCATTTTTGTCATTGCTTTTGACCGGGCAGGCTAGTTTTGGTGTTTGGCGTGATCTTCATAGGTTCGGAACTGATCGGACAGACCCGGGGGCTCTCAAGCATGAACCTTGACATGAGCAGGTGTTGAGGCCTCCGTGCTTGGCCCGGCTATTTAGGCTTAGTCTCTGAGTCGAGCTTCGACTCGAGCCTTCTTGCCCTTGAATCTTTTATGCCCGTGCAGGTAGGCAGTATTTGTTTTTGTTTCTTGCTCTTGGGCATTTGCCGTTTCGACTATTTAAGGTCTAGTCTCCAAGTCGCATTGTGACTCGAGCTTCAATTGACCGTCAAGTTTTTTCATGCCCGCATGGGCGGATGATGATGGCCTTTTGTGCTTCGGGCCAAAGTGATTTTACAGGCGCGTGGCCCGGAGACTTGCTCGGCTGGCGACAATGGCATTTGTGCCATGCCCTTAGGCATGTTGTAATTTAACTATTTTGGGTCCAGTCTCCGAGTCGCATTGCGATTCGAGCTGTAATTGACCCTTAAGTTCTTTCTTTCCCGCATAGGTGGACGACGATGTCCTTTCATGTTTCGGGTGGAAGTGACCTTACAGGTGCGTGGCTCGGGGGCTCACTGATGGTGGCATTTATGTCGTGCCCTTAAGCATTTTTAGGTGGCAATAACACCTCTTATGTTACGAGTCGAAGTGACCTTACAGATGGGTGGCCCGGAGGATCACTTGGCTGGTGATAGCGGCGTTTATGCCGTGCCCTTAGTCACACTATAGTTTAGTCATTCCGGGTCTAGTCTCCGAGTCGCATTGCGATCCGAGCTGTAATTGACCCTTAAGTTGTCAGTTTTTTGGCTGGCAACGAGGGCTCTTACGCTTGTTTGGTCGTTGAGACCTTCTGATATGTGGCCCGGAGGCTTGCATAGTTAACTATTTTGGATCCGGTCTCCGAATCGAGTTATGATTCGAGCTCACTTTAATCCTCAAGTTGTCAATTTTTGGCTGGCGACAATGGCTCTTACGTTATTTAGTCGTAAAGACCTTTTAATGTGTAGCCCGTAGGCTTGCTTAGCTAGTGACAATGGCTCTTACGCTATTTTTTGCATGTGGGCTTTTTGTAGGCTTTGTTTTCCGCTCGTTAAGGTCTTTTTGGAATATTTTTGCCTGACCCGTCGTCGGTTCTGGAGAACCTCGATTTCAAGTCGTTGTCGGCGATGTTTCGAGCACCTCAGAAGGTTCATAGCTCGTAGGTAGAGTAGATCGACACTCTTGCGATTTGGAGCCGACATGGTCGGAGCTCGTTTTTGCCTGTTAAGGGAAGCCTGTTTTAACCGGTTGTTTTTGAAGTATATTCGGAGTAGTGGCCTGCGATTTTAGCGATAGTCGGGCGTCCCCGAGTTGCATTATTTGGATGTATCAACCATTTTGACCGTAGTCATGTGCGTTTGGCCATAGCCACTTTTGATCTCGAGCGATAGTTTAGGTGTCTACGGTGAGGGTAGGCCCTTTAGGGATTCTTACAAATGCGATGTATCACATAAACTTCGGGATTTTCATGCCTGTTGAGGTCTTATAGTTTGTCATGCCTGTTGAGGTTTTACAGTTTGTCATGCATGTTGAGGTCTTACAATTTGTGTAATGTAGAATAGATCTAGTTATGTCGAGGCTGCCCGATAGGGGTCTTACAGTTTCGAGTTTTCCAGTGTATGGCGATTGGCGATAAACGACAGTCTCCGAGTCATCGAATTTGCTTAAGCATGAAGACCGCTTTTCGTGAGCTCGGAGTTGCCTTGTAGGGGCTTTATGATCTCGGAGTTCCGACCATGGGGTCGTGCGGGTGCTGAATTGCTGACGCTAAGTCTCCGAGTATCTCGGGATGCGTTTGGTGGAGTGGCCCCTATCAGGGGTATACTTGAGATTTCCTTGTCTAGGGAATAAGATGTTGAAAAGATATCCTTTTATTGCTTGGTGCAAACATACATCGTTTCATCGTCGTGAGCTCGGCCCGCGGGGGCGCAGCCTCTCGGACCACTTGATCCGTTACAAAGTTCCCTCTTAAAACTCAGTCTGCTATTTTCGATCCTTCCGTGGGGATGGTGCCTTTGAGAGAAGATCATCGCCCATCGTCCGAATGTAGAAGAAGGCCTGTGATCTTGTCGGATCCTGCTGGCGGGACCCTCTTTGGGGGTATGCTGCTTCGCTAATAATCTTGTTGGCGGGACCCTCGGAGGGCTCTGCTAAGTCCTTGGATCTCCGGGTGGAGTTAAAACTTCTGAATGCCCCGGCTGATTTCCTGCATACCGGTTAGCAAAAAAATAATGAAGGAGAAGTAGTTCTTCCTCACCACGGGATGTGTAGGTAACCTTTCGAGGTTTGGGGATGTTTCTGTCGTTGAGAGGTGCGAGCCCTAATACAGCCTTCTGCTGCGTTCAACTAGGTTTGGTCGATAATGTGGTCCTACTTTACCCTTTGATCCCTTTGAGGGCGGAGGCATCGATGACGTCGATGCGTTACATGGTGAGGGATTTCCGCTCGTCGCGTGCAACTCCTTGTTGAATACTTTAGCCCCACCCTTGCCGAGGTTTCATCCATTTGGCGGAGTGGGGTTGAAGTTGCCTCTGGGCAGCGTGCCCGTCGTCATCTGAATAAGACGTCCGTGTTTTGTGCCTCCTTCGATGGTATAGAGCTCGATGTCCTGGCTCGAGCTTATACGGGCCGTGTTAAGAGGATGGTCTTTGTGGCGATTCGTCATTAGGAATTCGTCAAAGATTCTAGATGTGGGAGTAACTTGGTTCGTTGGTCCAGGTTGTTCAATTGATTTTGGTCCGACATTGTTGGTGTACTTGATCGAATCTCCTGAACGCATGAACATACATTTTATTGAAAATAGATTAAACGAGGAGGAGGGTTACCAATGTGTCAATGCGATACCAAGGCGAGGTCTCTGTGTCCTTTTCTATGGATGTAAGGGTGCCCTCTGAAATATTTCCCGGGACCCATTTTTCCATGGCAACGAATATTTTCACTTTCCATTTCATGAGTTCTCGGGGGTGTCTCCGCTCCTTCACTGTCGTAGTAATACGTCGTGGCTTGTCTACTTCATTCTTCCCGGTTGTTTTCCTCCCTTGGGGCTGGATTTGAGTTTGACTGCTCGATGATACTTGGTGGTGATTTTTATTGAGTATCACGGTTGTCGTCCTTCTAAGCTGGTGTCCATTTTCGATCCCGTGGCCGCACGCGCTCTGCAATTCATGTGCCGGGTTGCGGTTTTTTTGAAGGGGTCTTGGTTGAATAGGCCCAAGTCATTTGGCGCCCCTGGTTTCGCTTATGGTGATCGCGATGTTTGGTATGGCAATGCTGAAATCATACTCAGCTGGGCGGGGTTCCCCTGTCGGTCATGCCTTGTTGAATCTGGTTCTACTGGAGATTCCTCGAGGGTGTTGTCCTCGGTCTATTTCCCTATTGTTGCAAGGTAGGTTGCATCTTGTGTTGTTCTTCCCATACGTGGCGCATGGATAGTACCTCTACCTATTTGGCATTAGTTTCTTTGTCGGGAGTCTGCTTGGATGCACCGAGCCCGAGGAAGTTCCCGGGCGGTTGTCCACGACCCTGCTCTGTAGCTAGTGCCAGGTGCGGGTATCCGGACAGGTCTCGGCTGGGTATCTGATCAAGCTTCGTCTGAAATGTCCTGGAGTCATCGGGCATGCCTCGTTTGAGCTTCGGGTGAAAGCATGTGTTGCCCAATTATCCGAAACTGGGAGCGATCTTATTCGTTCCCTTAGGAAATGAGGTGCGTCTTCCTGTGGTGCTTCACTCTCTCTTTGTCTAGCCCCAGGTGTGTTGAGCTTTTTCGTCACTGCTTCGATGACATCGGTGTGTGCTCCTGCGGAGGCGTTTGCTGTTGTGGTAAGCGAGTTTGCGAGGCCAGGTGCCAGGCTGCGGCGCAGCATCATGGTTTCTCTCGAGAGTGCTCCCTCGAACTTCCTCAATGAGACGGACTTGTACTCATCACCTTGGAGGTCGCTTCCTTTGAACGAGCACGTGTAAGCGGTGTTACGCTCGCAGGGATCCAAGGTCTTGTCGCACCGGGGGAGTTTCGGCATTTTGGGTTTCCGCAAAGCGAGTCCCGGGACCACTTCCTCGGGAGACAATTGCTGTTTGAACTTCCACGAACCTGACTCGATCCTTTCAAAGAGATCTCCAAGCATCCTTATTGCAGTGGGGTCGGTTACCGATCCGTTGTTGCTTGATCTCTCGGGTACTCATTCGGTGTAGGGAAATGTTTCCGGCGCTACTGCGCTGGGAGTCTCCGGGTGACTTTGCAGCTGAGCAATAGCCAACCGCTGTGCTTGCAACATTTAAAAAATAACCTGAAGAATAACTTCATATTCTTCCTGGGCCGGGGTTTTTTAAGCTTCATGTTGGTCGATATGATGTATGCTACCATCGGAGCGCGAGGCTTCGTTGGCTTGATGTGCATCCTGCAAATCTGTTTATGCTAGAATCGGTCCGAGTGCAATATCACGATTTTGGGGAGGTGCTCCAGCGGCCGGGACAGCCACGCCATTTTCCCCATGGTTTTCGAGGTTGTCGTTCTCGATTCCGTTTACCGAGCCAGACATTTTAACCTGAAATCAAAGGATCTTGGACAAGAAAAGTATAAAAGATAATGTGTGTTTGTGTGACGAAGCTAGCAAGAAAATAATCACTATTATTTTTAGCCCCACGGTGGGCGCCAAACTGTTTACCGTAAAAATGGTAACAACAATTAAATTTGTAAATGGGATTCTAAAAAGTGATCTATTCCCAAGCTAGTTATTAGAGCAGCTGATGCTAATAATATTAAGTTTAACAATAAAGTGCGAGCTAAAACGAGGTAGCAATCAACCCAAGGGTCCTGATGCCCGGTTGTAGGGCTGATCGATGGGGACCTCGGGGTCCAGGTTTGAGTTGAGCTCGATCTATCGGGGACGATCGGGGATGGGATAACAGTTGAAGGTATAATTAAACAAGGCTCTTTGTGGCCAATACTAAGGCATATGACGAAGAACGAATAAGAATGCGATGAATATCGAGGTGACCTCGGGCTAGTGAGAACAAACAAGTTAGAAAGAAAAGAGAGAGAGAGAGAGAGAGAGAGAGAGAGAGAGAGATTATTGCACTTGTGGAGAAATGGGGCAACATCAGTCCCATACAAGGTAGGGTGAGTCCCCTTTATATAGGAGGGGGGACTTCGGGTACAAGTAATTGGAGGTTGATTACAAAGTATGGAGATGGGATGGCTTGACGTGATGCCTCAACATAGGCTCTGGATAGGCCGGCCCTGCCAGGCTTAGCCGTGTGCCTTGGGAGCTTCCCCTTCTATCCTGGCTTTGGTCTTTGTTTCCTCTGAGTCGGGCTTTGATGAGCCCCGAGGTTGAGAACTCGGTCGTGGCCTCCCGTCCTCGGGCTCCCAAGGCATGCTTCCGAAATGACTCGACAGTGAGAAATCAAGTCTTCTGATTTTGCCGCGTACAAACGGGAAGTAAAGTCAAAGGTAGTATTCGAGATTATATGAGTTGCACAAAAATTCCACCATGCATGGGAACTAAGATAAGCTTAGTAGGTACTCAAAAAGGGACAAAAAGACCAGGAAAAGCAATTGGTTACGTTTGAAGAAAGTTAAAATGGAACAAAAGGAATTATTCAATTAATGATCAGCCGAGAAGACTCCGGTATAAGTTAAAAGAAAGAATTGAGTCCAGGTCATAGACAAAGGATTGAATTATTAGAAGAATGTATCCTGGATATTCCATAGCGTCCATGAAGGGTTAAAGTAATAACTAATACCATGATCCGCAGATCGGAATATAGCTTAAGCCTACACAAGGGTTGATCAAAGGGGAGAGGAAATTAAAGAGTTACATCAACTAAGTAAATCATGAGTATGATTATTGGACCTAGAAAATTATAGAAATTGTGATCAAGAACATTGTAGGATCACACTTAATATCAAAGGTACAAGAGGGATAGTACAACCATAATCTATAATGGCTATACAAGAAAGCCAGTTAGAAGAAGTACCAGCCTTATAAGAAGTCAGTATGAAGTTCTCACCGAATTGTGTATACACCAGAGGTGCAAGTATTATAATAGAGTTTCAAGTTGTGAATATGAATTACACCTATGTGGGAAGGAGTTCATGAAAGAGATAAAATGATACGATGCGAGATTTTAAGGTAAGTAAGGTAAAAGTGAACAATGTACAAGATACTCAAAGCCAGAAGATCGTGAATAGTCCATGCTTTGGATAGAAGGCTAGAAGCACTAAGATTCAATATCCAAGAATAATAGCACCTTAGTCAGTGGTATACCTTCCAACCTATGGCTTCTAAGTACTGAAAGGTCTAATTAGAGAATAAAAGAAGAGTTAGAGACGATGTGACGTCTCGCTTGATGTTCTAGAATAACATAAAGAAACCTACTTGCCAGTAAACAAGTATGAATAGATATGTGTAGGTTGCACACTAAAGTATGGTAGAGCGACAAGGTTTTAGGAAGACATGAGTAAGGCTAAAAAAAGGTGAGTGAAAAGGTGACAAAAGTGACAAGAATGGATAAGGTTTTGGGATTAAGCTCATGAAAATAAGAGGGCTGATGGATACTCTAAGTTATAGATGGCTCAGTATAGCCAGAATGAACTCAAAGGAGTCTAAGACTAGTAGAACTTAGAAGAGATGGAATGTTTCCCTAATAGTGGAATAAGGGCATAATTGTTATATATAATGGATGACGTTTGGGGCCTTCGATTGAGTAATGACTTGAAGAGAATTGCATGAATTGTAAGGGGCTAAAAATACCCACGTAAGGTGAATCATATTGGGATGCTATAAAATACGATTATTGAAGTACAGTATTGCCCTAACTGGATTAGGAAAATTACTTCAAAGATTCCTCGATGCAACATAAGCCCTAGTAGCAATGTATTATGTAAGAAGTTTCAAGTTATCAATGGAAGATTGTAGATCAACATTGAGGTGAATCGGCAATGGATGGATAAAAGTTACAAATTACAGGATGAGATTAAGCCATCAGTCTTAAAATGAGTTGTAATGAAGAAGCGTTAAGAGACTTAGCTTTATGCATATTTGATGAGCAATGAAGAGTAACCTGGAGTTGGTTGCAGACCTCAGTAACGATAAATTCGAAGTAAAAATTATGATATAGTATGACCTACATAGATGCGGTAAAGTCACGCGAATGGATAACCAGGTCTAGGAAATAAGATATAACCATATTCGCAAGTTCTACAAAGTACCGAGCGAAGAATTTCAGTACACCTATAGATGCCCAGAAAGGCATCCTATTAAGCCTTGTATATGTTTACAAAGTAAGGCCTAGAGATTGGCTAAAACATGGAGGAAAAATGAAAAAAGAGTCGCGTAGGCACACTTACAAGGTCAGTATCGTAGAGGCTGCATGATTGAAGGTAGCAACAGTTACAAGATTGGAAGGAATTCGATCACAAGTCGTGCTGTGAGAAAGAGGCATAAAGGGGAGAATGCCCTGGCCTTTGGATTTAATCGCAAAATAGTTACCCAGATGGCAAGGAAAGTAATAAAGTATTCGAAAGACATAGGCAATGAAAATGATAAGAGCACCAGTCAACATTCGAGAACGAATGTTCCAAATTCGTACGTTAAAAGTTTCGTCTTCGGTTAACCAACATAAAATCGGGGATGAGATCATGTTGACATTAACGTACTTATACTATTTATAACAAGCGATAAATAAGTGTTATGAAGGATAAAGGGGTACACGAATTAAAGAAAATGAGTTTCGTTGAAAGTGGCCAATTTGGAATAAAATACGGGTCAAGCGATAATACTCGATAATTATGAACTAGTACCACGCAAGGTACCATATGACCATGGTAGTATAATATATAAAGTATATATGAAGTGTTTTAAAAATAAATAAAAAATTTTAAGTAATTTGTGGTAATTAATTAATTACCGAGTAACGGGACATTACCCGATTAACTAATAAACGGATAAAAACTTAATAATTATCTCCAAACAACGTGGCAAGAAGCCGCCAAGAGACAAAGTGACTAAGTAATCACATATTGCCACCTAGGCATGAGCAAGAATTGGATAATTATGTAATCTGCTAAAGTAGTATCTAAACCAAAAATGACTCAAAAGTAGATGTAATTCTTTAAAATTGCAAAAGAATCAGAAACATTTTCTCTTAAGATTTCAAAACAAAGAAAAACGTTGTAGCATGTTTTAGTTTAAGTCCAAATTTTAGTTCAAAAACGTTAAGGAACAGAAGAAAGTTCCGTCCAAATTCTTGCATAAATTTCAAGTGAGATTTCAAAATCAGCCAAGAACATTTAAGTTCTAAAGCAAGAACAGAAGCAAATTCGTTTAAATAATTTTAGGAACAGGTATGTTAAGGCCCACCCTTCTTTCTTTTGGCATGGTCCAAATTATATTGAAGAAACGAGCAAATACCCAGTTTCCATAAATTAATATATTCATAAAACTATTAGGGGTGTCTATATTCTTGATTCCCCATGAAAATTATTATTATTTTCTGTTCGTGCGTCTCAGAATAATACGCAGTTGAAAAAGTTTATCCGAAAGGAATATTAAGATTATTACGTATATTTCATGCATTTCACTCATGTGCATTGACCCATGAACAGATGGTGTTATATACGCGCATATATGTAAATATATGTATATGGGATATGGGAAAAGGTTACGGCATTATATACGCACCACCACCTGATCAGCTGCTACATGATGATGATGTTGCCCACATTGGCTGAAATATAATTCAAATGGTGTTATATACGCGTATATATATAAATATATGTTTATGGGTTATGGAAAAAGGTTACGGCATTATATATGCACCACCACCTGATCAGTTGGTATATGATAATGATGTTGCCCACAGTGGCTGAAATATTATTCAAATGGCATTATATATGCATATATACGTATGTATATGTATATGGGATATGGGAAGAGGTTATGGCATCATATATGCACCACCACCTGATCAGTTGGTATATGTTGATGGTTTTGCCCACAGTGGCCAAGATGATATGATGGGATACCCTCAGAGGCTGATGATGTTATGAAACATGTACTTATGCACGACATGACATTCATATGCATATGCATGATATTATAATTATTTCATGATTTACAAAGTTATTCAGACTTACAGGTTGAGTCATGTACTCCATATTTCTTCCATGTCTTTTATGTACTTATTTATGTGCCTTGCATACTCGGTACATTTTTCGTACTGACGTCCCTTTTGCCTGGGGACGCTGCGATTCATGCTCGTAGATCTAGATAGAGAGGTCGAGAGCCCTCCAAGTAGGCTATTAGCTCGGTGGAAGATGTCGGTGCGCTACATTTGCTTCGGAGTTGATTGTTTGGTTAGTATGATTTAGATGTTATTATTTGGTATGGCGGGACTCTGTCCCGGCCTTTATGATATTTATGTACTCTTAGAGGCTTGTAGACATATGTCATGTATATGAAAGATTGTACGGCCTTGTCGGCCTATGTTTTGAGTTTATAAATGATCATGTTGGCCTATTAGGCCCGTATGTCACGTGTATATGATGATGTAATAAGAAAGATACGTTACGTTGGTACTCGATTGAGTAAGATACCGGGTGCCCGTCATGGCCCATCGGTTTAGGTCGTGACAATTTTCCATTTAGCTAACTTCCCGGTAGGCATGGGATTCTAAAAGACGTACTTCATAGGGTCCATTCTGGATATGAGGTATGTGGTATAGGCACAGAAGTAATGCCTCAATTTCTGAGTTGTCCATGTCAAAGCACAGCAAGTGCATTCTAGCAGAGAATACCATGCTTCGTAAGGTGTGAACTTCTTACTCAAATAATAAATGGCTTGCTCATTTCTTCTTATCTCGACATATTGTCCCAAAACACAGTCGAAAGCCCCATCTAATACGAACAGATAGAGTAGCAAAGGTCTCCCAGGTTCTGGCGAGACTAGGACTGGTGGAATGGACAAGTATTCCTTAATTTTGTCAAAAGCCCTTTGACAATCTTTAGTCCAACTAGTTTCAGCATCCTTCCTCAACATTTTGAAGATGGGTTCACATATTACTGTGGACTGTATTATGAAGCGGCTGATGTAGTTGAGATGTCCCAGGAAGCTCATCACGTCCTTTTTTCTCTTCGGTCGTGGTAACTCTTGGATAGCCTTAACTTTGGACGGGTCCAACTCAATTCCTCGGTAGCTGAAAATAAATCCCAATAGTTTTCCTGCGGGAACCCCGAATGCACATTTTGCGGGGTTCAATTTTAAATTGTACCTCCTTAGCCTATCAAAGAACTTCCTCAATTCTGCTATGTAATCTGTGGCCCTCTTGAATTTGATGATGATGTCGTCAACATACACCTCTATTACTTTGTGTATCATATCATGGAAGATGGTTGCCATGGCTCTTATGTAAGTAGCCCCAGCGTTCTTTAGACCAAATGGCATCATCTTGTAGCAGTATACCCCCCACGGTGTGATGAAAGTTGTTTTCTCTGCGTTTTCTTCATCCATCCAGATCTGGTGATAACCTGCAAAGTAATCTACAAAGGATTGGAGTTCATGAATAGTGCAGTTGTCGATCAAGATATGTATATTTGGCAGTGGAAAATCATCCTTGGGACTTGCTCTGTTTAAATCCCGATAGTCAACACATACCCTGACTTTCCCATCTTTTTTCGGAACTGGTACAATGTTGGCTAGCCAAGTTGGGTCTCAACTACCCTGAGGACTTTAGCTTTGATTTACTTAGTGACTTCTTCCTTAATTTTCAAACTCATGTCTGGTTTGAACCTTCTGAGCTTCTACTTTACTGGCGGACACATTGGATTGGTAGGCAACTTGTGAGCCACTATGGATGTGCTCAGATCGGTCATTTCATCATATGACCATGCAAGGATATCCTCATATTCCTTCAATAAACGAATGTACTCTTCCTTCTCTGACGATGATAAGTGAATGCTTACGTGAGTCTCCTTGACGGTTTCGGCATCTCCCAAATTTATTGCTTCGGTCTCATCCAGGTTGGACTTAGGTTTGTTCTCAAAGTTCTCAACCTCCCTGACAACTTCCTTATGTATTTCATCCTCTTCTTCTATGTCATATCCTTATGTTTCGTTGTCTCATTACATGTCACAGTCATCGATTCATCAGAGTAATAATAACGTTATAGAAAGAAAAAATGTGAAAGATAATAATGAATAATAAATAGCAATGCATTGATTAAATTTTGAAAATATCCAAAACAAGTACAGCTCGATGAATCGAGCAATTATTTTGAAAAAAAAAGCATCTTTAAAACAAAATTAATGAAATCATTTGAAATGCCTAGCATGGCTATAGAAATAAATTAGGCTAGATGCCAAGCTACCCAGGGACTCGGCGGGCTCGGGATGGTGTGGCAGTCCAATTCCTGAGAACAGCTCCCTTCTCAATAGTCTGAATGGTGAGGCTGTCTTCCTCCTCCTCCTCAATTATCGCATTGCAATCCATATTCTCGTCATCTAGGAACAAATTCCTCAGCCCAGCTAAAGCTCCTGATGAAAAGTCTGACCTAGATCTGGCTCGGGTTGCTTGAGAGGGTAATAGGGACCATGCCATGGTGGTGACCAGTCATTATACTCTTGCTAGGTGTATGGGTATCCCATCCCGAAAGTTATGTCGTGACGTTTCAACCGTATCGGCTTGGTAATGCCCTAGAGTTTCTTCCCAAGCCCTTTGCCAGATTCATACCCAGACCATGCTAGTATGCTTTCTATTTGGCTACCCCACCATTTGTCTTTCTCAACTATATTGACATGTTCAATGTGGTGATAAGTTTCCCCTCCTAGCCTTCTTCTATTCTCGATAACCAGGATGGTTTGACTGGTGTAAATGGGGTTACTTCTATCTCTGTGAATGATCACCTCTTGATGGTTCCATTCGAACTTCACAACCTGGTGTAGTGTGGAAGCCACAGCCCTGGCGGCATGTATCTAAGGTCGACCCAACATAAGATTTTATGTAGCTGATATGTCAAGCACCTGGAATTCGACATCGAACCAAGTCAGCCCCATTTGCAGGAAAAGGTTAATTTCCCCAATCGTGTCCCTTTGAGACCCATCAAAGGCTTTCACATTCATACTTCCTGCCTGCATCTCGTGGAAATCTTTGCCCAATCTTTTCAGAGTAGTCAACAGACAAATGTTGAGGCTTGAACCTCCATCTATTAGGACCCTAGCAATGAATTTGTCTTCAAACTGCGGCGTGATATGCAATGCCCGGTTGTGACTTAATCCTTCAGGTGGTAATTCATCCTCGTGGAAGGTAATCTTATGACTTTCCAGCACTTGCCCTACCATGTTGGCCATTTCTCCGCAGGTGATATTGTTGGGCACATAAGCTTCATTCAAACCTTCATCAAAGCATTCTTGTGCGCCTCTGAATTTTGCAATAGTGATAGGATGGAGATCTGGGTAGGGGTTTTGTTCAAATGATCGATGACGGAATATTCCCTTTCTTGTACTTTCCTCCAAAGATCATCTGGTCCAATTTCAATGATAGGTTTCTTAGAAACAGCCTCCTTACTTGATCCTCCCAAATGTTCGATTGTATAGATCCTTCCAGTTCTAGTCATTCCCTGTGCGGCACCAGATTCTTCCATCTTTTCCTTTACCTTTCGCCTAGCTTTGGCAAATAAATCCCAAGGTATGGCGTTGGAGTTGAAATGAGGTATGGTTGCTACTATCACTATGAAAGGTGTGGCCACTTCTACCTCAAATGGAATAGGTGTGGCTGCAGGTGGAGCTACCTCTACCTCAAATGGAACTAATGTGGTTGCCTCAACCTCGGCTGACGGCTGCACTACAATAGGAGTGAGTGTGACTGCGGGTTTAAAGTCATTGTCTTCTCAAATAAGCCCGATTAACCCCTCAAGATCCCATTCTTCATTCGTCTTTATCACATGTACCCCATCACCCCTATGATCTAGGATAGGATTGTCGCGTACGTTGGGCGCAGCTTTCTTTGCTTGTATGAACTTGTTATGATTCAATATTTGGATTTTATCTTTCAATGTTCGGCATTCGTCAATGGTGTGCCCCTTCATAATGGAATGATATGCACAGGTTTTGTTTGGGTTGACCCATTGAGATGAGTTCTCCATTGTCATAGCAGGAATATGGGTGACATAACCAACGGCCTTCAACCTTTTGTACAGCTGGTCGATGGGTTCAGCAATAGTGGTGTATTGTCTGGGTAGTTTGCGATCAAAGTTAGGTCAGGGTTTCTGGTAATTTGGACGAGTTGGAGGTGAATGATAGTAGGTTGGCTAGGTGTTATAAGTGTGA
This sequence comes from Nicotiana sylvestris, assembly GCF_000393655.2. NCBI lineage: Eukaryota > Viridiplantae > Streptophyta > Magnoliopsida > Solanales > Solanaceae > Nicotiana > Nicotiana sylvestris. Next base: position 101,670,386 of record NC_091064.1, read on the forward strand.
TAGGTGGTGGCGGGTTGAGAGTATCTAGAAGATTAGGGTTGGTATATGGGTGGAGGTGTTTGGTATGTGGGTGGAGGTGTTTGATATATGAGTGGAGATTTTGGGCCTTGGGCCACCATTACTGCCCCACTTCTTTCTTCTTTGATATGCCCCCCAATTGCAATGCTTTGTTCGTGGCCTGTAGTGCTTCAAAATTTGTCACTATCTCGTTTTTGATACCCTCTCCAATCCTTTCCCCGAGTTTGATGATATCGGAGAACTTGTGATTCTCAATGACCATTAGCCTTTCATAATTTTGTGGGTCCTATTCCCTGACAAAGAACTTGTTCATTTGTTCTTCTTCTAATACTGGTCTAACCTTGGCTGCTTCCGACCTCCACCGCGTAGCATACTCGCGAAAAGTCTCAGTTGGCTTCTTCTTTAAGTTCTGGATGTAGAAGACATCTGGTGCATTCTCCATATTGAACCGAATCCGGTCCATAAATTTTGATGCCATGCTTACCCAATTGGCCCACTTCTTAGGGTTCTGGCTTATGTACCAGGACAGGGCATCTCCGGTAAGACTTCCCATGAAGAGCTTCATACGGATCCTTTCATCTTTTCTGACCCCCATGAGCTTGTCACAGTAAGTTCTCAAATGAACCTTGGGATCACTTATTCCGTCAAACATTTCAAACTTGGGAGGTTTGTAACCCTCCGACAGTTCCACATCTGGTTGTATGCACAAATCCTCATAATTCAGACCGTCTATCCCTTTACCTCCTTCGACACCCTGAAATCGACTTGTCAATTTCTTGAGTTCCTCGGCCATGTTCTTGATGAGTAGGTCCTTTTCAGCGGATTCTGGTGTATATGAGATTGGTTGAGTAGAGCGAGCTACGGTTTCTATGTATATAGGGTTGTTTTGGTGAGCGCCAGGGATTTGGGTGTAGTGGTGGTCGTTGGTTGAGTTTTAAGGATCGGGAATAGGTTGCAGTGTGTTCTGAGGAGTGTGATAGGTAGTGGTTTGTGGGTACTGGGTTGGCTAATGATGGTGTTGTGGAGGAGTTGGTATATGTAAAGGATTGGGATTTTGAGGTGGAGATGCATATCGATAGGGTGCGGGAGGATTTTGTGGATGCTGGTTTGCCAATTTTTGGGGAGATGCTGGGTTTTTGGTATTTTGTTGGTTGATGTCGGGGACATTCAGGGTAAGGGAGAGGTTTACTAAGTTGCGGACCTGCTCAAGTTCTCCCCGTAACTCTAGTATCTTTTGTTTCAATTGTAAAACCAAGTCATTTGGTGCTGGAGTACTCCGACCGTCTGAAGTTTCCGTATTCTTAGTGTTTTCCTTTTGAATACCACTTAAGTCATCCATCTTAGCTTTTCCTCTGCATTTTATATTACTTGGAGGAGGAGGAGGTGGAGGTACTCTAGATCTGGTGTGATATGCTGATGATGCCAGTATATGCGAACCAACCTTTGGGGATGGGAATAATAAAGAATAAAGAAAAACAAAAGGTAAACAAGTCGGTAAGGCTTCTGATAAGTTTGCGGTATTTAAACACATATTGCGGGAATGTAAATTCGCCTCCTAATTTGGGAGCCTCATTGTGACCGAGGTAGGCTTAGCGACAAATAGATTTGGAGAAATCCAGTGCCAAGAATTGCCTCATTTCATTAATGTAAAGATAGACGACCCATATGACAGTAAATAAGATAAATCACTAATGGTGCTTGGCCTTATTACATTTGAAAAGCAAGTAAACCTAATCTACTTGGTCCCAGAAGGACCCTCTCCAGGCTGGATGCTCTTGTCGATCAGCTCCCCCAATTCGCACAGGTTCAGCAGAAAGAATGCCCTTGCTAAATGTCCTCATTTGTTTCCCTCAGCGTTCTGGCAATTGGTAACTCTCTTCCTCATTTTCCCTTCCAATTCTATCAGACTGTACTCCAGACACTCTAGCCTTTCGCTGGATTTAACAGCCCTCTCTTACCATTCATTGATCATTTCCATATCGGCCTTATGTTGCTCCATATGCTCGGCTTCAAACTTGCGAACTTTTTTGCGCAATTTGTTATACTTCACCTGTGCTTCGGCAACTTCGTCTATGACCATGTTTCCTGGACCAACCCTTGGCTCGAATATTCATGATATGTCATCCTCTAACCAGGACGGGTAAAAGTACCCATGACCAGCATGATATTGATTTGGCTCGATGGTATCCTTTTCCACGATAATTTTCAAATGCCACATGTTTTGAGCTTCACATTTATATGGGACATCGTCATCCTGCAAATCTGCCCTGTAGTGACTCATCTTGGCAACTCGCGGTATGACCTGCCTCCTACATACTTGTCTCACAACCCTGAGGGGAGCATAAAGGTATATGACCCTTAACCCAATTAACACCAAATGTGGAACATCCTTAGATCTGATTGAACTCGTCGGTAGGGAACCACTCGAACATCCATTGAACCTGGTCCTCAGTCAAATTATTGAAAAACTCCACCCATCCTACAGCATCCTCTGGTTGAGCAAACCTATCTGGGATATAGGTCATTCTCTTGGGATGATGGAAGGCTATATGATCATTCCACGGCCTTCGTGGAAACTCCTGACGGTATTGACCTTTTTGGAGATGTTCTAATAGCCAAACTATTGCAACCCTCAAAGTATTTGAACCCCCTTCTGACAGTGCTCCAAGGCTCGGTACATATCCGCAATGATCATAGGGATAATGGTGTATGTCTGCCCCTCGATCTAGTCCATCAAAGTTTTGGCCACCATGGCCAACCTGGTGTGGATTATGTCCCCTTGGATCGGGAACACTAGCATACCCAAGAAACACACGATAAACACGAAGACCCTGCGGTGAATCCAACCCAAGGAGGTGATGGAGAATTCATCATCGAAAATAAAGTAAGACCTGTTGTGACCGTATCGTTCATAGAGAAAGTCGAAGGGTATGTAGGAGTTTTTCAGGCACTCCAAGTCATTATTATTCTTTAACCCCATCATCTTCAGAAACCCGTAGTGGTGCGATTTTCAGGCACCAATAAACCAGGGCTATCCCAAGGCAACGCAGCAAACCCCCTATTTCTTCCAAGAGAGGGGTCATTTTTATGTCTCCAAAGCGGAACACAGCTCTTTCTTTGTCCCAGAACATGGTGGCAGCCTCGATCAACATTCTGTTTGGCTGCAGGTCCAACAAAGAAGGAAAATTTCCTAAGACCCTTTTCACATGATTTTGGTCACTTGAAGATCCCTCCACCAATCTAGCAATAGTGATGGTATGTTACCGACCATGCCGAACCTAGGGACTTCGTGCCTCATTTCTGCAAAACAAATATGGTTAGGCCCTTTCCCCCTCCAGGTTCGTCTATTTATACAATAATGATTAACATATTGGCACGTATTTCTCCAAAATTAATGCACACAATCGTGGTTGCGTCCGTTGGGATTATGAAAAACCCGATGGACTTTGGACGAGGCTTGTCTTAAAGGGTTATTATGTGGATAATATATTAAACCGACTAAGTTTGACCATGATGCATGTATAATTAATCAGAGTAAGGTTTCTATAGAGGTCTAGACCGGTACCCTCAAGCAGACAACTTGAGGGGGAAAGGCACGAAACTGTTGACTGCACCGTTGATCGACTAGTTTTACCACAAATACGCCTTTCTAAATTTAAAGGGTGATATAGAGTAAGAGCGCAAACACTCATCAAGTGTTTCTATAGGATTGATTATGCATGAGTGGAATATGATGTTGAGCATGATTTATGCAACAATAAATAGGATGTTGTCACGTATTTGCACGTTAAAAACGATAAATGCAGTATTTAAATGATTAAAAGACAGTTAAGAAAGAAAACAAGGAGACAAGTCAGTTTCAAAAAATAAAGAAAATCATAAATGCTTGAGAAATAGACAATTAAATCCAAATAAGGGGGAAGGGGAAAGGTGCACATCTATTAATAGAATAAAGCATGCTTAAGACTAATTCAGTAAAACAAGTTCGTTATGGTAAGAGTCTAAAATATCCCCAGCAGAGTCGTCATGTTGTCGCGCCCCATTTTTCTCCGCGGAGTCCGGGTATCGACATTTCTTGGGAACAACTCATTTTCTTTTAGGAATTGCGTATGGAATTTGAAGAGTCACCACCAATGGATTTAAGGTACGTTAGGGTACCTAAAGCAAATAACTCATAAAATCAGTTTGTATTACTAGAGATTGGGTAAGGGATCGAAATAACCTTGAGGGGAAGGTGTCATGTACCCCTCGAGGTCTACAACGGTGGGTCCCATCCAAACTCGAATTAGGTGAATTAGTCTTAAGAAAATAAAGTAATTCAGACAAACGGACATTTTGTTTAAAAACAAGGGATAAAGGGGATCCTAGGTTTTTTAGCCTATAGGATTACTTCTTTGCAATGCTTGGTAATCGTCCCCAAGTTGGACTGCTACACATAGCATTAGCGCACAGGTCATCATATCCTTTATTACCTAACTGCCCTCCCCTTAGTAGTTATATAAGTAATTCTAATTAAACGTACTTTATGCATGCATTACTCGTCCCTTCCTTATGGACATGGAGGTGTTTAGGACCTCTAATTAAGGCAATTCTAGACTCTCCTAAAGTGCTTAAAAGGAGATAATCTAAGCGACAAGCAAAAACAAATAGGACATTCATATAAAGGGACAATTAAAGGCTCACTTTTACCTCCTCACACAAGCAGACAATGGCACGTCTCAAACAGCAAGATTTCAGATATTTCAAAGGATCCTAGAGCAGGATATCTAGGTGAGCATGACAAAGAGAATATATGCAGCACTGTATTAAAGCGAGGCAATAGAGACCTAATCAGTTTGTCTACTGAATTTAGGGCTTGCCGAATTTGGGCAATTCACAAATGATTAAACAAAAGCACAGTTTTACAATTTGCAAGATTTTAATTATCCTACAGGCTTGCCTAGGCGTGGTGAGATGTCCTATAACATGATAACTAGTCGTAATCAGAGTCTTAATAGGCGAACAAGCGATTTTAAACAGGTAGATTTTATTTGTTATGTCCTACAAACATGTTGTCTAAGTGCTGAACATTACAGGATTGACTTTATACGCATTTATCTTTATAAAAATGATATCTAGGTGTTGGAACTGGCTTTTTAAAACCTATTCTTATAGACATGGTAGTTACAGATTTTATATAATATGGGCATGGTATTTAGGTGAATGCAATAAAAACCTAAAGCATGGTTTCTAATGCACATAAGACAATGAACGTGATTATTAGGCAGGATTAGTAGCAACTTAGTGACAGGATTTCTAAGTGGACATGATTATGCAGAACTTTTAGAAAGCAAAAGTTTCAGAAACAAATGATGCACCTATAAACATATTCGCTAGTGCACAAAACAACCTATAAGCATGGTTTTCAATGCAAGTAGACAAGCGTCATAATCCTAAGAGCATGATTTCTAATGCAGGCGAATAGTCATAATAATCCTAAGAGCATGATTTCTAACTGATTTACCCACAAAAATATATAAAAATTCCTTTCTTTTACTAATATCCCCAATATTTGTTTACAAGAATTATTATTACATACCATAAACGAATTACAGAAATAAATAATACCATACTATAGGGAGCCTGGATAGGCCCAAAGTAAACCTGGGAAAAAACCAGGCCTTCAAACAGTCCAAAGTACCATATCTCATAGTGTCCAAGAGAGGGTATCCTGGTGTGTCAAAGTTCCCAAGGGCCTTAGGGACCCCGGACAATGCTCACACCAAGATCCTTTTAAAGAGAAGTAGTTTTTGTGCAGTGTGGAAGGCCAACCCCACTGTGCCAGAGTTCGGAGGAATCTCATGGATTCTTAGGTTGTGCACACACTGGAGGGGCAGAATCCTAAGGACTCTAAGAGTAGGAGTGAGAGTGCTTGACAGAGTAGGAATAACTTTAGGAAAACAGTATGGAAGTAAAACAGTTTAGGAGGGAGAATAGTTTGAAAGTGAAAACATTTAGGAGTGAAAATAGTTTAGAGGTGAAAACATTAGGAGTAAAAATAGTTTAGAAACATTCTAAGAAAAGGTTGAGCCAACCAAAACACATATAACAAAGTCACCAAGTTTCAAACCCAAGATTCACATTACCCAACTTTAATTTAGTTTATTAGTTAACCCTAGGTGGGCGTATATCATGCTGAGAATAGACAATAACACAGAGAGGGAGCAGGGGTTGGGAGCACAGAATTCTTAATCTGGAGCACATAGAAATAGGGTGAATGCAGTCATGCTAGTTAACAGGACATAGAGCAGGCAGGGATACATAACAATTCACTAGGACATACTAATTTAGGGTCTAAACAGGAATCACTCAAGTCTAATAGTCAAACTTAGAGATAGGGTAAGCATACTAACTTAATGCAAGAGACAAGAAAGCACAGGATTTAAGCACTGTAATAAACATGTTGGTTAAACACAGTGAAACATAGGCCTAGATACATGGGTAGTCATGCTGAGTAATACAGAAAGGGCCAAGGAAAATACTAATTCAATTACACAAAGTAGCGATACTAGTTGGAGTTACAGGACAAGGAAGACAAGAGTCTCAGACACAAAGTAAACAAGTTATTTTAAGGCAATATTGGATACTCAAGCAAAAAAGACATGCTGATTAAAACAATGAACAAGAAAGAGTGAAACATAAGCATGCTGATCAAAGCAGTAAATAGGAAAGAATATAGAATTACGTACATAGGCAATTAGACTAGTGCAGAAGAGACATGGACATTTACAGGAATAGAGCAACAGAGAATCATATAGGTTCAACTTCATAATGACATTAGAGATAGAAACATACCAGTTAAGGGGAGCAAATAAGAGATGAAAGGTATGTAGGATTCAGTAGTCTAGCCTTGGCTTTCAGCCGGCTAGACAAGCAATAAGCACAAGTAGCGGAGAGATAAGAGCAAAGTATGTGTGAGTGTGAGTTTTTGGTGAACTATTGTTCGTGTATTGAAGAGGCAGAGTGAGAGTGTATATATAGCACTTAGGGAGTAAAACAAATAAGATAAAGGAAATTACAGTTCAATCAATTAGAATCAATCAGCCAATTATAGAATCAATTCCAATAGAGAAATCCAGAAAAGACCCCTTTAATTGGGGAGAGTCAGTTAACGGTCAAAATTGGGGTTTAACTAAGGTAAGAAATTAATATCATACCATATAGGGAGTCAGTCAAATCCCAAATTGTACTGATAATTAATTAAGGCAAGTATAATTAATCAAGGTCACAAATACGGAAACAAGTAAAAATCCCGGCGAATACTGATTTTAACGGGACAATTATTTGAATCCCTAATAGTAATCAATCAGTAAAAATCTCAAAGAATACTAAATTTAACAAGAAAGATTGTTCAAATCCCTAAATAGAATCTATCAATATGACTGATTCACAGAAATAAACATAATAACGGGAAAAATCTGTAGAAATTAGTGTCACAAACAGAAACATTTGGGGGTTTAAGCATAGACACGAGAATCAGTCAAGATAGTGAAGAACAATTAGTTTAAACATTGAAAAGTTAGAAAAAAAACCTTTGAAGAAAAGTCTGGGACGAATCCTAATTCCAGAAAGAGTGAAATAAATCGAAGCAGTTGACTAAAACAAAGATTTTCAAGAGAAAACACCCGATAATACTCAAATCATTTCAGATCTACAAATGACTGAACAGATTCGAATAATAGTAAAACTAGGGTTTTCAAAAATAGTAGAGGTAAAAGGAAATTGGTCAAAAACTATAGATTCGCACTAAAAAAAGGGGAAACCCATACTCATAAACGAGAAAGGCCACAAACAGGCCTATAGACAAATTTTGACTAGAACCAGGTTGAATCTCCATGAGATTCTCTCAAGGATCTATGTAATCAAACAGTCAGGAGGTATAGAAGGCTGGTAGTGGTCGGAGAATACACGAAAACTCCATAGATGGGAGCTTTTCGCCAGTGACGGTGATTAGGGTTTAGGTTGGGTTGAGAGAGAATTGGAGAGGCTAGGGAAACCAATGACAGCGGAAATGAAAGAGTGAAGGGGGGTTAGGGTTGGCTATTGAATTAAAATAGTAAGTATTATTGTGGACCGTTGATCTAAAAGATCAACGGCCACGATTAAATGGGGTTATTGGGTCGGCCAGGTATAGATTGGTCCTGGGGTTGAAATTGGGCTGGTATATTAAGGGGTTTGGGGTAGTTTAATGGGTTAGGTCCGAAAATAAAAGGAATAAAGGGGCTCTTTGTTAAATACCCAATTAATTGATAAAATAATTTTTAAAAATAATTAACAGATTATAAAAAATGCTTTTCATGCCTAGAAATGTTTTATAATAATTACTTAGTATTTTAAAAAATACAAAAAGCTATTTTCGGGTAAAATAATGTAATAATGTATATATGGGCCTACTAATTTTTTAATATGTGGAATTCGCACTTGTATTCATTAATTCTGGGTCTGTAATAATTTTGTAATTGAATAGATGGGGAGATTAGTAAAAGGGGTAGGGTATTTTAATTCTCGCAGAAATGGGTAGAATGCATGCCTATAGGACCTATGTACTCTACTTGTTGTTTTGGCTCTCATGCGTTGCACACTAGTAAAAACCATGCCTATAGGAAGCACACACTCACTCAACCTGTTTACTATCAAAGTATGAGTTTAAGTACTTTATTTGTTCCCCATGCTACTGCTATGTGTTACTAGACAGTATGTCTATAGGAAACAAATGTCAATAAATGTTCATTAAATTTGTGCAACCGTAGTATATTTCCTAGATAACATGCCTATAGGATTACACTAACTTATATTCTGCTAGATACCATGCACATAGGGCTCTAATTGATTAACTAATCAACTGTTTCCGTTGTCTTATTAAGTTGCTCACTTAGATAGCACGCCTATAGGAATAAGCGATATATCTACCAAGTATTGGAACCTAGCTATAAAACAGTGCTAATTGCTTATGAAGAATGCCAACAGGATCAACGAGAATAATTCTGAGTTTTTCCAATGGCTTTCATTGTCGCATCGCATAAATCACTTAGAGATCATGTCTATAGGTCTTAATAACTTATAATCTGAATAGAAATATTGCCATGAGGCTTTTCTTCAACTATGTAGTCATTTAGAAGCCATGTCTATAGGTTTAAAATGACATCTTGAACCTAAAATCGCCTACATAATGTAAAAATCTGCCTACTTGCATTTGTTGCTTATATGTGGAGGCTAAGTTGAGCCATTTATTGTTTTATGTGTAGTCCTACATGTTTTGAATGTCGCTTACTTTTTATTATTTTTTAGCAACCTAAGTAAAGTCTAAAACCACCCAAATAGTAGGTCCAAAGCCTACTGGACCATAGGCATGGGACGAGTAGTGCACACATAGGACGCGACCTATAATTGAATTAGAACGCTTTAGGTAAACAACTTCAACATAGTAATCGGGTAGTAGGAGATGATAGTCTATGTCCACTGAATAATATGAGAAACTCCTATCTAAAGGGAGTTGCGAAGTATTATTTATGTTTCACGGGGTGATCCTTTAGGCTAAAAAACTTAGGACCCCCCTCTCTTTTATACACATCGTCATCTAATATAGACCGTTATAGTTGTATCCTTGTAGTCCTTAAGATTTGTACCAATTCTCATTGTGTTATAATGAAACTCTTTGACCTTCTATTCTCTTTGTTTATTCATCTCGCCTAATTATAATCCACATAGTCTTAAGTTCCGCCGGGACCCACAGTTATTGACCTCAAAAAGTGCCTAACACCTTCTCTTTGAGGTAATTTGATCCCTTACCCAAATTTTGGTGGTGTTGACTGGTCAAACAGAGTTATCTGCATAATAGGTGCCCTAATGCACCTTAAAAACCGTTAGGTGGTGACTCTTCTTTTAACACTCTATCTACCATTTAAAAGAGCTATCACATGTCGAAACCCGATTTTGCGAGAAAAAAGGGGCGCGACACTACATGCCTTAATTTGCTATATGTTCTCCATGAATTTGTGTCTTTATTTATTGACTGCATTTACTTGCTTTATGTTTTGTATATTCTTAGATAGTCACTTTTATCTATTTTTACGTCTTTATTTGTTTAATTCCCATATTGCATTTCATTATGAAATATACCGTAGTTGGTTGTAGTTTTTGTACATACATGTTGTATTATTTGGGAATGGATTGCATGCTGCAATGGATGATAATAATATTATTTGGGATCGGGTTGCACGTCGCAACAGATATTGGTATTACTGTTTGGTATCGGGTTGTATGTCGTAATGGACATTGGTATTATTGTTTGGGATCAGGTTGTAAATTGCATTGGATATTGGTATTATTGTTTGGGATCGGGTTGCATGCCGCAATGGTATTTGTATATATATTTGTAGATCGGGTTATGCGCCGCGACAGAGAAGACATATTGAATGTTCTTAACCGTTGGTTCCGTATCAGTGTTGTATTGAGAAATTGAGCATAAATGTTATTCTTGGGCCTACTGTTGTGTACTTATTGATTCGATTTTTATGTCAACTGTTGTTTCCTCTATTCATGCTATTGTTTTTTTTTTGCTTACACCCGTACAGGATTATAGTGAGTGCTTTGTTATAGCCTCATTACTACTTCATCGAGGTTAGGCTCGGTGAAATAGGAATAAAGCAATAAACTCATATAAACGGACTAGAAGGTCATCTACTAGAGAGCCCAGAATAACAAAGTCTCAAGTCTCATATCACGACTTCCCGATGCACCAGGCTACCTGAAGAGATGACTGAATCAACCTAGGAGGATGGCCTCTACAAAAATAAACCTTGCCTCCAAATAAGGCACCACTGAAACCACCAAAATGATGAAGCCTATTCTCAAACATCGTCTTTTTACCCTGACTACGAATTATCTCGATCCATCTAGCAATCTCTATGGTCATCTGAAAATAAATATCATTGTTTGTCTACTTGTCCATATATAGTTTGATACCGAAAGTAAGACCATCAATAAATTGTGAGGTCCTGTTAAAAAATTCCTAATGATTTAAGATTTTAAAGTGTGACAGCTGTATTCGTAAATAACGTATTCGAGTATTAAACGAGACCTATGGGATAGAACCAAATCATTTTGAAAATTAAATATATCTATATGGTGTGTTGGAACATACTAAGGAGTTTTGTGAATGGAAAGACTTTGTGTGAGACAAGTTAGATATATTAAAAGGAAAGGATGTCTCAAATCGCACAAGATCCGACTTCAAATAAATGCCACTCCTATAATATAAAGACTTATGTGGTGTAAAACCTATCAAATGAAAGTTCTTTGATTCTAGTTTCTAACGCTTGAAACCATTCGTCATTTGGAAATTCCTATAAGAAGTTATGACCAAATTACAAAAGGCTAGCAGAGGAGTGTCCTGCGGATGCGAAGCATCTAGGGCCGCATCCGAAAGGAGGGGCTGGCAGTAAAGTGTTGCCATATCATCCGAGTCCGCATCCGAGCTTCGAAGAGGAGTGAACTGGGGATGTGAAACATCCGGGGCTGCGTCCGAAATCTGGGCCTATGAACACAATTTCGGGGCACATTTTCCCCACTTCATTTGGACAAATCTTGGAGTTCTTCTTCATTCGCTCAAGACCACCAAATCCTACCTTCTTCAAGGTAAGCAATCCCCATTATCTTTGTGTGAATCTCCATCATTTATACACTATTATTGATGAAATCTACACATAAAATACATAGATCTTCAAGAAATTCCTTCAAGAACTCAAAGGAGGGTTTTTGCAAGATTTCTTCCAAAAGGTAATCCTACACCCTTAGACTTACATGTATGGATATGTTATGGGAATATATGTATGAATTAAGTATTGTAACTTATGGTATGGTGATTGGAAGCCATAAGTTCCCAATTTAAATACATAACCATTGTAGAGATCGAAAGGTGATTATTTGATAGAATTTTGTTGGTTGGGTGTGGATGGATGATCATGCATGTGATGTTGGAAGTTATAAAATATTTAAGGATGATGGGGGGAACAAATTGTTTGTAAATGATGGTAGTTGGATGAACTAATTCTATGGCTATGAAATGTAGAGATTTATGCCTACTATGTGTTTGATAAAGTGTCTAAATGGTCTAAACTATGGAATTTGTTACTAATGATGGTTCTATTAGATTTTGTATTGTATATTGAAGTTGCTTAGTGTAGTAGATCGTTGTAGTATCATTAAGGGATGAATTTCAGGTATGTTGGCTAAACCCCTTCTTCTTAGAATTGAATCCCCCTTTGTTCATATAATTGGTATAAGTCCCAAATTGATCATTATAGAATTGGCTATTCCGAATGTGCTTTGTTGAAGGATATATGTTCAATATATATTATAAATGCTTTATCATGTCATCTTATCATTTGAGTACGTGTCGAAAATATGGAATATGTGTTAAAAATGTTAAGACTTCAAGTCAAGATCAAATAAAGGTTGTTTTGCCAAATTGTATGAAAAGCCTCTATGTGCCTAAGATTCCTAAATTGCTCATACGTGTATTTAATGTCTTGAATGGAAAGCTTACTGTTGTAAATAATGATAATGATGTTTGAATGTGGAAAGGGGAACTTGAATTATGAAATACGGGCAAGTGCCAAGAATGACTTTATAATTGTGGCCACTAGTGCCAATGAATTGGAAAGATGTGAAAGAAGTATGAAGGTAGATGATTGATTGAAAAAGGTAATGTCTCGAGTGAGACGGCCTAGCCGATCGGGTCGTGATCGGACGTTATGATGCACACATGGTGGTAACTGTGCTGAAAACTATAATTGAAATTGTGGTTATGGTTGATGTCTTAAATGAGATGACCTAGCCGATTGGGTCATGATCGGACCTCGTGTAAGAATACAATGGTATTGTGAATGATGGTATATCGGCGCTAAAGATCTCCCAACCTAATATTATAGAAATTTACTTGAAAACTTATGTGATTCTTAACTTGATGTTTTGGTATTGTTGAGGCTTCTATTGATTTCATGATTGTTCCTTCGTGTATTATCATTCATTCTATTGAGATGGTGTTTAGTTAAACATACTAGTACTATTCTACGGTGCTAACGTCCCTTTTGTCGGGGACGTTGCATCTTTAAATGGATGCAGGTGGTTCCATAGCATGCAGTGTCGATCAGTGATAGTGGTATATCCTCTTCCTAGCAGACTTGTGATCCCCACTTCATCCTAGGGTCATGTATTGTATCTTTTGTTCATATTATTATCATGTTTTGAGGTATAGCCGAAGCCTTATTGACGGCGCTATCATAACACTCTTTTGCATTTTTTAGAGGCTCCGTAGACACAGTGTGGGTTGTACATGGGTGCTAGAAAAGTCAAACAAGTTATGTTGTGTTTTGATCACTTGTTCCATTCAAAGCATAAGAATGTTGGTATTTTGAGACTTTATAATGATGTAACTAATGAAATGATTTAGTATTGTATACGTGATCTCCCTACTGTCTAATTAATGAAATTATGTCTTCTCTTGATCATGGGTAAGCTGGGTAGAAAGTATCTAATAGGCTTTCTTGACCGGGTTCACTCAGCTGAGCGTCGGTCGCGCTTCCTGAGTTTGGGGCATGACAAACTTGGTATCAGAGCCTAAGGTTTTAAAGTGTCCTAGGATGTCTTGGAGTCATGTCTAGTAGAGCCCTTCTTATCGGTGTGTGGGTTGACCACATCTATAATTATGGGGTTATTTGGATATTTAGGAATAATACCCTTCTTTGGTGTTGTACATCGTGCGATAGAGCTGAATATGAGACTAATCACCCCTAACTCATGCATTGCTCTAATTTTAAGTACATGGCACCTAGGAAGAAGGCAAGAACTGGCCAAAGAGCCAATGATTCCCCAGGAGTGGCAGTTGATTCTTTACTTAATGATGTTGGTGAGTACCCCGAGGGGTGAGGATATTCCCCTAACTACTACACAGCCTGATTCCGCTACAACTGACCAAACTGCACCAGTTCCTGCATCAACTAAGGGTGCAACTATCCCTCCAACTTATATTTCGGTCCTACCTCCAGCCCCAGCTTCTAGTCCTAGTGTTTCTGATGGGGATGTTAGGGGAGCCATACAGATGTTGCATCAAATAGTGGCTTCCCAGGCCCAGAGATCAAATGTTTCACCTATTTCTTCTAGCCAGCAAGGGGATTCTACTAGTTCCACAGTAAGCAGGTTCCTTCAGTTAGATCCTCCAGTATTCACAGGTACTAATCTCGAGGAGGACCCCCGGGATTTCATTGATGAGATGCACAAGACTCTCCGAGTTATGCATGCTACTGAGATAGAGAGAGTGGAGTTGTCCACATACCACCTGAAAGGGGTGGCCTATTCTTGGTTTGAGCTGTGGGAGGACTCCCGTGAGAAAGGTATCCCTCTAGCGAGGTGGAGTGAGTTTCCTGACGCCTGCATGAATCATTTCTTGCCTGTCGAGACAAAGTCAGCACGTGCCGCTGAGTTTGAGAACCTAAAGCAAGGTAGAAAGCGTCTGTGGGAGTACCACATGGAGTTCGTGCTCCTGTCCAAGTATGTTATTCACATGTTTCCCACTATGGAGGCTAGAGTGTGTCGGTTCCTGCAGGGCCTTAGCCACTTGGTTATCAATGAGGCTGCTATAACCGCCTTGAATTCTAACATGAACTATGAGATGATGGTGACATTTGCTCAGGCTACAGAGAACTGTATGTTGAAGAACATAATGGAGCGAGATGGGAGCAGAAAGGCCCAGTCCGCGGGCAACCTTGGAGAGTCATTTGGTGGTGGTAGGTCAACATCCAAGGGAGGGTCATCAGAGCCATCCTAGTCTTTTGCTCAGTCTTCAGCCAGTGCATCGCCATCAGGGCCCAATTAGCAGCAGTGGAGTCGTTTTAGGCTTAGCCAGGGCAACAGGAGACCCCATGTAAAGCCCCAGAAAATTTTGCTAAGTAATTTAAGATTTCGTGGTGCCAAGGTAGGCTAATTATTTTATTTTGTGTGCAAGTGAGGATTCATGATATAATGGATATCAATTGGATATGTTAATAAGCGTATAAGCCATATTATAAGTGATTTGGGATCTAAGGAGAGGCCTAAGTCTAAGCCAAGTTGGAAAATTTCATAATGGACTAAAGTCGTGAATGAGTAAGCACAAGACCTCACTTTGGACAATCATATCTCTATTTATATAAGGTTTTGTGTGATACCCAACCTATCAAATTAAATATCTTTGAGTCTATTTTCCGACGCATCAAACTGTTTGTCATTTGGAGGTGTATACAGAAAGTTACGACCATTTTACTGGACATGTGTCATATGCGCGCCCAGGTGCGTGGCGGAAGCGCGGTCGCACATATTGAGAAGTATTCTGCCTCGTGAGTGCAGCCTTAGCGTGGTTTTAGTGCCGGTGCGCTAGTAGAAGACCTCTAAATACCCCTAAGGACGGGAAATGAGAGGATTTAAGTCATTTTTCAAGACTAGGGCATCCTCTCCATCCCTAATCCGGCCAAGGCATCCAATTCCACACCTAAGGTGAGTTTTTAAGTGTGTTTTCATGGTGATTTCACTTCTCAATCATTAGTTAAAACATGGTTTTGATTGGATTTCATAGGATTTCTCCAAAATCCCAAGAACATCCCAAAAGTTGTATTTCAAGATTTGGTCTACAAGAGGTAATCTTTTTCCCTTAGACTTACATATATGGAGTTATTATGGAAATATGAGTATGAATTAAGTATTGTAACCCATGGGATGGTGATTGGAAGCCATAAGTGCCTAACCTAGGTTGTGTTGGTGTTGTAGAGATTGTGAAATGGGTTAATTAAGGAGGTTGATGGTTGGGTGTGAATGGATGGTCATACATATGTTGTTGGAAGTTATAAATTGGTTAGGAACGATGGTGGAACAAATTGTTGGTTAATAGTGATAGTTGGATGAACTAATACTACGGTTATGAGATGTAAAGATCTATACCTACAAGGTGTTTGATAATATGCCTAAATAGCATAAGTTATGGAATTTATTCCTAATATTGGCCCTATTGAATGTTGTATTATAGATTGAAGTTGCTTAAGTGTATTGGATCATTGTAGTATCATTAAGGGGCGAATTTCAGGTATGTATGGCTAAAACCCCGTTTTTTAGAAATTGAGCTCCACTGGTGTTTGTGTAAATACTGTAAGATCAAAGTTGAATTGTTGTGTTGATTGTTGTTACACATGAATTTGGGGTTGCAACCTTATATGCGTTGAAGATGTGTCTCAATATGATAAATATGTTATTCCTGATAACTTGAAAGGGTGCAAGGAATATGAATCGTGTACTGAAATGCTTAGACCTTAAATTGAGATTGAAACTGCATATGTTGTGTCCTCTATGTGAAGTCCCATCTATACTTACAATTTTATTTGCTCTTGTGTGCACATATTATCCTAAACTACAAATCTAACATTGAAATTGGGAATGATGTGAAATGTGGCCTAGTGCCAAATATATGACGTGATAGTTGTGGCCCCAAGTGCCTATAAAATGACATATGTGAAACAAAGATTGAATTGAGATGATTGATAGAAAAGGGAAACGCCTTGGTAAGGCGGCCTAGCCGATCGGGCCGAGATCGGACGCCATGCCGTACAGATGGTGGTATTGTGTTGATATTGAATCCCGGATAAAAAGGGAAAATGCAATTGTGATTGAAGAGTATGTCTCAAGTGAGGCAACCTAGCCGATCGGGTCGAGATCGGACTCCACTCAAGCTAGCGGTGGTATTGTGAACAATGTTGAACAATATGAAATGCCCCAAACTAAAGGCTATGGAAATAAATGTGAGAATTGTATGATTATTTTACCTTAATAATGTTGTGATCGTTTGAAGCTTTTGAGTTATACTTGTGATTTCCTTATGTTTGGTATGAAAGTTCTTTCTAACTAGATGGTGTTTAGTTATACATACTAGTACTATTCCATGGTACTAACGTCCCTTTTGCCGGGGGCGCTACATTTTTTTAAATGAATGTAGGTGGATCCATTGCGGATAGTGTCGATCGTGCGTAGTGGAGTACCTTCTTCTCAAAGTCTTGGTGAGCCCATTTCTCCTTCAAGGGGTTATATTGTACATCTTTTGTTATGGACTTCCACTTTTGAGGTATTGCCGGAGCCTTATTCTCGGCATTGTCATACTTGTATTTTGTATCTTTAGAGGCTATGTAAACATATGCGTGGGTTATGTACGGGTGTTGGATGGGTCTACGAACTATGTTGTAATTCTAACTCTCGCTTCTCTAAAGGGAAATTATATGGAATCTTGGAACTTAACTACGGTTTAATGTTGTGATATAAAATGAACTAACAATGTTGAATGTCCTATCTTTCCTCATCTAAATAAATGAAAGCATGGTTTCCTTAGTCATATTGAGTTGGGTAGGGAGTGTTGATAAGGCTTGCTCAGTTAGGTTCACTCGATTGAGTGTCGGTCATGCCTCCCAAGGTTGGGGCATGACACCCCACCAGCAGGGTTGGTTAGGAGGGAGATTCCAGCAGCAACGGAGGCCCTCATGCCCCAGGTGTGGGAACATGCACTTGGGGATCTGTTACATGGACCTACCTATATGCTACGGGTGCATATTGAGAGGTCATATTCAGAGAGAGTATCGTTCGTTCTGCCAGGGTGGGGGCAGGGGCACAGCACAGCCATCCAGTTCTGCAACTGCTACATCCTTGGCACCCTCTCCAGCTCGAGGCACTCTAGCACCCGCAGGGAGTGGTGCAACTAGGGGTGGTGCACAGAGTTCGGGAGGATCCAGCAGTTTCTAAGCTTTGAGTGGTCGCCAGAGTGCAGAGGCTTCTCCAGATGTTGTCACAAGTATATTGACTGTCCAATCTCATGTGTATGCTCTTATTGATCATGTTTCCACCTTGTCCTATGTCACCCCTTATGTTGCTATGGAATTTGGGATAGAACCAGAACAACTTCATGAGTCGTTCTCTATATCTACTCCAGTTGGTGAGTCTATTATGGCTGCGTGGGTTTATAGAGATTGTGTTGTCAAGGTACGTGGTCGGGATACCATGGTCGATCTAATTGAATTGGGGATGGTTGATTTTGATGTAATAATGGGAATGGATTGGCTTTATTCATGTTTTGCCAAGCTTGATTGTCGAACTAGAACTATGAGGTTTGAATTTCCAAATTAGCCAGTTGTTGAATGGAAGGGGAATAATGTGGTGCCAAAAGGTAGGTTTATTTCTTACCTTAAGGCCACGAAGATTATTAAAAAGGGTATATCTATCATTTGGTTCAGGTCACGGACACCGATGATGAGGCACCTACACTTGAATTTGTGCCTGTTGTGAATGAATTTCTAGATGTCTTTCCAGATGAGCTCCTTGGGATCCCACCAGACAGGGAGATTGATTTTGGGATTGATGTGATGCTCAGCCTATATTTATTCCACCTTACATAATGATACTGGCAGAATAGGAGCTAAAGGAACAATTGAAGGATTTGTTAGAGAAGGGCTTCATTCGACCGAGTATGTCGCCTTGGGGTGCACCGGTTCTTTTTGTAAGAAAAAAGATGGGTCGCTACGGATGTGTATTGAATACCAGCAGCTCAACAAGGTCACAATTAAAAATAAGTACCCACTACCAAGGATAGATGATTTGTTTGATCAATTATCGGGTGCTAGGCATTTCTCCATAATTGACTTATGGTTCGGGTATCACCAATTGAAGATCATGGAGCAGGATATTTCGAAAATAACTTTTAGGACCTGGTATGGACACTTTGAATTTCTAGTAATGTCTTTTGGGCTAACAAATTCCCCAGGAACTTTCATGGATCTTATGAATCGAGTCTTCAAGCCTTTTCTTGACTCCTTTGTGATAGTGTTCATTGACTATATTCTTGTATATTTACAAAGTCGAGAGGACCATGCCGATCATCTCAGGGCAGCTCTACAGACTCTTTATCAGCACCAATTGTATGCGAAGTTTTCGAAATGTGAATTTTGCCTTGAATTTGTCACATTCTTGGGTCATGTCGTCTATAGAGAAAGAATTAGGGTTGATCCTCAGAAGATTGCAGTGGTGAAGAATTGGCCTAGACCTACAACTCCAACAAAGATCGAAGTTTCTTGGGTTTAGCAGGGTATTACAGGAAGTTTGTGGAGGGGTTCTCTACTCTTGCCTCTCCGTTGGCTAAATTGACGTAGAAAGTGATTAAGTTCCAATGGTCCAATGCTTGTGAAAGAAGCTTCCAGGAGTTGAAATCAAGATTGACTACGACGCTAGTGTTGACCCTACCAGAGGGTACATATGGGTTTGTGATATATTGCGATGCTTCAAGGATTGGGCTTGGGTGTGTATTGATGCAACATGGAAAGTTTATAGCTTATGCTTCTAGCCAACTTAAGAATCATGAAAAGAATTATCCAACACATGACTTAGAACTTGTGGCGGTGGTTTTCGCATTGAATATCTGGCATCATTTTTGTATGGGGTCCATGTGGATGTATTCGTGGACCATAAGAGCCTTCAATATATTTTCAAATAGAAGGAATTAAATTTGAGGCAGAGAAGATGGCTGGAGTTACTCAAAGATTACGACATTGATATTCTATATCACCCGGAAAAAGCCAATATTGTGGCGGATGCTTTTAGCCGGAAATCTGTGGGAAGTTTGGCTCACTTCGAGGCATGTCAAAGGTCGTTAGCCAAGGAAATTCACCAGTTAGCTAGTTTGGGAGTTCGTCTTGCGGACTCTAGTTAAGGAGGGGTAATTGTACAAAATAGAGCTAAAGCATCGCTTATGGTGGAGGTCAAGGAGAAGCAACACAACGATCCATTGTTGGTGCAGTTGAAGGGGGATTCATAAATATAAGACCACAGTTTTTACCCTTGGCATGGATGATGTTACACTACGGTACCAAGGGTGACTATGTGTTCCAAATGTAGATGGTCTACGGGAATGAATCATGGTTGAAGCTCACACTTCTAGGTATTCCGTGCACCCAGGTTCTACAAAGATGTATCATGATCTCAAGAAATTCTATTGGTGGAATGACATGAAGAGGAATGTGGCGGACTTTGTGGCAAAGTGTCCAAACTATTAGCAAGTGAAGGTCGAGCATCAAAGACCTGGTGGATTGGCACCGAACATAGAAATTCCAATATGGAAGTGGGAAATGATTACTGTGGACTTTATGGTAGGACTATCATGCACTCCGCACAAGTTCGACTCAATTTGGGTGATTATGGACAGACACACAAAATCAACACACTTCTTACCAGATAAATCTACTAACACAGCGGAATAGTATGCCAAGTTGTATATCAAGGAAATAGTCAGGTTGCATGGCACTCCATTTTCTATCATTTCGGATCGAGGAGCACAGTTCACAGCCAACTTTTGGAAGAAATTTCAGCAAGGTTTGTGTACTCAGGTGAATCTTAGTACAGCCTTTCATCCACAAACCGACGGGAAGGCAGAGCGGACCATTCAGGCGCTCGAGGATATGTTGCGTGCTTGTGTTCTTGACTTCAAGGATAGCTGGGATGATCATTTGCCACTCATAGAGTTTGCCGACAACAACAGTTATCATGCTAGTATTCAGATGGCTCCATTCGAGGAGTTATATGGTAGGAGATATAGATCTCCCCTTGGGTGGTTTGAGATTGGAGAAGCAGAATTAATAGGGCCAGACCTCGTACATTAGGCTATGGAGAAGGTTAAGATCATTAAGGAGCGATTGAGAACTACCCAGAGTCGTCAGAAGTCCTATTCAAATGTTCGTCATAGATATTTGGAGTTCAAAGAAGATGATTGGGTAATCTTGAAGGTTTCCCCCATGAAGGGTATAATGTTGTTTGGAAAGAAAGGGAAATTGAGTCTGAGGTATGTCGGTTCGTACAGAATCATTCAAAGGATTGGTCAGGTGGCATACAAGCTTGAGCTACCATCTGAGATGTCATTAGTGCACCTGGTATTTCATGTGTCTATGTTGAAGAAGGTAGTCGGAGATCCATCGCTTATTGTGCCAGTTGATACTATTGAGGCTAATGAAGAACTGTCATATGAAGAAATTCTAGTTTCCATTCTTGATAGGCAAGTCCGAAAGTTGAAAAATAAAGAAATTGCCTCTGTGAAGGTGTTATGGTAAAACCAACAGGTTGAAGAATCTACTTGGGAGGCCGAGGAAGAGATGAAGAAGAACTGTCCTTATTTTTTTGAATAGCTATGTAATCTTTCTATGAAACTATCGCCTATGAATTTTGTATCACTTGTACAGTTGATGTTAAAGGTGTTCCATTTTGATATATGTTGCTTGTGAGGCCATTGTCGGTGTTGTTTTGTGTTATGTTACGTCATTGGATTATATATATGTTGTTAGGATGTGTTTTTAGGGTTCTCTGGCAGGTGGATAGGCCTAGTTACAGGGGGAAATCTGCCAAAATTTTTGGAAATTTATGGAGTTACTAAAATTGGGAACTTTTGGTGTGTGGATGAAAATTTAAGTCACATTGGGTGTCTATGGCAGACTCAAACCCTCATTCGAGGACGAATAATCTTAAGAGGGGGAGAATGTAAGGTCCCATTAAAAAACTCCTAATGATTTAAGATTTTAAAGTGCGACAGCGGTATTCAGGAATAACGTATTCGAATATTAAAGGAAACTTATGGGATAGAACCACATCATTTTGAAATGAAAATATATGTTTAAGGTGTGTTGGAACATACTAAGGAGTTTTGTGAATGGCAAGACTTTGTGTGGGACAAGTTGGATACATTAAAAAGAAAGGATGTCTCAATTCGCATAAGATCTAACTTCAAACGAATGCCGCTCCCAAAATATAAAGAATTATGTGGTGTAAAACCTATCAAATGAAAGGTCTTTGAGTCTAGTTTATAACTCTTCAAACCATTCGTCATTTGGAGATTCCTATAAGAAGTTATGATCAAATTACAAAAGGCTAGCAGAGGAGTGTCCTGCGGATGCAAAGCATCCAGGGCCACATCCGAAAGGAGGGGCTGGTAGTGAAGTGCTGCCATAGCATTCGGGTCTGCATCCGAGTTTTGAAGACGTGTGAACTAGGGATGCAAAGCATTCGGGGCCGCGTCCGAAATCTGGGCCTATGAACACAATTTCGGGGTTCATTTTCCCCACTTCATTTGGAAGAATCTTGGAGTTCTTCTTCACTCACTCAAGACCACCAACTCCTACCTTCTTCAAGGTAAGAAATCCACATTATCTTAGTGTGAAATTCCATCATTTCTACACTAGTATTGATTAAATCTACACATAAAATACATAGATCTTGAAGAAATTCCTTCAAGAACTCAAAGGAGGGTTTTGCAAGATTTATTCCAAAAGGTAATCCCACACCCTTAGACTTACATGTATGGATATATTATGGGAATATGAGTATGAATTAAGTATTGGAACTTATGGTATGGTGATTGGAAGCCATAAATTTCCAATTTAAATACATAAACCATTATAGAGATTAAAAGGTGATTATTTGATGGAATTTTGTTGGTTGGATGATCATGCATGTGATGTTGGAAGTTGTAAAATGTTTAAGATGATGGGGTGAACAAATTTTTGGTAAATTATGGTAGTTGGATGAACTAATTCTATGTCTATGAGATGTATAGATTTATGCCTACTATGTGTTTGATAAAGTATCTAAATGGCCTAAACTATAGAATTTGTTACTAATGATGGTTCCATTGGATGTTGGTATTGTAGATTGAAGTTTCTTAGTGTAGTAGATCATTGTAGTATCATTAAGGGACGAATTTCAAGTATTTTGGCTAAACCCCTTCTTCTTAGAATTGAATCCCACGGTGTTCATATAATTGGTGTAAGTCCCAAATTGATCATTATAGAATTGACTCCCGAATGTGCTTGTGTTGAAGGATATATGTTCAATATGTGTTCTAAATTCTTCATCATTTCATCTTATCATTTGAGTATGTGTCCAAAATATGGAATACGTGTTAAAAATGTTAAGACTTCAAGTCAAGATCGAATAAAGGTTGTTATGCCAAATTGTATGAAATGCCTCTATATGCCTAAGATTCCCAAATTGCTCATATGTGTATTTAATGTCTTGAATGGAAAGCCATGTTATTGTTCATGATGATAATGATATTTGAATGTGGAAAAGGGAACTTGAATTATGAAATACGACAAGTGCCAAGAATGACTTTATAATTGTGGTCACTAGTGCCAATGAATTGGAAAGAAGTGAAAGAAGTATGAAGTGAGATGATTGATTGAAAAAGGTAATGTCTTGGGTGAGACGGCCTAGCCGATCGAGCCGTGATTGGATGCCATGCCGCACACATGGTGGTGACTGTGCTGGAAATTATAATTGAAATTATGGTAATGATTGATGTCTCAAATGAGACGACCTAGCCGATTGGGTCGTGATCGGACTCCGTGTAAGAATACGGTCGTATTGTGAATGATGGTATATTAGCACTAAAGATATCCCAACCTAAAATTATTGAAATTTACTTGAAAACTTATGCGATTCTTAACTTGATGTTTTGGTATTATTAAGGCTTCTATTGATTTCATAATTGTTCCTACTTGTATTATCGTTCATCCTATTGAGATGGTGTTTAGTTAAACATACTAGTACTATTCGATGGTACTAATGTCCCTTTTGTCGGGGCCACTGCATCTTTAAATAGATGCATGTGGTTCCATAGCAGGCAGTGTTGATCAACGATAGTGGTACATCCTCTTCCCAGCAGACTTGGTGAGCCCCACTTCATTCGGGGGTCATATATTATATCTTTTGATCATGTTATTATCACGTTGTGAGGTATAGCCGGCAACTTGTTACCGACACTATCATAACACTTTTTTGTATCTTTTAGAGGCTCCGTAGACATAGTGTGGGTTATACATGGGTGCTAGAAAAGTCAAACAAGTTATGTTGTGTTTTGATCACTTGTTCCATTCAAAGCATAAGAATGTGTGTATTTTGAGACTTTAAAATTATGTAACTAATGAAATGATTTAGTTGTATACACGATCTCCCTACTGTCTAATTAATGAAATTATGTCTTCTCTTGATCATGGGTAAGTTGGGTAGAAAGTATCTAACAGGCTTGCTTGACCAGGTTCACTGGGTTGAGCGTCGGTCGCACTTCCTGGGTTTGGGATGTGACATAAATCTCCTCACCCTCTCCCTATCTTTGGGAATCAAAATAGTTGCATGATGAGCTAGATCCACAAAAATGGTCTCATATTGGGTAATAGTCATGACACCCTGCTAGAGGCGCTCGAACTGCATGTAGTACTCCTCTCTCATAGTGAAGGAATGAACTTCTCCAGAAATAGCTGCGAAAATTGATCCAAGTAAGTGGAGGTGAATCGGTTGTTCTGCTCTACACATAATCCTGCCACTATCTATTGGCAAAATCGGTCATCTGGAAACATTGCAAAGTCAAATCCATTAGACTCCACAATATCCATGTTATGCAACATTTCGTGACAACGGTCCAAATAGTCCTGGGGGTCCTCAGAAGGTGTTCCACCAAAGTGAATAGGAAAGAGCTTGGTGAACTTATCCAACCTTATCAATCCCTCAGAATACATCGTGGGCCTCTCTCGGGGCTGTGTAGCAATAACGGGCTGAACTACCCCAATT
This sequence comes from Nicotiana sylvestris, assembly GCF_000393655.2. Classification (NCBI taxonomy): domain Eukaryota; kingdom Viridiplantae; phylum Streptophyta; class Magnoliopsida; order Solanales; family Solanaceae; genus Nicotiana; species Nicotiana sylvestris. The sequence continues at coordinate 101,695,109 of NC_091064.1, forward strand.
GTTGGAACCGTTGGAGTTTGATATATGGGAGCCATCTACTCTGGAATGTGAGTGGTGGGAGTTTGTGCTCCTCCCCCAGCCTGAGAGATAGCTGGTGCCATAGGAAATACTCCGGCCTGAACCACTCTCCATTAGTCTAACTAAGAGCACTAGAGCGTCTTGAAGTACGAAAGTAGCAATGAATCCCACCGGGACATAAGCGGGTCCGACTGGTGTGGTCTAAACTGGGACATCCTCCTCGTGCTCAAACTGAGGCTCTACGACATGTGTTGTCGCGCATGCTCTAGGCTGAGCTTTGTCTCTGCCTCAGCCCCGGCCCCTACCCCTGGTAGTGGCTGCAATAGGGGCTCTGGCTCCTGCTCGGCTATAGATGGTGTGCTTGTTCTCACCATCTGCAAAAGAACAAGAATAGAATTGTTCAAACTTCAGTAATAGAATAAGTCACACGATAGAGAAAGAAAGAAGTGAAATTTTTCTAAAGCCCTATAGCATTTAGAAGATAAGAATAGAAGTCTCTGGACCGATCCTCCAGACTCTACTAAGCTTGCTCATGACTCGTGAGACCTAGGTAACCTAGTGCTCTGATACCAACTTGTCACGACCCGGAATCCCACCCTCGGGACCATGATGGCGCCTAATATTTCACTTGTTAGGAAAGTCAGCGTTTGCTAAATTACTTAATCAGTTTTAACAATTCAGAATCAAACCATTAACAATAATAACCGTAATAGTCTAAAATAGAGTGGTACAATGCTAATTAATGAAATCTAAACATATCCCAGCATCTATAGTCACGAATACATGAGCATCTAGAGTGCTACATATAAAGTTTGAACAAATACAACTGTTTGAATCTAAATAAACAGTAATAATAGAATGGAAGGGGACTTCAGGGCTGCGGACATCATGCAACTATACCTTAAGTCTCCAAAGGTAGCTGAATTCGAGCAGTCTCGCTACGCACAGCTGAGATCAACTCCGGTATCTACACAAGAAGTGCAGACGTGTAGTATGAGTACAACCGGCCCCATGTACCTTGTAAGTGTCGAGCCTAACCTCGAAGAAATAGTGACGAGACTATGGCTTACAAATAACTTGTACGAAGTAATAATAGAAAATAGGAATGGAATAAAGCAGTAAACTCATATAAACAGACCCAAAATTCATCTACCAGAGAGCCCAGAATAACAATATCTCAAGTCTCATATCACAATATCGAGGATAACTCAACAATCACAAACAATTACAACATATCGAATCTGTTGCGATGCACAACCCGATCCCACCACATCATCATTTGTTCACATTATGATTTGTCCTTATTCCTTCATATTATTTCAACACTATTCAATTCTATTGCAGCGTGCAACCCGCTCCCTATAAAAATTTCAAATCATCAATATAAACAATTCAACAATAATATTTACAAAATATCAACATCAAGAAGATGAATGTACAAAAGAGTAAAGAACCACAGAAGAGTCGGAGAAACAACATTTTAGAATGCATCAATTAATATAAGAACAATAAAAACAGGTAAAACATGTGACACTTTAAATATACAATTAAGGCAGGTAGAAACAGGTAACAAATAAGCAGAAATCATGTGAGGAATGAACAGATTAAGGTAAAGTAACAATTAAATGACAAGTAACAAATATAGCATGGAAGTCAAGTAAAAGCATGTAACAATTAAAGCATATAACAAGAGATATCATAGAATAATCAAAAACATGGAAATAATTATCCGAATCCCGCATGCTAAATCCCATGATGGCGTATATACACTCGTCACCTCACATATACATTGTTTCCCCACATAATTCACATAGCAATTAATTCAACAAATCCTAATTCCCTCAAGTCAAGGTTAGACACAACACTTACCTTACTCCACGAACAAAGCAACAATCAACAACGACCTTGCCTTTAGAACAAGCCTCCAAACCAACCAAATCTAGCAAATTATCGATCAAATGATTCAAAATAAGCTTTAGAAACTACCCATTAATGAAAAAGATTCAATTTCGATCATTCTTGAAAAAGTCAACAAAAGTCAACCCCGGCTCACTTGGTCAAAACCCGAGGTTCAGACAAAATCCGATCACCTTTTCACCCCCGAGCCCAGTTATGTGACTTTTTTCGAAATTTGACCTCAATTTGAGGTCTAAATTTCAATTTTATTTTTTGCCCAAATCCCTAATTTCTAACCATGGAGATCCTAGATTTGATGTTGAAATCTCATGAAATGTAATGGGAATTGAAAGAAAGTGGATTAGAGTTGCTTACCAATAATTTTGGAAAGAAAAGTCTCTTGAAAAATTGCATCTAGAGTGTTTAGGGTTGAGAAATGGTGTAAAGTGAGCTAAGTCCCGATTTTTTCCTCTTTTACCCAGATGTAGATGTCGCAATTGAGATGTCTTGTTCGCAATTGCGAGTATCGCAAATGCGAAACAAAGGTCGCAAATGCGAACTCAGAAGCCCAAGTGTCACAATTGTGGCAAATTGATCGCAAATGCAAAAACCCAACCTTTGCAAATGTGGCCAGATTCTTCACAAATGAGAAGATGTCCTATATTTCCAGGCGTCACAAATGCGATCAAAATACTTGCAAAAACAACCCTAGCAAGTTCGCAAATACGAACCATTTCTTCGCAAATGCGAGGTTACCCAATCCCATGCCCTGCTCGCAAATGCGAATTATTTGTTAGAAAAAGCAAGACTTGCAAATGCGAGCCAAACCCCGATTGCGAGATCTGCACTAGACACCAGAAGCAACACTGCATCAGCAGTCCTCAAACTTTCCAAACTCATCTGAAACTCACCTGAGCCCCCTGGATCCAAACCAAACATGCATACAAGTGTAATAACATCATACGAACTCGCTCGCATGATCAAATAATCAAAATAACATTTAAAACTACAAATCAAACATCAAAATGAATGAAATTTCAAAGGAAAACTCAAGAACAACTAGAATCATATCTAAGCATCCGAATCATATCAAACCAACTCCGAATTGTACCAAATTTTGTAGACAAGTTTCAAATAGCAAAATGGACCTATACCAAGTCCCAACATTAAAATCTGAACCCGATAGTCATGAAGTCAACCTACGATCAAACCTAAGAAACTTCCAAACATTCAACTTACTAGCTTTTAGCAAAATGAGCCAAATCAACCTAGGCCTTTGATTTCAATTTCGGGCATACGCCCAAGTTCAAAATTATAATACAGACCTATCGGAACCATCAAATTACCAATCCGGGATCGTTTATACAAAATGTTGATCGTGGTCAACTCAAGTTGTTTTTAAAGCCAAAATCATATTTTCTTCAAATATTTACATAAAAACTTTTTGAAAAAAAAGACACGGACTACGCACGCAAATCAAAAAAATCAAATGAAGCTAATAGAGATCCCAAAACTCGAAATTAAGGGCTAGTACTCAAAACGACCTATCGGGTCATCACAGTTTCTGCATATTAATCGTTTGGTTATGTTTTGAGGGGGCATTTGTATCTATACCCGTTTTTTGTGTCACATTTTAACTTGTGCCCGTTTTGCAAAAAAAAAAATTGCAAGTGTACCCGCTTTTTCGCATAACTTCAGCATACGGGGCTGAAGTAGCAAAGACAATCACGCAAAACTTCAGCATTCTAGTAGACGAGCCTGAAGTTCAGCTCTAGAGTTGAAGTTTTTGTTTTGTAACTGATGAACTTCAGCTCTAGAGTTGAAGTTTTTGTTTTTGTAACTGGCGAACTTCAGCTCTAGAGCTGAAGTTTTTGTTTTTGTAACTGGCGAACTTCAGCTCTAGAGCTGAAGTTTTTATTTTTGTAACTAGCGAACTTCAGCTCTAGAGCTGAAGTTTTGTTTTGTAACTAGCGAACTTCAGCTCTAGAGCAGAAGTTTTTGTTTTGTAACTGACGAATTTCAGCTCTAGAGCTAAAGTTTTTCTGATTTGCTCTTGTCTCACATATGAAAATGCTAGTCTGATATCTTCTACGGAACTACTGTGTTGTACAAGAAAAAGGGCGGATTAGACACCAACCTAATGGTTTGCCTTTGAAATCACTTGCTAGGTTTACATGTGTATCTAAAAATTGGCGAAAGTGCATTGCTGAAGTTTACCATCCAAAAAAATGCTGGTCTCTACCTTACTTAATTGGTTTCTTTTGTGTGGATACCCATACTCATTTCTTCTTCTCATATCAGGTATCGCCATTATTACTTGGTGTAGCAGTTTAGATAAGTCAGTCAATTTTATTGGCTAGAGTGTGAATATTGTTGCATCTTCCAATGGTTTTCTTCTTTGCGATAAGCGTAGATATCCCTAAAATGCAGCACCAATAACAGCAGAAGAAAGAAGAAGAAGAAAACGAAGGAAGAGTAGAAAGGAGGCTAAAGTTGTTTAAAAACTGGATACAAATTAAAAGTTTAAAAAAAATGGGTATAGATTAAATGGGGGCGACCAAATAGGGCACCCCGTGTAATTTTTACTGTTTTGAGAATTTGGTCACATAGTGGGATGCGTCTTAGTGCCACCCCAATTTAACTTCTGGCCACAATAGCTACTAAGGATAATAACTTTTTAATGCTATAGTTTAAAGTGGTTTGTAGCCACCGGTAGATCCATAAATTCCTACAAAAATACAAGGGAATTAAGATAAAACTAAAATATCACACTTAGGATTTAAACATGTAATCTAAAGTAATTTTTTACCCTCTTTTGCCACTAAAATATAATTTCATCTTGTCAAGGGGATTTATCAATTTATATATAACCAAAAAAATTTATTTGTATCCTATTTACATATTATAATTTTCTGGCGAAGAAAATTCAATTAAACCACTTTGACACAAACTAACTCCGCCCCTCTTTGTAACCGATAGAAGTGAGTAAGTTGAGACAATATAAGAGATAGGTAGGAGTTAGCTCTAAAGATTTGAGCTAGCAAGTTCTTGAGCTAAATAACAATTTTCATAATTCATCTCAAATTTAAGAACGTCACAAGACATTTTCAACTTTTTGCCTTATTGACAAATACTTTGGGAAGGGGTAAAAAACTTATTTTGCTGATATATATTCATTTTTTAGGAGAATGTTTTCTCAAAAAATAAATTAATTTTCAAACGGCATTTGTTCACCAAACAAGTTTCACTCCATCAGTTATTATCAATGTAGAATTCAAACTAAACTGGTCCGAGAGTAGTTAACAGTATTTTACACATGATAAGATCGAGCCTACAACGATCTTAGCGGTGCTTTGTTTGACAAACTATACTGTTTTTGGCCAAGCTTCTCTTAAGACCAGAAGTAGTTTTTTTTCTTAAAAAAAAAGTTTTTTTTCCTTAAACTGAGGTGTTTGGCCAATTTATTTTTTTAGGGTGAGGGGGTGAGGAGAAGTGCTTTTGGCATAAGCAGAAGCAGTTTTTGAGAAACAGAAAAAATTAGTTTCTCCTCAGAAGCAGAAGAAGTTTTGAATCTCCTTCCTACAAATATACCCTTAGCAAAATATTATATATACCAAAATAAAATTACTTAGTTTGAACTATTAAGTAATATATAATGACTTTTGGGATGAACTTTCATATTTGTTTAATGATTTTTTTTATATATTTAAATCATCTTAAAAGAATAAAGTACTTTTCAATTTTATTTTTACATTATTAATTGTATAAAATAAAAAACTTAATAATTATCTTAATATTTATTATTTATCTACTTACTTAATATTAACTATTAGGTAAATCTCTTCATGTCCTTATTCGTAATTTGATACTTAAAAAGTACTTTTTGAAAAGCTTGGTCAAATACAAATTATTGCTCAAAAGTACATTTTAAATTAATTAGCCAAATATAAACTGTTTTTCTCCAAAGTACTTTTTCGAACAACATTTTTAAAAAAGCACTTTGAAAAATAAGTTAATTTTTTTTTCAGATTGGCCAAACATGCTATTAACCTGCTGCTTCTTCATCAAACCTTCGGGTTTGAAATTGGGCTCCGTAAAAGCCTGACTTCATTCTCAAAGGTGTGAAGTTTTAAAAGCCCAAGTTCTAACTCAAGCCATTGGGCTTGAAGTTAGGCTCGTCAAGTTTAAATTTGATTTGAAGTATGAAATTGGGCTTTGGTGGAAACCAACAGAAGTTGATTCATATGTCTGAAGTTGATAATGATAGAGCTAAACTATAATTTTTTTATAACTTTTGGTTATTCTTTAAAGGGAATTTTTCATAAAGCACCATCTTTTAAGTCTAATTAGTCATTTATAGATACCCTTTGCTATATTACGTGTTATAGATACCTTTTATGTTTTTATACAATATATTTTATGTATTTAAGCTGTTGTATTCATTAATACAACCAAAAAAATAGGCGTAAAAAATGGAATTCCAGCTAAGTTTGACATGTATTTAGCTGTATTCAAGCGGCATTAACGTTAAATACATAAGGTTAAACTGGTTAAAAACGGAAGGAAATCAAATCACATGATATTCTCCTAATTTAACTCCACGAACTAAGGAAATCAAATCACATGATATTCTCCTAATTTAACTCCACGAACTAAGGAAATCAAATCACATGATATTCTCCTAATTTAACTCAACGAACTAAAACGATCCCTCATTAATCTGTATTTGAAAGATACATAATAAAGATTATAGCTGAATAAAGAGAAATACATATGAATAATACAGTTGAGTAGAACTGTATACAGTTGAATACAACAAAATACAACTTAATTCATCTGAATAAAACACTTGAATACAACAAAATACAACTGAATACAGCTGAATAAAACTCTTGAATGCAACAAAATACAACTAACTTCTGCTGAATAAAATAGTTAAATACAACTGATTAAAACTGAATACAAGAGAATACGCATAACTTTTTAATACATCTACAATATATAAATTAATGCTACTGAATACATGTGAATACAGCTGAAATATACATTCGAATACAACTGAATACAAATAGGCGATTTGGGCGATCTAGAGAGAGAAGCAGCCTGATGGCTTCGCCGGCCGGCGGCCAGCCATTAATTCCGGTTGGTCAGCCCCTTAACACATCTGTCCAACCTCCTACAACAACTACAAACAATCCCCAACCCTCAAATCCCACAAACGAAGCCATGAATTACGCAAAAGCTGTGAACCCTACTTCAACGACCACTGCCAAAGCAGAATCGAGCCGCTACAGTTGAACCAATTGCTCTTCGTCTATCAAAATCAACGAATTAAACTTACCCTAGGCGATTGTAATGGAGTGATAATGGAGGAGAACTAGAGAATTTGGGTGGGAGGAGAGGTATGAATCGTGGGTTGAGGGAGAAAGAGTAAAGTGTATGCAAAAAGAGAGAGAACGTGGTTAGTCAATTTTACTGTGATTATGTGAGAGAAAAGACTAAAAAGGAGAGAGAAAAATATTATTTAGCATATATGGTGCCTTAAATGTAGGATGTAACTATAATTAGATATTTGGCTATAAAGTATAAAAGGTATCTATAGGATGTAAAATTTTAAAATGGTATTTATTTAAAATAAATAGGGTACTATGATTTTCTATAGGACGTAAAAATTCCTTCTTTAAATAGGGATCACCATAAGGGATAACTTTTGGCACTTGGGCAGGTCGCCAGAAGTCAAAAAGAATTGCCCAAACTTAAAATTTTGGCCATTCAAGTAACCTTCCCAGGTCAAAGGTTTTGCCCATTGAAGCTCATTTGTGATATTTTTGCACGTTAACTTCTTTAAACCTTTTTTGATGTTCAAATAAATTCCATTTAGAGAAAAGATTTTCAATGCTTATTTACAAAAAAAAAAAAAAAAAAGGAAACATAATGCAAAGATGTTTTTGGATTACCGCACAAACTACTAATTGTAGTTTTGTAATACTGCCTTTTGAAAGAGCTAAGTGTTTTTAGTAAGAACGAAAATATTTTCCTAAAGTACTGAAAAATTATTTTCTTGAAAAATAAATTATCTTATAATGTTTAGTTTATCTGAATTATGGAAAAAAATTATAAAAAAGAAAAAATGACATCAGTGTAGGCAAGACTCAACAGTCATTTTTTAGGGAAAATCTCACTTTATACCTATTAGGCCCAAAATATTTACCTTTTAATACCCATCCCCAAACTATTTACCCTGCCTACCTAGTCGGCCCAATCTATTTACCCGGCCCCGGCCCAATCTACTCATCTCTCCCTTATCTTCGATCCAGCCCATTCTGCTCATTATTCCCAAGTTTTCCTTCTTTCTCTATCAGTTAACAGAGTACACTTTCCATAACTCCATAGCCAACCGATGAGAACGCAAAAGTGAAACACATTCGAGTTGTAATTTTTTTCATCCGATTCCGTTCTATCTCTTCGTCTAGTACCTAATTTTGGGTGACATTTTTGCTTTGGGTGAATTTTTTGCTTCTGAAAGTACATTTTAGTGAAAGTGGGTTTTCAAAATCATAGGATTTTTATGTTTTCCTTTGTACTTTTGTGAATCAATGTCTATGGGTTGTTGTTTTCTCTATGGGTCGGAAGAGTTGTGCGCGTAGATGGTGGCGCTTTGGACAATATCATTCTTCAAAAGAAGTAGCTGCTGAATCTGTTGCCTCAGCCATGTCTGGGCCTAGTTTTTCCTTATTTTCTGATTCTCAGTCTCCACTTAGTCGTAACCCTAGCAGTAGTCATATTGAAAACACAACTGAAAATGTAGAATTAGAGGGTGGAAAAGGCAAAAATATTAGTGTCGCGTCAGTCGATGAAACTCCCTACCTGTCATTACCCGACACAAATTCCGAATCAGTCATAGGAGATGTTCCAGTGACTGATAAGGGAAAAGGTAAAGTTGTTGAGGATTCTGAGTTACGGGGAAGCCGGCGTGAATCCGTGCCTGAAACAGAGACTCAACCAGTAGATGTTGATTGTAGCGATGATTCTCAGTTAAAGAAGAGAAAAACTGGTGTCGCACCCAAGAAAGTAATTTTCTTACAATTATGATCTTTGTGATTTTTAATGTATAGTACATTGTTATTTTCTGATTTCTTATTATGCTTTTGTATTATATTATAGTTATAGTCAGTTGTGTTAATTTTTTGAATTAAATAGACAGATTAAATTAATGTTCTGCTTGAGGTTTAAAAAAATGGTCGCTGATTCACTAGTGCTGTCAATCAGTAGCTGTTGTTGTCAACCAAATTTATTGAAGCCAGAGCTGCTCTGTGTGATTTCTGATTTTCAGCTTTGCATTAGATGATTTTGTACGTGATCTAGTGTTTAGGCCAGTTGATAGTGGTAGGGAGAAGCAAGTATGGAAGGAATGGGACCGTGTAAGTTATGTGTGCACAATGAGCTTTTCTTTATAGGTGGCATGGTGTGGATGGGGTCAATGTGCAGAAGCCCCACGGCCTTGGCTGGTGATCACCACTGGCATTGATTATAGGCAGGCATCGGGGTAGAGTGATCATGTATGGGGCATTTTCTGAATAACACCCATTGTCCATTTTGAAACATCTGAAGAATCTCTTAACCTTAAGTAATAAGTTAGGACATGATTGACTTATTTTCTAATGAAAATGATTTGTTGAATAGGTTCTAAGTAGTATACAAAAAAGATGTCAGGTACTCAGTTACATGATTGACATAGTACTTGAGTCTGGAAGGGGGAGGCAATGCTATTTGACGTAGTTCTTCTAAAAAATTGCATTTATGTTCTTTATCCGATTGTTGCGTAACTGGTGTTTTGTTGCAGTGGAAATGGCACGCATGATGTTTCCCATAGAAGTTTTGTGCCAATAGACATAGTGTATGTGTGTTATGTGATAGTTTTTATAGTTATAGACAGTTGTTGGAACAACCCCGTACAACTATTTATCCTGTTAGTATAGTTATATACTATCATATGCTTCTGGATCTTTTTTTAGCTGTCTTCGCTATTTGTTTTTCCTTTAATAATAGTAGTATCGTACATTATCTTGAAAATACTTTATAGTTGCATTCCTTTTTGCTTTTTCTCTTTATTCTTATCTGTTATGTAATAGTAGTATAGTCATTTGTAGTTGCCGGAAATTAGTCAGTATAATTGTATACCCTGCTGGTATAATTATATGTCGTGTTGGTATCGTATGGTAGTTGTGATATTTTTAGTTGGTTTAGTTGCATTTTAAGTGAATTCTATTTCTAAAATTATTTTATATGAACATGTTTTGCAGTGTTGGGATTTCCTTGTACCTATTGACTTAGATTATAAACCAAAGGTTGATTGGGATACCAATTGCCACGTTATTCATCAATTGAAAGCGAATTTATCAAAGCGGCAACTTCGACTGTTTAAGAAAACATGCTTTGGCTATTTTTTGGATCTGCCACCAGTGATTGTGCAGATTCGTGTTATGCACCATTTGCTTATGAGAGAAGTACATCATGAGGTTAAAAATGAGATGCGGTTTGTAGTGAATGATTCTAGGTTGCGGTTTGGCTTGGGTGAATTTGCACTTGTTACTGGGTTGAAATGTAAGGGTGGTACAAGTATAGAGAGCATAGCAGAGAATAGGTTGATTTCAAAATATTTTGGGACTGCATCCGTGACATTTGCCCAACTAGCAGACTGTTTTAAGAAGAAGAAATGGGAAACGGATGATGATGCGTTGAAGATAGCAGTTCTGTATTTTGTCAACAGCTTCTTATTTTCTCAACTCAAAACAAAGGCTATTTCACGGTCTTACATTGACTTGGTTGAGTCTGGTGATTTTAATAATTATCCCTGGGGTATAGATGTTTATAAAGCTACAATTGACTCGTGTTCCAACAAGTTTCAAGATAAGCCTTCTTTTTATAGACTTGGTGGCTTCCCGTTGGCTTTACAGACTTGGTTGTATGAATGTTGCCCAAGTTTGGATGGTCACTTTGCTGATCATCTTGGAAACAACAAACTTCCACGAATTTTGAAATGGGCAGTCATGGGTCAAATCCCGAATGAGCGAGTTGCTTTGCAAATGTGTAGCTTGCAACGCAAACAGGTAATTTTCCTATAGTTTTATTGCCTCTCTTAATGTTTTGGTACACCAGTTTAGTCACAGTTGTAGCAATATCCCAGTTTAGTGATATACTCTGTTGGTATACATGTATACTATATTGGTATCATGTATACTATATCTCAGTTCAGTGATATACTCTGTTGGTATACATGTATACTATATTGGTATCATATGGTAATATGGATCTTTTTTCTTTCATACTTTATTATCATTTCTATTTCTAACTAGTGTGCTTAATAATTGCAGCTAAAGAACATCACCCCAACTGATGATGAGAAGAAACAATTTGATGTGCGTGGTCTAAGCTTTGAAATTGAAGTTGAGTGCACTGACAGCCAACCCAGCCAGCCCGATAGCTTTCAGGTTTTTGGCACTCAATTACCAAAGACACAAAGTATGCCTGAAAGTACTGGAGGTGATTCCCAACCTACCAATGCTGAGGTAATGAAGGAGTTACAAGCTTTGAAGCTTTTTGTAGAGAACAAGTTTGAGGAGGTGCTTGCAGCTATTGGTAGGCAGTCAGTGAAACCAGAGAAAAATTCAGCGGTATTCATCTTTTATATAATATAATGCTATAGTATATTGTTCAAAGATGCAATATATGCTTATAGGATACTATTACATTCTTTACTTTTAGTGCACATAGTATTCTTGTAATATACATAAGACTAAAATTGTTAGTTTCTCATTTTCAGCACAAGCAACAGGATGATGATTTGCGTTCTGGTAAAATGTTGTATATGTAATTTTTGATTATTTTTTTATTTATTTAACTCTATGTATTTGTTCATTGACTAGCCTTTTTTTAAAAAACTTTTTTCAGCCCCCTTCGTAAATGAGCATGATTTTGGCTTGGATTCTAACTTTGAACTATCTGCATCTGCAATTGATCAAATCACCGCTATTACACAACAAGCAACATATAAGCAGTCATCTCATGATGTTAAAAAGTCGGGTCCTGCTCCGCTGCCATCAGGAATCCCTGTACAGACACGAGCAGATGTTGTTATTGAGTCTAATACTGCTCCACAGGGTACGATGTTGATGTTACTAATTCTATAGTTAGTATGTAAATGATAGGTTCTTGATAGTTTTTTATTTTTTATTTAAGTAGTGATGATGATAATGCTTTTATGTGTTTAGCATGTCGGGTTGATGGTGTTGGTCAAGTGGATGTTCGTGGAAGTAATGTGAATTTGCCTTCTGGTAATGTCTTCTATATATAACTTTTCATTCTTTTTTCTAAATTTCTTAACTTTGTATATTTATTTATTCACTAGCATTTTCTAATTTAAGCTCCATGTCGACACGGGGGTGATCTTCACTTGGATTCTGATTTTGAATATACTGATTCTCAACTTGATCTAATTGCTACCATTACACAAGGAGGGAGACGTAATGTAAATCAATCTGGAAATGATCTGACAACTCGTGCTGTAAATAAGTCTAAACCTGATCAGTCGGTATCAAGAAATATTGTTCAGATACAAACAGATGTTGAAACTACTCCTGTAGTTTTAACACGGAAAAGGCGCCCCGCAGCTGTAAAACAGTCACCGTATAGGAATGACTGGCAATCTGGTATTAGTGCAGTTGGGGGATCCTCGAAGGTTATCAAAGGAAGATTTCCATTTGTAAATGACATTTCAGAGACGGTTGATTTTAAGCTTACGACTGCATTCTCAAACTTTGTTGAAGCAAATATGCAATTGGGAGAGTGCGTATTCGTTTCCATGTACTTTTGTTTTCATTTTTTCTTAATGTTTGTTGTTATATTTCTTATCCATATCTTCTTTTATATGAAATAGGGAAGTGTATTTACCTGGTGATCAAAAGCTAGAGCCTTGTTTTGACTTTGAAGTTGAACAGATTGATGATAAGACGTTTTTCCATACCTTAAACTATTCTGGCAGGCCACTCTCTAGTTCGGTATGTGTACTGCTTTTTATTTTTGTTGTTGTAGTAGTTCATTCATATTGTTAGTGGTAGTCATGTTTTCTTCCTCTCTTTTTTGCAGCACTTGAATATTATATTCTACTATCTTAGGAAGAAGGCGAAATATGGAATTAATATGTCAATCAAAGTCACAACTACAGATACTCTTTTTAATAATATCATTCAAAGGGTTTTCACAGAATTTGTAAAAGGTGGGAAACAAGATCATTTGATTGATAGATCAGACGATATCATGGAGTACATGAAAGGATTTAGGATGCATTGCAACACTCCATGGCACCAGGTTGATCATGTCCTTTTTCCAATTAATTTGGCAGAAATTTGGCATTGGATATTGGGGTGTGTGTCATTCCACAAGAGATGTTTTTATGTATATGACTCGCTACGTAGTCGAAAGCACAAAAAAGCTATTCAGAAAGTGGCAAAGGCTTATGCTGTGTTGATCCCCTATTTCTAGTTAGTATTGAATTTTATAACCAAAGAAGTGACATTGTAGTAGAAAATGGTCTGCACATGGGAAAGAAGTTGACTGATCCTTTTGATATTGAACTGATTACAAATCTGCCAACACAGCAAAATTCGTAAGAATAGTTACTTTTTTTTACTTTGTTTTCCTCATTCATATTAACATTTTCACTTCTAATTGATTTTTATATTCTATTCATTTGTTTTATTTCAGAGATTGTGGAGTATATGTTGCTTGCTTTGCAGAGTATATTATTGAAGATCTTCCAATCCCTGTTGCCAATTTTGATGTGGATGGTCTTCGAGCTAGGTTTGGTATACTGTTGTGGCACTATGGGAGGAACAAGCAGTTGCATGGCGAATCAAGTGAATCTGAGGCTCCAGTAGCACCTAAAAAGACTCGTGGAAAGAAACGCAAGAAGTAGTATAGGTCTCTTTTTGGTTTTAGTTAATTGTATCATGAAAACTTTGCAGGATTTTAATAGTTTTTGGTGAAGTATGGTATTATTAGTAGTAAATGACCTTCTGCTGATTCAAGACTGTAGGAAACTTGTGTCTTTATAAAATATTTCCAGCTGCTAATGTTTCTTGTCATATTTAATTATTCTGGTTCAAAATATGTGGTAATAGATTTCTTCAAGTACATGGGGGTTATCAGTATAGTTATGTCTCTTGATGCTGAAAATTTGCTGATTTTGTTTCTGATTTCAGCTTGTTTTATTAGGCTTTTCTTAGGCTTCTTCCATAAAGTTGTTGGTTATTAGGATGTCGAGGTCCATTCATTTGCCAGAGGGTAAGGTTTAATGGATTCAGCAAGTGAAAATTAGGGGCAGATGAAGTGAACACTTCCAGCAACATACAAAGTAGTTGTGACAGAAGTTAAATTATCTGCTTTCGAATGTGATGATGGTCTAAGCTTTAATGTTCATCTGTAGTTTTAGCATAGATGGTGTATTAGTGTAGTAGAACTATATACCAATCAGGTATAATGATATACCATTTGGGTATCACGTTGTATTTGACTAATTTTTTTTCCTGCAGCAACTAGATGTAAGTACTGACATGAGTTGCAAAGTGTGCGCATTTTAGGTATCACGTTGTATCTGGTGCACCATTTATATTTCTGCGCATATTTTTTTTTAGCCATATTAGTGCAATACCACTATATACCAGCGAGGTATACAAATATAACATTGGGTATCACCTTGTATTAATGTACCTGATGATGCACAAATAACTGCATGTAAATGGCTTCCAATTTGTTATAGTTCAATACAGACATGAGCTGCAAAGCGTGCACCACTTCTATTTCTGCACATATTTTGATACTAATAAGGTATACAGATATACTACTTGGGTATCACAGATATATTTTAGCATCTTTTTTCCTGCAGCAACTAGATGTAAATGCATCCCACTTTTATATACTAAAATAGAAAATAAACAGATTCTTATTGAAAATACAAGTAGCCATATAAATTTGTTGCCAAAAAGTAATTTCGCAAAGAATCATCATACCAAATATATGTCCAGTGCAAGAAAAGCATTTTATTTTTTGCTATTCAAATGCTATGATTCTACAATATATGAGTTGTACAAAAACATTGAAGCATTATATCAATCTCTCTTTGGAATATTTCGGCATGTTCTCTAGTTGTGTCCTTTTCACCCGCATAGTGCACATGTAACTGTATTTCCTTCCCAGCCTCCTATGCCTCTCTTCTTTTTAAGTCTTCCTGGTTTGATTTTTCCTTTTGGTGGCAGTACCACCTGCGAAGAGACATGTTCTGGAATTTGCCACGTTGTTTCATCAGGCAATGGATTTACTGGTATCTCATATGTTTTCAGCAAGTAGTCTATGCTGTAGTAATCCGAGCAATACTTGTATGAATCCATATGGAATTTTTGTATAGCTGCCATTGCATGTGGACATGGAATATCGTCTAGCTGAAACCTCCCACAACTGCAGTTCCTTTCATGTAGGCGTACCACATTTCTTGTTTGGCCATCAATTATTAAATGTAAGAATTCAGTTGATGGCAACACCTAGTATAATTTTAATTAAGAAAAGTCATTAGCTATATGAAGTAATAGTATTTTTTAAATAACAATATTCATTTGTTTAGTGAAATCACTAAGGTAAAAAAGTAAAAATATAGTACATGCAGTGTTTTTATGATTTTGAAAATGCATACCGTCATCGCCTGTGATAAGATAGTATTATCTGCCAATATTTTTTCATACTTTGCACCAATCTTCATAAATGATTCCACTGCATCCTTCCGATTGGTGTAATTCCATTTTTGAATCAATGTTGTCATAAAGTCAAGCAAATTCACAACTGGGAGGTCTCTTGCGTGCTTGTTTGCTGCATTTACTGATTCCGCAATATTCGATGTCATGGTCATGGTTCTATTTGCCTTGGAATGCGCCCGGGACCATTTATCATATCCAATATCCATCAGGTATGTTTTCACTCTACTATCAATAGCTTCTAACTCTGCCATATGCCTGTTGAATTCTTCAACAGTGTATGCTCTTGCTAAAGCAAAATATACTTCTTTGATTTGTTTTTGGCTCTTCCTGAAGTTTGTCTTTATGTTGTTCCACAGATGGAACATACATGCACAATGAGGGACTTCTGGATAGACAATTGAAGTTGCTTTCCATATAGCATCATGCCTGTCTGATACAATGCATATTCCCTCTCTTTGTCCATAAGTTTCTCTCAACTGCACGAAGAACCATTCCCACGATGCATCATTTTCCGAATCAACAATTGCATATGCGAGGGGTAGAATTTGTCCTGTAAACCCAAAGAACAAAATATCAATTACAACACATTGTATTAATTTAGCATTTCATATAGTAGTATAGTCATAGGTAGGTGCAGGTGTGTAGCAAAACAACTATATACTCTGTTGGTATACTTGTATACCATACTGGTATCATATAATATTTGAAAATATTTTTTTTGTTTCTTTAACTGAATGTAATTGGATTGTACACAAAATATTAATTTAGTATTTCATATAGTAGTATAGTTATAGGTACGTGCAGGTGTGTAGCAAAACAACTATATACTCTGTTGGTATACTTGTATCATAAATATTTGAAAATATTTTTTGTTTCTTTAACTGAATGTAATTGGATTGTATTCTTACCCTCTGCGTCTTGCGTGGAAGCCGTGAGTATGGTCCCTCTATATGTTGACTTTAAAAAACTTCCATCAACTACAATTGTTGGCCTACAATAGACTCATCCTCTAATCGATGCATATATAGCTATGAATGCATACAAGAAGCTCTCATCTCCTTCAGTGTGTAGTCGTGTCACTGATCCTGGGTTAGCGTATTCTAACATATAAAGATATGTTGGCATTTTCTTGTATGATTCACTTGGTGATCGTCTCAATAATTGCATTGCTTTTTCTTTTGATCTCCATGCTTGCATGTAGCTTAAGTCCATACCATATGCTTTTTGGATGTCTCTCTGGATATCTGTTGGTGTATATATGGTTTTCGGGTCAACAAGTTTATCTTGTACCACAGCTGCAACAAAAGCTGAGACAGCTTGCTTTTGTGAACAAAATCTCTTATCAGTTAAACAACTGTGGACAGAATTGAAATCTGTCACTTTGAAAAGATTTGGTGCTCGCAGGCTTGATGCTTTAAGTCTCCAAATGCATCTTTCATCCACGCATTCAAGGATATACCTATTTATAATACAAATACAGTTATGTATAATGTTTTCTTGTCTTCGTAAATTTGTCCTTTTTCAACACTTTGATGAAATTGATCAGTTATGATGTTTGCATCATCAAGTTCTAAAATGGCGTCATCTCCTTCTTGCACATCAAACGTAGTAATCATATCAGTGCTTTCAAATTGTGCAATTTCTGGTAAATTGGAGCAACATCGAAACTGGAGGTGCTTGCAGCTATAGTGTTTTTAGCAAACGACACACACAGGGGAAGTGTTGTCATCCCTGCACTTGATTTTTTCAATTCCATATAAACACTAACACTCATATCGCTGCAAATTGTAATTGGTGGATATCCTTGAGCAATAGCATACTGAATAACTATTGTTTTACTGTCCTTTTGCAGTTGCTTTGCAATTTCTCTGAGAAGTTGTTCAAATTTCCAATAGGTCTTTATTAGAATTGCATCAACATGAAAATTTATGAAATTATTGTTATCATCCCATTCTCCACTATGTTGCAGCAGAATTGGAATATTTTCCATGATTCTAAAGTTATAATCACTTTTATGTCCAAAATTGAATCTCAACAATGCAAATTTCAACAGTGTTCGAAATCAACAGTGTTCGAAATTTCAACAAAACAACAACGAAATCAAACCTCTAGATCTCCAGATCTCCAAACCTAGATTAGAATTTTCAGCTAAAATTCAGAAGTTTAGCTCCGAAATCAAAATCAAACCAACAGCAAAATCAAAATCTGAAGAGAACAACGAAATTAAAATCCGAATCAGCATCTTCAATCTGTTTTTTCATACTTACTGCTCTTCGATCAGTGGAAATCTCAATTTTGTGCGCTAATTTTCTGAAATTTTGAAGAGCTTCTGCGTTTTTCCACGTTTGTGCGCTAATTTTCTGAAATTTGGAGCAGCTTCTGCGTTTTTATACGTAGGGCATTAAAAGTGTAGGTAGTTATTTTGTTATTGTCGTTTATTTATTAAATGGATAGGAGTTGTAATTATTTAGTGGGTAGAATTCTTTAATAGGTAGGGGAGGGTAAATAGTTTCACTTTTATAGGTAGTCCTGTCTTTTCCCCATTTTTTTACAAGAATCTCGACTATTAATTTATTCACGTGCATTAACATAAACATTATTATTAGTCTTTAATATTCAAACCAGCAAAACATTGTCTCATACCTTACACTCCACCATATACAACTATTATATTTTAATATCCATCAAACATTAGAAATTGATCCAAAATGATTTCTCATGTTTACCTATGCTGCCAGAACCACTGGCCCGACTAATCTAGAATACTAGAATACAAACAGTTGATAACATTTATCCCCCATTATCTCATTCCGAATTTATGAACCAAACGACCCTTAGAATGTGTCAATATTTCCGGCTTTAAGTATTCGAACTCTTTGTGCAAAATGGCTCTGCACCTTGCATCACTAGAAGAGCCATTACCATAAAATCAAACTACAATCTAAGCGCACTTCATACAAAATTTCATTCACCATTCATTGCATATTAGATATTATGCACAAGTAATATCATCATATTTCCAGAAAAATGAGAATTTCCAAAACCTTCCTAATTTTCATGCTTCATCTTCACTACTTTCAAGGACTACAAGAGCTTTCTTGGTTTTCAACTTCTTAACAGCATTGCCTTTGCTCTCTTTGCTTCCATCTGCATCTTGTTGGGGGTCAGACTTATAACTAGCAATCTCTTCAAGAATTCTGCTCCCATATTTTTCAGTCTTCAACTTGCCAATAATCTTCTCCAACTGCATAAAACATAGAGTAGTTTTCAGATGATTGCATCACATGAGAAGCTGTAAGGCTGTGCGATCAATATAATCCAGTGGCGGAGCTACAGTGTACCAAGGGTGGTCAGGCGAGCACTCTTCGCCGGAAATATACTGTATATGTAGGTAACATACTGCTCTATATGGAGATATAATATGTTTTGAACACCCTTCACACAACTAGTCGACTTAGTCCAGCAGTTAAAGGGTGTTCATGAAGTCTCAAATAGTGTAGTCGGGCACTGGTCCGATTCTCAGTAGCGCTTCATTTGTAGTTTTTTTTTTTTAGCATTTTTAGGTTCGATTCTCAGTAGCTTTATTAACATTGGCTAAAGGGGCCTACTCTTTAATTTTGACAGAACTACACTAATACACTAACCCAATTGGATTTGCAACTGGTGTGTCCTTGACTTTCCCTTTTTCTTCTATTCTTTTTAAAATAAATAAATCTTAAAACTAATCGTTTTAATTAAAAGCTATTGACTTAGTAAGAAAATCCTAAAAGTGGTTTGATTCTAGGTTGAATTCACTTCTCTTTCCCTCTCTTTTTGGGCATGTCCGTTCACTAACAAATTGTGGTCCTTTTTGGTGCAAATAATGGATTTTTAGTGCTGAACATTGCGTAGTTTGATTTTAAAGTTTTGGTGCACTTATTCATAAAATAATTATTTATCTATTCAAAGTTTGAACACCCTTCACGAAATTCCTGGCCATGCCACTGATACAATCGTCTAAACTATAGCAGTCTTAGCTAGAAGGATTTTCACATTTTCATACCAAACAAACATTGCATCTCTACATCTCACTACTTAAGAGGCCAAAAATTAGCATGCTTTGGAATAACTATGTTGCATGCACACAAAGCATACAGTAAGTACAATTACTATGCAAAGTCCTCATTAAAAATTTGAACTCTCTTTCTCAAAATTACTTGTCTTACTTCCTTTCTTCGGTCATACCCAAAGACTATCCTGTTTACCGTGAAAATGGTAACAACAATTAAATTTGTAAATGAGATTCTAAAAATACGTGATCTATTCTCGAGCTAGTTGCTAGAGCAGTTGATGCTAAGAACGTGAAGCTTGACGATGAAATGCTAGCTAAAACAAAGCAGTAACCAAACCGAAAGGGGCCTGTTGCCCGGGCGCAAAACCGGTCGATAAGGACCTCGGGGTCGGGATTCAGATCGAGCTCGAGCTATCGGGGGCAACCGGGAATAAGATAACTGTGTGCGGTAAAAATCGGGGAACCGATTTTCCTCCGACGTGATACTTCGGGGAATGACCCCGGAAGAGAATCTCGGGTCGGTCGTCTCCCTCAAAACCCGTTGATGCCTTACCGAGAATAAACATCTACTGAAGGCCCGACGAACGCAAGAATCCCCCGAGGAATGTACCTGGGGTCGACCAGATCTATTCAAGCGGTTCGACGCCAGCCCTTACACGACGTAAAGCTAACGGACTGTCACATCTCGCCCCTTTTGTCATGTCAAGATTCTGTGCTAAGTTTGGGCATCCCCTTTTCTATAAAAGAGGGGTCACTAACACCTTGTAAGACAGAGCTCCACTTCTCCATTAAAGCAATGATATCTTCTGTCTCTCTAATTTGCTCATTCTCTTTGGTTCAAAGTCATTTATATTCGATCGTTCTTTTTATCATTCGGTATTGGCTCGAGGCCACCCTTATATTCATTATCTCTTAACCTGTTCTTCGTTACATAGCTCAATATTGGCCGTAAAGAGCCTTACTTGATCATATTTCTGCTTGTTATCCCCTTCCCGACTGTCCCCGATAGTTCAAACTCGACCCGAGTTTCGGCCCCGAGGCCTCCATCGACCTACTCTGCATCTAGCCAAAAGGCCCCTTCGGTTTGCTTACTGCCTCGATTTAGTTCGTATTTGTCGTTATACTACGTATTCTTAACACAAACTGCCTTAACAACTAGCTAGAGAATAGATCACATATTTTTAGAATCTCATTTACAAATTTAATTGTTGTTACCATTTTCACGGTAAACAATAAAAATTAAAGATATGATCAAGCAAGGCTCTTTGCGGCCAATGTTGCACAATATGGCATGAAATAAGTAAGAAGACAATAAATATTAAAGCGGCCTCGGGCCAGTGCGAACGAGCAAAATAGGAGAAAAGAGAGATATTATTGCACGTGTGGAGAAAATGAAACAACATCAGCCCTTTACAAAGTGGTATGGGTTCCCCTTATATAAGCGAGGGAACACGGTATGGTACAGAGTGCATTAAATGTAAAGATACGGGGATGGGACGGCTAGACATGACACTAGAGCCTATTGATTCTAGCTGCTTGGCTCGGGAGTCCCCCGTCTTCGTAACCTTTGCTGGGTCGCGGACAGATCCCTTAACCTTGGAGCCTCTGCAGGGCCGCGGATGATCCTCGAGATAAGGAACCCGATCATGATCCCACAGCCTCGAGGTGCTGACATGACATTCCGAATATACCTTAATGGCGGGAAATGGATTCCCCTGATTTCACCGCATACAGATAGTCTTCGCGTTTCCTAGAACGAAGTAATAGGAAACGGTATTGAATCGTCGTCTCGAGGTCATTATTGCCATGACGCCAACCAATTAAGAGCATTAAATGCCATGCCCCAGGGAACCGTGCAGGACCGTTGTGAAACGCGGTAATCGAGAAACCCACGAACTGTCGTAGGCTCGTCTCTTCTGCTTCCCCAGCGATTCCTATAAATGCACTGGTTGCTAGATACTCCCCATCTTCACCCTTCCTTCAGGCCCGTGAATCAGAATTTTGCTATTTGACATTTTTACATCTTTCCCTCTCCTTACAGAAAGGTTTTACCATTTTTCATGGCCAGGATCCCTCGACGGAATGATACTGTGCCATCGTCCCGATTACCTGAGGGGGAAAACAAATCGGTTCCCACTTTAGAGCAAAGGACTCCTCCCGATATTGACACGCCGAAGGATTTCGACGTCGAGACTCCCTCGTCTACACCGGGTCGATGTGAGCACGTATCTCGATATGTTAGCGTCGTGATCGATGATGACAAAGTGAAGGAGGACTGCCGATGGAGCGAGGCAGTGGAGGAAGAGATTCCCAACCCCAGCGACAACATTACCGACTTCAAGGCTGGCTTTCTTTACATATATACTTACCCATTCACCCTGGGTCCTGATAAACCTGTCGAATCTCCTCCTTTGGAAATCGACCCGGTTATGCTTGACTTCTACGCCCGATATCGGGTGACCCTCGGTCAGATCTACCCGTCCTTTTGGAGGATCGTGTTAATGCTCAGGCACTTCACCGAAGGGGTTACAGGCGAGGTTTTTACCCTTAGCCATTTGATCAGATTGTATCGCCCTTGACTGTATCGAGGCTTAATCAAGCTTCGACATCGGTCCAAAAAGTCTTTCTTCACGAGTGTTGATGAGGGGAAGGACCGGAGATGGATGAGCAGGTTTATTTGAGTGAGGACCTCGGATATCATCCCGGCCCGGAGGATGCCTTTTCCAGAGCGGTGGAACGATCGACGTAAGTGAACTTCCCTTTAGCCACTTCTTAATTACTCTTTTGTTTGTCATGATAACCTCTTTGTGCTCTCTCCGGCCGCTGCTTGGCATCCCGAAGTGGTCCCACATTTGGCGGGATGGATCAGGCATTTGGATGAAAAGTTCCCGTATCGTATTCGGTCTTGGACCGTCATGGCCAAGGAGCGTT